>NW_027507764.1:517016725-517334225 GCF_037356315.1 Lithobates pipiens | reverse complement strand
TCTGGCTTTTTTCGGACAATATTCAGCCTGTGTGTACCAAGCCTTTTGGCTTAGTTTTGATTTTTTTTTTTTTATTTTTTTTTATTTTTTGAGGATATCTCTTACCCCAGTCCTGAGTTTTGCTTACCTCATCCTTACCAAAAAAAAAAAAATCACAACCTCTCTTGACAAACTTATGATGGTCAAGTCGTTGCCATGTGTTAAAAGAATATTGTGTATAAGTTGTACATCAGACAGGTGCTTCAGCAGCCTTGTAGTTGCCTCATGATAAATCAGTTGATCAGTTGGGTGTAAGCAGGAAAACCTGCTTTTGGTCGCACAATCATTAGATTTAGTGCTTTGTTGCATAATTTTGTCTATCCAACTCCAAAAAAACTTTTTGAGGTGTGTGTGTGTTTTTTTTTTTTTTGGTAACATGAGTTTAGATACAGTTGGGTTATTCTGGCGCTTGCAAGCAGATTTGTAGGCCAGCCCAGAATAACCCCTCTTCTACCTAACATTTTTGCTATTGGAGGACGGACATTTTTCTTCAGCTCTGCTGAGAAAAGTACAACTTTTACCAGCCTTTTTCTATTTTTGGATTTCTTCTATTGACTTCAATGAAGTATCCTTGCATTGCTGCTTGAGCTAGTCTCTACATGGCAACTATACAGATATGCCTGACTATGGAGAGCTGTGCCCAAATTCCTCTGGACTGTTGCAGGACTAGCATGGAATGTGACCTTCAGGTACTGGGTTCCATTTTTGTTACTTGCCAGACAATGAAGTACTGTATTGGTAAAATCAAGCGCTTTTCATATCCAGAGGTGTGGCATTGCCTTAGCACATGACCAGCCTGTAAGGATTTGCTTTCTTGATTTAACTGATTGGGCTGAGCACTAGCAGCTACCTCATGGCTGGCATCGAGTGGCACTTTTTAAATTTACCACTACTTATGTTTACCCACAGAGTTTTAATGCTGAAGGATTGAGTACAGACATCAACCACTGAGTGGAGTGTTGCATTGCATACACGTGCTTTCCGACCATTCAAATTAGTTGCACTTCTGCTTTGGAAAGTGCCTACTACCAGCCTGCAGTGAAGCTAGTCACTCTGGCCACCCAGCCTAGTCAACCACTGACTGCTTGGGTTAGTGAGTGCCTTAGGGCTTGTCTCATACCCTGAGCTGAGTTGCATCATAGCAACAGTGTCTCTATATCTAGACACATAAGGAACAGTCCCCACTGTTTGGGGAGTGTGAGCTGAGGCAACCCCTAACTCCTTCTGGGGACTTGGGACAGACTGGGCCTCCGGTCACAGTGCTATCTCTGTGTCCGTAGTCTCTCGCTGATGTTTTTAAGGCCACACAGTCTCCTACTGTCACCTCAGAAATACAAGAGGGTGTGTCTACCCTTATTGATGCAGTACACACTGCCTTGCATTTATAGGTTCGGTGTTCTGTCTGCAGCCTTTGGTCTTTTAGAGCTCCTCCTGCTACAAAGACCTTTCCATTATACCCTCTATTCAGAGTATTTCTCTATGCAGACTGGACTCGCTGTGTAGGATCCTAAGCTCCACCTGGAACTGTTTGGAGCTGTTCCTATTCCAGATGGAATTTTTTGAACAATGATGCACACTGTGGATCTTCAAGTTGACTGCTTTCTGGTATTCCAGAGCAGGTGGTTCATCCCACATTGTTGGGTTGCACTTCAGGCAGGTCTCCTGGTTTGGACTCTGTTGGACACCATTTAGTTGGTGCTGTGTGTCGTCTTCGCCAAGAAGGAATGCAAGTCTTTTCTGCTATAAGGGAACTAGTATTCTTATGCTGGATAATGATTTGAATCTCCGCTTCATATGCATTGATTGTTCTTAAAGACAATTCTTCTATCTTGGTCTTGAGCATCAGGTTGATTTTTTATTTTATTTTTTATTTTATTTTTTCTCATCCTTCCTCTGATTTTGTTGGCATTTTTTCCTATTTGATAAGAGGCTTGACCTCATCTGGTATCAGATTTGAGTGGTTAGACTGCTTTTGGATGTCATTGCAATTTCTGGAATCCTGTCTCTCTGAATTGATTGAGAAAATAGGCTTGTATGCAATATAGTTGTGAAATTTATTGGGGTCCATTGCGGTACACAGGTCCCATCCCTGCATGTTTGATTCATGCTCTTGGTACTGCTTGCTACAAACTGAAACATGAGGGGGTAAAATAGGAGTTATCCTGGACTGCCCTACAATTTTTAGTTTGGCAGGGTCCAATTCTCACCTAGGAGGCGGTAAAACCCAACAGTATCTGAATTCCTGTGAACCTCCAGAAATGGGTTTTACAGTAGGTACAAAAGTCGTGTTTTTTTTTTTTTTTGTATGTATGCATGCATGTGTGTATTTTATTTATATATATATATATATATATATATATATATATATATATATATATATATATATATATATATATATATATATATATATATATATATATATATATATAATATAGTGTGTGTATATGTGTATATATATATATATATATGTATGTATGTGTATATAATGTGTGTGTGTATATATATATGTGTATTGCAGCTTACCAGTCCTTGCATGTGGTGGGTTAATTAGTTTTAATTTGTCAAGTTAAAAACATTTTTGCAGAAAATGCCTATTGATCTTGCAGGAAATGCAGTTTCCTTGTCACTTTCTTTGAACTGAATAGGCAACCCCCCACTGCCCAGTCTTACTCATCTGGCCCTGAACCAGTGAGATCTCAACGGTGTGGTATGCACAGCCTAATTCCCGCTGGCCCTGCACATATGTGCCCTAATTTCTATACTGTCCTGTAGAAGGTTACAACTGGGATATTTTACACACGTCACAAACACATTATTGGGCTAATGGACTGTTTTTTCTCTGCAGTGTTCTTTGTGTATAATATATTGTATGTGTAAGCATCTGTTCTGAGACGCGCTGAACGTAATTTATTGCATATTTAATTGTAGCAATTGTACAATCTTAACTTCCAAACCTGTCTTTCTCTTAGGTGCTGGTGAATGATTTCTTTCTTGTGGCCTGCTTGGAAGATTTTATTGAAAATGCCAGACTTTTTATATTTGAGACTTTCTGCCGTATCCACCAATGTATAAGTATAAGGTATGTCTATGCTGACTTCTGGTGTAAAATTACTTTTTCACAGGTAAGATAAGTTAACTACTTGGAGAGGAGCTGGTGTCCCCAGTTATTGCACGCAGGAGTTGCAGCAGCCTGGCACCCATCCATAAAATGTCAAGCATGAGCTAGGGCATTCACCACACGCAGTTTACACTTGGAAATACAATTTTCTAGAATTTAAGGAAAGTTTTCTGCTTTCTACTAGCATATTTTTTTTCACTAATGTTCCACCTGAAGAACAAAGATGAATAGTTATAAGCAGTAGTGTATTAATTTTTTTTGTGCTTTCATAGGCCCGATTAAACTCGTACATCCCCTAATTTTAAATATGACCCGCCCCTTCCTTTCAAGGTCACACCCCTTGCTGTTTAAGACCTGCCCTGAATTTTTTTAGTGGGGACACTAGTTTGGGGGCAGGCCAATGGATTCCCTTAATTTGCATAGATTTCCTCTCACTTCCTGTTTGGCTATGGGGCAGGAAGAGAAGGGAAATCTCTGCAATGGGACAGGGATGGTAAAAAATAAACTGACGGGCTATAACCATCCTTCTATCCAAAATGAAAAAATAAAGTGTTGCCTATAGTTTTACTTTGAGCACAAATTTCTGATCATTTTATGGAGAGGACCAAGAAGATGTAACCATGCCAATGGTGCAGCAGAAAACCTATAGCACAGTGACAATGGTTTGTGGTCCAGGATGATAGGCCAGTGAAAATTAAAAGCGGCACCCCCCAAAGTTGTGGAATGCCGGCCTCCCGCATACTAAAACCAGTGCGGCAGCATTATGGAGGCGCTAGACTAATCACTGGTGCTACACTAACTGTCCGTGCTGCCCCCCTGCAAAGTACTGTCCTAGGCCTGGGCCTTGTCGGCCTAGGCCAGGTTACAACGTTGGTTATGAGCCATAGATTCGTACTTGGATTGAGTACGGTCCGTGGTGTGTGATTGCTATCCCGCACTCTCAGTAAGTTGTAAAAAAAAAAAGGTTTTCAGGGGCTACTTGTTCCTGTCTTCGTGTAAATAAGGGAACGTAATTTTTCATATTGGTGCCATTCGGAGGGAGGTTTGTGTGTTATGTGGGGTCATGATTTAAGAGGATGGGCAAAGTTCTCACTACCCCTCTCTTCTGCAATCATCAGCCTACCTATGTGGTCACTAATTATCAGTCTGCTAAAAGCCATTGAAATTTCTTATACAATGGCTTGTATTATACAGGATTTATATAGCGCCAACAGTTTACACCGCACTTTACAATATCAAAGGAGACTATACACCAATAGTACAATTCAAAACAAGAGGGTCTTGCGATATTACGTTCTTTTTCCTTTCAGAAAGGTAAAAGTACCAAAAGCAGGCCCTTTGAGGATGAAATACTTGGAGTTGGGGTGCCCATAGTTCTATAGAGCTCTATATAAGTTGGGCAGGCTACACCATTACAAAGGAGGATGCATAAGTCATGATTATTCAACGTGTCTAATCAGCCCTTTTTCCCCAGAGAGCAAGTTACTGGGGAAGGGCCTGGCTCACCTTGTAGATATGAGATGGTCACCTGATCCTGGCTGAAAATGGCTGGATTGTGTGACTGTCATGTGGGCAGCCTTTAGAATGGGTTGGATTGTTGAACCAAGAGTATCAGGTGATGTCTGCATTTTTAAAGCTTTTTTCGCTGTTGATGTTCTCTGGAGGTTCCTGTACATCTACCGTTACATGTAAGTAAAAATGCTGTCTTCTACCCAGGGACCTCTCTGCCTCATGTCATTCTGCTTGACAGCCTTTTCCACCCCAGTGCATAACATAATACCCAGTGCCCTGAGATTACAAGAATCTGAAAGCTGTAAAGAGAATTTGTATGTGGCTCGATTGAGTCTCTTTGTAAGATGGTGAAAGGCATTTTGGGAAGAATTTGAATAAATGACGACACCCTTGGAAGTTGGGTGTTCCAACAAAGAGCTCATGCTCTGGGTTCGGTGGAATTATTTGCAGCTAAATGGACACTGAAGGGTCATAGACACCGGCTGAATATCTTGCAGCATCGGCTGGTTCAATAGAAACCAGCTGACATTCAGCCCATGTTTACGGCAGCCAGTCTGACGGAAGCTGGCCATTCTGCCAAAGGGGCGGGACTGCAAAAGGTCTGCCGATTGGTGCTATTTACAGCCCCCTGTCAGAACACAATAGCTTGGGGGGGGGGGGGGTTGTGGCACTAACATTGAATGGTTAGTACAGCGCTCTGACTTTTTTTTTTTTTTTTCATTCAGCACGCTGGGTTGAATGAAATAAACACTACTAGTGTGTACCAGGCTTTGTGTGTTGTGGCTCAATTGTACGAAGGTCCTAAGCCATGTGGTGTTTGCTGTAATTTTTTATTTTTTTTGTGTTGGATATCTGAGACAGCGGATAACAGAAAACCACCTGAAGTAATATCTTGGCTTGCAGGGTTGAATAGATGGCGTTGGGCTGCAGAGGCAAGGACTGCTCCTCTTGCCCTAGTCAGCCATTTTTATCTACTGTACGTTTTTAGGCCTTAAGTTATCCTTGATTGTTTACGGCAGTATTCATTACATGCAAGTATCTTCACATCTGGTTGCACATTGTGCTTTGAACATGCCTGGCCTTTCATTATTTCAATAATCAGAAATCACCACTATCCTTTTGTTGTTCCTGAAGTATTTATAGCTTGTACTTAAAAACATATTTTATGTATTAAGCTTCTTGAATCACCAATGGTGGATTCCCTATTTATTTTATTTTTTTTCTCCCTTTTTAATAACGCCTAGTCATATCTGGCCATATCATGGATTTTGTCTTGTATCGTGAGTATTGGTGTCGTGCAAAGCTTAGAAATGTTAATTATATAGTGATTTTAAGGTTAATTGGCATGTTGGCAAATCTTTTTCTAGGAACTGCTATTTACTTGTTATAGTAACAGCAGAAACAAAAATACTTTTATGAGGATTTGTTGTATATATGTATTTGTGGATGGATAATCAGTGCATGCTCTGTAACTGCCTTCTGGTGTCCTGATGCGAAGCACCAACTGACATTCACTGTGGTGCCACTATGCCAGCATCTTGTTTAAATCACTAAAGTGCATCTGAATAGTCGCATACAAAAAATACTTTAACCGCTTAAGGACCGCCCCACGTACATACACTGCGGCAGGACGGTCTTTTAGCGCGAAACTACTTACCTGTACATGATGATTTTTTTTTTCTTCCCAGTCTGGGGTGCGCGTGCTGTCAGCAATCTGCTCCCAATGTGATTTGACACAGTGGGAGCCAATCAGTGGGTCTGGCGCACCCAATGTCTGCCGGGACCAGCGATTGTTCCGAGGCAGACAGAACCATGGTCTGCCTATGAAAAAACAGGCAGATCGCCGTTCTGTGATGGGAAAAGATAGACATCTTGTGTTTCTGCTAAGCAGGAACACGGATCTGTCTTATTACAGAACAAGCACGCCCAGGGAACACATTTAAGTTTGATTGCTCCTGATGTTAACCCCTTCCCTACCAGTGTTATTGGTATAGTGATGGTGCATATGATTTAGCACTGATTACTGTATTGGTGTCGCTGGTCTCTAAAAAAAAAAAGTCAGTGTCCAATTTGTCAGTCATAATGTCGCAGGCCCGCTATAAGTCGCCAATCACTAATATTACTCGTATAAAAAAAAAAAAAAAGTCTATAAAAATATCCCATAGTTTGTAGGCTCTGTAACTTGTGTGAAACCAATCAATATATGCTCATTGGGCTTTGTTTTTTACCAAAAATATGTAGCAGAATACATATTGGCTTAACTTTTTATGAATTTTTTTTTTTAATTGGGTATGTTTTATAGCAGAAAGTGAAAAATAAATACATATTTTCAAAATGATCTTTTTGTTTGTAGCACAAAAAATTAAAAACGCATAGCTAATCAAATATCACCAAAAGAGAGCTCTATTTGTGGGGAAAAAAAGGACATCAATTTTATTTGTTTAGAGTGGCATGACCGCATAATTGTCAGTTAAAGTAACGCAGTGCTGTATCACAAAAATTGGCCTGGTCCTGAAGGGGGGTAAACCTTTCCAGAACTGATGTGGTTAAAGTATAATTCCAGTTTAAACTGAACTAGTCTTAAAAGCATTCCCTGCTGGCTAGCCTGTACTAAAAATGTATATACTTCTTTTTAGCCAGTCCAGTCATGTGATCTGGCTCCCCTGTGTCGGCATCAACTGCAGGAGAGAGTGGATAATAGCTGGGACATGGGAGCCTGTGCGTGACGTCACTGCTTCAGGCTTTACCAGCCTATGTAGAGTGCTCTATTGTCTTCCCTGCAGCTGGCTGGCACAGAGGATCACATGACCGGACTGGAGTGGTCAGGAAATAGGTGTGCATATATACATATATTTTCTACACAGGTTAGTCATCATAGGTGTTAGAAGAGGAGGGGAAATTGTGACTAGGCTGAAATTCTACTTTAAAGGATAAGTTCACCTTTCATAACATTTTACACCCAGGATATACCATGTTATGAAAGGACTGCCCCCCACTTCCCTGCACAGCTAGCAGGGGATCTTCTCCCGCTGCTAGCTGTCACAATTTTTAAGAAAAACTCATCCATGCTTGGCCAGTGTTCCGTGAATTGCAAACTACAAGTCCCAACAGCATTAGCGGCTGTCGTCTTGTAGTTCTCAACATCGCTGTAGTTCATTGATCCTTCCTGTCGGTCTTATTGGCTTGCTTGTATGAGGTACAAGCAAGCAGATACACTGACAGGTCTGCAGGAGATCTGCATGGCATCAGGGATCTGATGGCTGGTGCAATGCTTTACAGGCTCCTGCAACAAAAAATAAATGCACATTTTTTATTTTTTACCTGCAAAAATGTGCATTTATTTTTTGTCAAAAGGCGAACTTATTCTTTTAAGAGTAACACTGCAATAACAACTCGGTCAATGAAAATACTGTACTTTGGTTTAACGTAAAAGTATGACCCATCACCTGCCGTCTCCTCAACACTCTGTAAAAATGGCCACATATAAACCCTTATGTGGCAGGACAGGCTTCCCTATGCAGGCCTCCCACCCACTGCTCCCAGGTCTTCTCTCTACCATCTTATCAATACTTTGTAGTAAGGAAAACAGCTGATGGGGGAAAATGTCTCCTAATGTGCAAGGTATACTTTGACAAGTGGGCACCTACTTCTCAGTTAGCTCATCTCCAACACTGATGGGTCTGTGCTCTCTTGTTGCCACTTCAACTTCCCCAGTGTGTCCTTTCTTTGGCCATTGTGTGGCCAGTGATTATTGTACACGTGTTAGATTGTCCAGTGAGTCATATTGACCCCTTGCATTAAGCTCCACAGTTCAGTACACACTCTTGGTATCTATAAGTCACTGTCCCTGCTGAATTTTTATTTACATTATAGATAATGCAGCACTTCTCTGTCCTTTCTGGAGTTCCACTTTGTGGGGGTCAGAAGTAGGGTTATCGTGCAGGAGTGTGCCTTTTTAAGCAAAAATTTGGTTTTGGTTAGGATAACCTTTTACATCCAGTAATATGTGACCACCTATTCTTCTATACTATTTGTGAGGCAGCAGATGTAATAACTTTTTAGGTTTTCTTTTTAATCTAGTCCGTTGGTGCCTCCCAATACATGTTGGCATGGCTAAGTGGTTCCAGGGAAGATGCAAGGCTTTGCAGCTTCAGTATAGAGTCAAGACACATTTCACGCACAGTCCATTACAAGAGCAATACAACGATGAAGCCTGTAATCCATTTTAGATTAATGTGAGCCTAACCGTGAGCTGCCCCCTCTCGTATTAATGCGGTGGCTTGCCGGGTCTCCTGATGACTTCCCCACATAACTGAGTATCCCAGTGATGGTTCTCATTTTATAGGTGTTACTGGAAGAGACGGAATTAAGCCATCAGAATGTACCATTGTGCAACACAAATCAAATCTGATTGTTTCACTTGTTTACGTGACACATACTTTATTAAAAACTTGTTGGTTACATCATTTTGAAGTCTTCTGAGAGATTGCAGCTCAGAAAAGCTTGTAAAATCGCATTAGATTTACTCTTCTGTGATGAGCCAAATAGACATATCACTACTTGTGTGATCGATTTTCTTTCATGCTGGTTTTCACCCTACATTGTACAGGTTTCAGACAGCAAGTTCACGTTTTTCTTTTTGTGCTAAGCCTGTTGGTTCTTAGTAGGATGTGCTCCTTTTTTCCTTTTACTACTGAGCTCTAAGGAAACTGCTAAACAGTTGAAATATGCATATGAGACCTGTCTGATTTTTATCCAGCCACCATGTGATTCGTAAACTTGGCACATCCAGAAGGTTAACACCATTTTCTCTTTAACACATACAGTGATACCTCTCTTCTTGATTGAAGTAGGCCCGTCTAGCATTTTCAGCCAAGGAAGCTGCCATCTTGGCCTTGAAGATTAAACTGCCATGATATTTATACATGTGAACAGTTATGACACCAGGCATTTGATGGTTTAACAGTTGGATTGAGAGCACAACCAATGTGAGTTACATGTGCTGGGAATGTAACTTTTTTGAAACTGTTAAATTGATGGGTTTACTACCACTTTAATGTTAAAAGTAAATTTCCCCTGGTGGTTTCTAGTTTTAGCTAATGATTAAAAAACTGGGGGGTGGGGGGCTTAACCACTTCCTGGCTGCCGTATGCAAAATGACGGGCACAGGATGGTTGTGTTTATCCTTTACTGGGTGTCCTATGACGTCCAGAAGGACAAGCCTCTCGCGTGCCAATCCGTATTGCGGTGTGTTGCTCTGACATACATCTCCCATCTTGGTTAAGAGCCTATGACATGTGTTCAGCTGTGTCCGATCACATCGTAAGCAGGAAGTGCCGTTTATCGGCTTCTCTTCTTTGCGCTGACAAGGCATGAGGCGAGCCGATCAACAACTCTCCTGATATGGGGGGTGGGTCTGATAATCAGCATGATTATCAGTGCACATCCACCAGGCATGCTTACCCGTCAGACAAGGGATGCCTGTCAGTAACTTCTCATCAGTGCGGCTGAAAACGTACTTATTTACTAAATTTTATAACCGAAACAAAGAAACCTTTTTTTTTTTATTTGTTAAGCAAAAAATAAAAACTCAGTGGAGATTAAATGCCACCAAAAGAAAGCTCTTTTTGTGGCTACACTGTTGCATGACCGCGCAATTGTCATTCAAAATGTGATGGCACTGAAAGCTTAAAATTGGCCTGGGCATGAAGGGGGAGAAAGTGCCCTTGTATTGAAGTGGTTAAGTGATTTATACACTGTTTTAGGCTAATAATAATAATTTTTCTATGTATCAAGGGGTACTTTATTATAAGGTGATGTCTACTGGCTTTATCAAGAGATACATATTTTAATGAAGGCTGGAATGGCTGCTGCTCTGGGAAGTTTGCCATTGTATGTATGAATGTGGATGCTTCCACATTCCAGTTCTTGACTTAACCACTTAAGGACTAGCTTCGTTTTGAAATTTTGCGGGTTTACAAGTTTAAAACCGTTTTGTTTTTTTTTTGTTTTTGTGTGTGTGTTTTTTTTTTTTTCTCTAGAAAATTACTTAGAACCCCCAAACATTATATAATGTGTTTTTTCTGACACCCTAGAGAATAAAATGGCTGTCATTGCAATACTTTTTTTTCACACCGTATTTGCGCAGCATTCTTACAAGTGCACTTTGGGGAAAAAAATGCACTTTTTGAATAAAAAAATACAACAGTAAAGTTAGCCCAATTTTTTTATTTTTTTTATATTGTGAAGGATAATGTTACGCCAAGTAAATTGATACCCAACATGTAATTCGTCAAATTTGCACCCGCTTATTTGGAATGGCGTCAAACATTTACCCTTAAAAATCTCCATAGGCGATGTTTAAAAAATTCTACAGGTGACATGTTTTTAGTTAGAGGTCTAGTGCTAGAATTATTGCTCTCGCTCGAACGATTGCGACAATACCTCACGTGTGGTTTGACCACCGTTTTCTTATGCAGGCGCTACTCACAATATGCGTTTGCTTCTGCGTGCGAGCTCATCAGGACGGGGAGCTTTAAAAAAAAATTTTTTATTTTACTTGATTATTTTTTTTTCACTGTTTTAAAAACAAAAATCAAAAATGTGGTCACTTTTATTCCTATTACAAGGAATGTAAACATCTCTTGTAATAGAAAAAGGCATGTCAGGTCCTCTTAAATGAGATCCAGGGTCAAAAAGTCCTCAGATCTCATATTTGAACTAAAATACAATTAAAATAAACTGTCATTTGAAAAAATGGCACTTTAGGCGTATTGGCGGAAGTGACGTTATGACGTCGCTTCCACCCTGCTATGGTATGGAGATGGGTGGGGACCATCTTCCCCTCACTTGTCTCCATACCCAGTCACAACAAGGACCCAATCGCCACTGCCGACAGCTCCGGTAAGCGGCGTAGAGCACGGGAGAGCAGCGGGGGGCCCTCTCCCACCACCTATAAAGGTGATCTCACGACCAATCCGCTGCAGAGACCACCATTGTCATAAACACGACTAGCTCCTGGAGAGATGAATACCTTGGTTGTGGCAGCAGCTGCTGCCGTTACCAAGATATCCATCTTCAAAGTGCCGACCTATATGTACTGGAGCCGGTTGGCAAGCGATTGAGTAGCTTGTTGGTTAGTTTGTCAACACAGGTGAATAAAAATGTATTTAAATTGCATATAAACTGTTTCAGAATGACAAATTGTATAATCTTAATTTCTGGAACAATTCTCAATTTGCATCTCTTCAGGTGTTTTCTTGTTTAAATGAGACTTGTATGCTCTCTAAGTACACAGGATCTGATGGCCGTTTTGCATGGTTTGTGGTGTACTGCTCCTCTTCACAGTACAAGTCTATGGGGTTGATTTACTAAAACTAGAGTGCAAAATCTGGTACAGCTCTGCATCGAAACCAGTCCTCTCCCAGGCTTTTCTTTGTGTCAAAGCTTAATTGTACAGGTTAGAAGCTGATTGGCTACCATGCAGAGGTGCACCAGATTTTGCGCACTCCAGTTTTAGTAAATCGCTCCCTATGCGTCTTTCTACTCCCTGTAGACAGCTCCCAGTCCTGTGTGAAATGGAGAAGATGGAGAATTGCAGTAACCTATGAAAGCCTTCAACAGTAGATATTCTACAGTAACATAATTTGCTGTGAACGTTTTTTTGCCATTTTTAGGGCAGTGCATTGGGTTTGCTTTAATCCGCCCATTCCTGCAACATATACTTGCCATTGCTTCACACCACTGCTCCTCCATCCAACTTTGGCAATCAAAAGATATAGTACAGAATATTATGTGATGATTCAGTGTGGAACGTGTGGAAATTTTGGTACTGAAACCACATGACAGCTTAAAAAAAATATATATATATATAGTGCTCTATTTGTTTTTGTTTAAATTAATATCATGAATTTAAATTAATGCAGTTGTTATGAAATACTTACCTTAGAACAAAGCCCTGACCTTTGGTACACCTTACACAGAGCTCTGCTTTTATTCACTTTGGCTGAACAGAGCGACAGTGAGTGAAAGGAAGGTAGGTATGTATGTCCCTCTCAGGAGGTCTAGACATCAAAGCTGAGGCTGCTGCTGGGCTCTATCTTGGATGCAATGTCAGCAGCCCCAGTAGATTCAGAGCTACCACTTAAAGTGATGGTAAACGATCACCTTGTAAAACAGCCCTTTCAGTTTAAAATTGAAAGAAAAAGCTAAATATTTGTGTATAGATATAAAAAAAAATAAAAAATTATACCCTTTTATAAAGTGAGGGGAAAAAAGTATTTGTTCCCCTACTGATTTTGTAGGTTTGCCATCTGACTGATAAATGATCAGTCTTTCATTTTAATGGTAGGTTTATTTTAACAGTGAGAAACAGAAAAACGCATTTCATAAGTTATAAATTTACATTTTAACGAGTGAAAGAAGTATTTTATCCCCTATTGGCAAGATTTCTGGCTCCCAGGTGTCTTCTATACAAGCAACGAGCTGAGATCAGGAGCACTCTCTCTTTAAGGGAGTGCTCCTAATCTGGCCTTTTTACCTGTATAAAAAGCTATCCACAGAAGCAATCAGATTCCAATCTCTGCACCATGGCTAAGACCAAAGAGCTGTCTAAGGATGTCGGGGACAAGATTGTAGACCTAAACAAGGGTGGTATGGGCTACAAGACCATTACCAAGCAGCTTGGTGAGAGGGTGACAACAGTTGGTGGATCGAAGAAACAAAATAACTGTCAATCTCCCTTGGTCTGGGGCTCCATGCAAGATCTAACCCTGTGGAGTTTCAAAGATCATGAGAATGGTGAGGAATCAGCCCAGAACTACACAGGAGAATGTCCATGATCTCAAGGCAGCTGGAATCATCATCATCCTGCAAGGTCCCCCCACCCCATAAGGCACATGTACAGCCCGCCCTGAAACTTGCTAATGAACATCTGAATGATTCAGAGGAGAACTGGGTAAAAGCCTTGTGGTCAGATGAGACCAAAATCAAGCTCTTTGGCATCAACTCAACTCTGTGTTTGGAGGAAGCATGCTGCCTAATGACCCAAAGAACACTATCCCCACTGTCAAACATGGAGGTGGAAACATTGATGCAGTGAAGTTTTCTGTCCCCTTAGCAGAAAAACACCCCCACAGCATAAAGGGACGATGGACAGGGCCATGTACCATCAAAACTTGGGTGAGAATCACCTTCCCTCAGTCAGGGGATTGATCGTGGATGGGTAATCCAGCGTGATAGTGACCCAAAACACACGGCCAAGGCAAGAAAGGAGTGGCTCTAGAAGCAGCACATGTAGGTCCTGGAGTTGCCTAGCCAGTCTCCAGACCTTAATCCCATAGAGAATATGTAGAGGAAGTTGAAGGTTTGAGTTGCCAAACGTCAGCCTCGAAACCTTAATGACTTGGATGGGATCTGCAAAGAGGAGTAGGAGAAAATCCCTCCTGAGATGTGTGCAAGCCTAAAGGCCAACTACAAGAAATGTCTTAACTCTGTGATTGCCAAAAAGGGTTTCGCCGCCAAGTACTAAGTCATGTTTTGCAAAGGGGTCAAATACTTATTTCACTCATTAAAATGCAAATCAATTTTATAACTTTTTTGAAATGTGTTTTTCTGGATTTTTTTTGTTCTGTCTCTCAATGTTAAAATAAACCAGCCATTAAAATATAGACCATTTTTGTCATTTGACAAACATACAAAATCAGCAGGGGATCAAATAACTTCCCTCACTGTTAGTGATCACATTCCCTTTGCTCCTTCTGTTCTTGGCTGCATAAGAGTTGGGGGCAGGAGAAACAGCAGCACACTGCGCTTATTGGAATAGAGCAGGCTGAGTTCCCAGCACAGCTAGAGAACTGACCATGGTGCGTTCTCCTGCTTAGTGTGGTCTGTTTTTTTTTTTGTTTTTTTTAATAAAGCAGAGGGACTGGCAGAAACACCAGGGATTTCACACAAACAAAGCAATACTAAAAACAGGAGAGTTTTTCGTACAAGTACATGGTACAACAGGAATATGAAATGCTGGGGTAACGAACGCTTTAACAATCTTCCCCTGACTGCTACATGAAATGTTATCCATATAGTTGGAGGAGCTGGGCCAGCACAGATGGTAGACACTCCTAGAAAGAGGGGGCTATAACATGAAAAGTGTAAGAGACCTTGCAAGTCCATATTTATTTATTTTTTTTAATTAGTGACATGGTTTCTTTAACCACTTTCAGACCGGACCATTTTGCTGGCTTAAGACCAGACCACTTTTTGCGATTCGGCACTGCGTCACTTTAACTGACAATTGCGCGGTCATGCGACGTGGCTCTCAAACAAAATTGGCGTCCTTTTTTCCCCCCAAATAGAGCTTTCTCTTGGTGGTATCTGATCACCCCTGCGGTTTTTATTTTTTGCACTATAAACAAAAATAGAGCGACAATTTTGAAAAAACTCATTATTTTATACTTTTTCTTGTAATAAATATCACCCAAAAATATAACGTTTTTCCCTCAGTATGGGCCGATATGTATTCTTCTACATATTTTTGGTAAAAAAAATCACAATAAGCGTTTGATTGGTTTGCACAAAAGTTATAGCGTTTACAAAATGGGGAATAGTTTTATGGCATTTTTTATTTTTATTTTTTTTACTAGTAATGGTGGTGATCAGCGATTTTTTTATTGTGACTGCAACATTATGCACATCGAACAGTTTTGACACATTTTTGGGACCATTGTCATTTATACAGCAATCAATGCTATACAAATGCAGTGATTCCTGTGTCAGTGAAGAGGTTAACCGGGGGGGGGGGGGGGGGGGGTGGCAGTGTAGGGGTTAAGTGTTCCTAGGGGTGTGTTACTAACTGTGGGGGCTGGGCTTTGTGTTAGTGAACACTGATCTCTGCTCCAATCACATGGAGCAGAGCTTAGCGCCACTTGTTGCTAGGCAGAACGGGGAGATGCTGTTTACAATGGCACCTCTCCGTTCAGCTTCCCCGTGAGGCTCGCGGGGATCCCGACCGGCACACGAGCGCGCCGCCGGTGGCGTGTGATGGCAGGGCGGCATATAGAAATGGACATGCCAGTATGCCTGCCCATGCCATTCTGCCGGTGTACATCGTCGTGCGCTGGTCGGGAACTGGTTAAGGTAGAAAGTTTTGTAAGTAAATGAAAATCTTGAGATAACTTCCAGGTCCTTTAACTGGTGTCACAGACTTAACATTACGCAGCCTTTTCAGTTCTTTCTGTCATGGTATCACTTTCATGTAGACAAACAATCCATCTAGGAAACCCGATAGAGGCTGTAAACCTTGTGAGTGAGTCATCGTTGTGTTCGCCACTTTAAAGTTTTATGTACTCGCATGTCTGGCGTGACAGTGGAACAGACTGCAACTTACTCACTGTTTGTTTTAGGCAGCGAGGAGGTCAATTTAAGCAGGAAACTATAAAGCATTAAGAAAGGCATAGTGGATGACTGGCTGGTTGCTCATTTGCATATTAAGATTTAGTCCTTAATCAAACATTGTGCAAGGCTGGGAGTTGGGCAAAAGGGATTAGCTGTCAGGAAAACCACATTAGTTGGCCGTATAGTGTGCGTTGTAGGCCGGTCAGGATGACTTGTGGTAACAGTATGGAAATGTGGCCTCTTGCGTGGGATGTGTGCTGGTTTAAGAGCAAAATTTATACACTGGGTGCCTTGTGATGTTTTGGGAACAAGTGTTGTGACAAAGCACATCAAAGTGCATAGCCAGCTGCGTGCTACCATGTTACTAATTGAGTTAATTAGAAACACTTCTCCAGACCAATTATCTTTTCTGGCCTTGCAGGTCTGGGCAAAAGCTAAGAACAGAAGCTGAACTCCTGCCTTTAATAGAATATCTGCCACAGTAAACAGTCAGAGGTCTGCTGGATCCTGACGGGTTTCTAACTCCAGGCAAATATAGCAATTGCCTTCAAAAGTCATGAAATGGTTTCACGCAGTCGAAATGTAAAGTCTTGAGCCATCGCAATGCTACTGGGGAAAATATCCTGCCCTCTAATCAGAGGGGGAAACGGGGGGGTACCTAGGTGGGGTTATAAAAAAAAAAAGTGGGATCACCTGGGTAGAGAGATTTACCAGTGATTAGAAGACATCGGAAGGAGCTAGTGGCAGAGTCGGCAGACTTATGCCTACATTGATCGGCTTTGTTACACATTAGGCCCAGTTCACACTGAAGTGCGGAATTTGCAGCAAATTATGTGCTGTTTCCTTACTGCATGAAAAACGCTCTGTTCATGCGAACCGCTGCAGTGTGTGTGTGTGTGTGTGTGTGTGTGTGTGTGTGTGTGTGTGTGTATATATGAACGACACCCCAAAATCAGTTGGCAAAACGCAGTGGAATTTGTGGAACCTGATCGCGTGGGTGTTCACACATCTGACTCTGCTGTGGCAAAAGTCCCCTGCACTATTTTTTACAGATGCAGTGCTTTTGAGCCTTACAGAATGTCTCAAACCAGTGTAAACCGGGACTTAATGTATTATGTAGGTATTATAGAACCACGAGATCCTCTGCATTACCATTTTTAAATCAAATGTATTTAGTTGGCTGGTGTTATTCTTCAACCATTGTGTTGCCAGCAAAGAACTTGGATGGCATTAAAGGCACAGTCAACCATTTTAGGGCTGCAACTAACGATTATTTTCATAATCGATTAGTTGGCCGATTTATTGTTTCGATTAATTAGTTAATAACCTTTAAAAAAAAAAGTGTGTCAAATTGACGTTCATTTTCAACCACAGTGATGGGAAAATTTGGAAATAGACAACTTCTTAGTCAAAGGAATTTTCAGACAGTGGATGTGGTTTTCATTCAGAAATTACATTCATTTTAAAAACAGGATGTTAAAAACAAGTGAAAATTTCAAACAAAATTCTTTCATTCAGCAAATGTACAAAGATTTTTCATCTCAATATTCTTGTCTGAAAATCGATCCGTGTGGCCAGCATAAGGCTAGGTACACACCTATGCAGTTTGCATTTGATCTGTTTCTGAAGTGCTTTTTGCTGTGCCTTTTGATTTTTGCGCACGTGATTTTACTGTAATTTGCATTTATTTATTTTTTTTTTTTTGGGCAGATTAACCACTTTCAGACCGGACCATTTTGCTGGTAAATGACCAGAGGTCTTTTTACACTTTGGCACTGCGCTGCTTTAACTGGTAATTGCGCGGTCATGCAATGTTGTACCCAAACAAAATTTACGTCCTTTTCTTCCCACAAATAGAGCTTTCTTTTGATGGTATTTGATTGCCTCTGCGATTTTTATTTTTTGCGATATAAACGTAAAAAGACCGCAAATTTTGAAAAAAAATGATATTTTCTACTTTTTGTTATTAGAAAAATCCAATAAACTCAATTTTAGTCATACATTTAGGCCAAAATGTATTCAGCCACATGTCTTTGGTAAAAAAAAAGTCAATAATTGTATATTTATTGGTTTGCGCAAAAGTTGTCACATCTACAAACTAAGGTACGTTTTCTGCAATTTACGCAGCTTTTAGTTTACGACTGCCTATCTCATTTCTTGAGGTGCTAAAATGGCAGGGCAGTACAAAACCCCCCCAAATGACCCCATTTTGGAAAGTAGACCCCCTAAGGAAATTGATAAGAGGCATGTTGAGCCCATTGAATATTTTATTTTTTTGCCTCAAGCGATTGAATAATGACAAAAAAAAAAATTTTTTTTTTTTTTTTACACAAAGTTGTCACTAAATGATATATTGCTCACACATGCTATGGGCGTATGTGAAATAACACCCCAAAATAAATTCTGCTGCTTCTCCTGAGTACGGGGATACCACATATGTGGGACTTTTTGGGAGCCTAGCCGCGTACGGGGCCCCGAAAACCAAGCACCGCCTTCAGGCTTTCTAAGGGCGTTACAGTTTTGAAGGCCATAAAATGCCAAGATGGCACAAACCCCCCCCAAATGACCCCATTTTGGAAAGTAGACACCCCTAAATTTAGGGGTACACTAGTGAGACTAGGTAATAAATGGCGGGTGCCCTGAAACTATAAAAAAATAACTAACCAACCAGCGTCACCTGTAACAGTTATATGGTGATCACTGGTGAAAGGGTTAACTAGGGGGCAATCAGGGGGCTTTATGCGGTAGTATATGGGGGTCCCTGGCGCTATAAAAAGCTGCGGCGAACCTAAATACCTACCTGCCTAACTAGCGTCACCTGTGACACTAATACAGCGATCAGAAAAACGATCGCTTATTAGGCTGGGTTCACACTGGAGCGATGCGGGAACGCCACGAATGCGCGGCGGGTTCCCGCATCGCATGCCTCCCGGCGGCAGTTCACACTGCCCTATGCGAACTGCTGGGAGTGTCAGTGAAATGTTACTGACACCCCCAGATCAGTTCGCATATCGCAGTGCGATCTGCAAACTCGGATCGCATGGTGTGAACACCCATGCGATCCGATTCTGCTGCGAGCCAAAAAAAGGGTCCCGTGCGAATTTGCGGCGGGTGTGGCGGGTGCGGCGAATGGCTGAACTCGAATCGCACAGAGATCGGATGTGATTTGCACTGCAGTGCGGTGCGAATCACATCCGTTCTCATAAACCGCTGCAATGTGAACCCAGCCTTAGTGACACTGGCGACGGGGGGTGATCACGGGGTTAAACCTTTATTGGGGGGGTTAGGGGGGTACCTTAGAACTAAAGGGGGCTAACCCTAACTGCCCTAACAGTTATTAGTCACAAATGACACCCGCCGGGTGATCAGGGGGTTAAACCTTTATTAGGTAATAAATGGCGGGTGCCCTGAAACTATAAAAAATAACTAACCAACCAGCGTCACCTGTAACAGTTATATGGTGATCACTGGTGAAAGGGTTAACTAGGGGGCAATCAGGGGGCTTTATGCGGTAGTATATGGGGGTCCCCGGCGCTATAAAAAGCTGCGGCGAACCTAAATACCTACCTGCCTAACTAGCGTCACCTGTGACACTAATACGGCGATCAGAAAAATGATCGCTTATTAGGCTGGGTTCACACTGGAGCGATGCGGAAACGCCGCAAATCCGCGGCGGGTTCCCGCATCGCATGCCTCCCGGCGGCAGTTCACACTGCCCTATGCGAACTGCTGGGAGTGTCAGTGAAATGTTACTGACACCCCCAGATCAGTTCGCATATCGCAGTGCGATCTGCAAACTCGGATCGCATGGTGTGAACACCCATGCGATCCGATTCTGCTGCGAGCCAAAAAAAGGGTCCCGTGCGAATTTGCGGCGGGTGTGGCGGGTGCGGCGAATGGCTGAACTCGAATCGCACAGAGATCGGATGTGATTTGCACTGCAGTGCGGTGCGAATCACATTCGTTCTCATAAACCGCTGCAATGTGAACCCAGCCTTAGTGACACTGGCGACGGGGGGTGATCACGGGGTTAAACCTTTATTGGGGGGGTTAGGGGGGTACATTAGAACTAAAGGGGGCTAACTCTAACTGCCCTAACAGTTATTACAGTCACAAATGACACCAATGCAAAAAAAAAAATGACATTGGTGTCACTGTGACTGGGGGGCAGGGGTAATTGGGGGGGTGATCGGGGGGTAAAGGGGGGGTGTGAGTGTGCCTGGCATGTTCTACTGTGTGTGTAGAGTGTTGGTGCAACTCACCGATCCGCTCTCCTCCGTGTCGGAACGAAAAATACCGACACGGAGGAGAGAATACATCACTTCCTCTCCTGTGTTTACATTACAGGAGAGGAAGTGATGTCACGGGGGATTCCTATTCGTCGGGAGCGATCGCGAGGGGGTGGCCATGAACGAATGGCCGTCCCCTCGTCCGGGATCGCTCCCGCACGAATACCGACCGCCGCAGGCACCGGGCGGGGGCCCGATCGGGCCCCCGACCCGCGGGAGGCAAGGGACGTACATGTACGCCAATATGCCTGCCCGTGCCATGCTATCGACGTACATCGTCGTGCGGCGGTCGGCAACTGGTTAAAAAAACACAAATTGCTGCAAAAATGCATTAGATGCTTTTCTGCAGCTTCTCCATTGAAGTATATTGAATTACTAAAGCACCATTTTCCGTTTAAAAGTCCCAGATATGAACGTGTCCCACAGGAAACCATGTAAATGAATTGTAGTGCATTTCTGCAAAAAGCACCAATAAACACAGATGTGCACCAGGTTCTAAGACATTTACTAACATAATGGGTTTAAAAAACTAAAATGAGCCCTTTATAGTAGAAAAAAAAGCAGATAATGACTTACTGTAAGGGATTCATTTTTTTTACTGTTGAACAGTGAAAGTAATAAGGTACAGTAGCGATTATTCGCTCTTCTTGTACTATAAAGGGCCCATTTTAGTTTTTTTTTTTTTTAACCCCATTATGTTACTGGCCGATTAATCGATTATGAAAATAGTAATCGATTAATTTCATCGATTAGTTGTTTCAGCCCTAAACCATTTGCAAACCTTTTAATATGTGCACCTATATTAATAATATTTAAAAAAAAACTTTTTTTTTTTTTTTTTTTTTTTTTTTTTTTTTTACACCTTCCCATTGGAGCCTGAGGAGCATTGTAACCACAATGGATGCTTCAGTCAGTTGCTGTGCTCCTGTAGAGTGGGAAGTAAACAGTGGAGTACAAGTGTGGTGTAGTAGTTTGGTATATTGCATAAATTGATGTGCTCCTCCTTATTGGTTGATAATTTTACTTATGTTCTTTCCCCAGCATGTTGGCTGATAAATTGAATATGAGCCCTGAAGAAGCTGAAAGGTGGATAGTCAATTTAATTCGCAATGCCAGACTAGATGCGAAGATAGACTCCAAGTTGGTAAGACTTCTTTTTTTTTTTTTTTTTTTTTTTAATGTTTTGCCTGGTTTGTCAGACTTGGTTTAAAGGGTGGGTTGACATTTTAAACCTGTTACACCCATATTTAAGGTGTCTCAATGGTTTATGAGGATGCTGAAGAGCTTCCTTGTAGTTCATTAAGAGATCCTGCAGCTTTCAAACTGAAAACCCATAGAGCAGTATGGCAAAAAAAGCTGGAGGTGATGTCTGAGGAGTCTCACCTCACCTCCCCAATCCACTGATTGCAGGTGCAGTTCTCTGCAGGCCCCTGTCGAAAAGTAATAAGTGCTCGATCATTTTTTTTATTTTTCCAGAAAGCTGAATTTGGCAGTTTAACTGCCAGTCTTCTGCATCTATGAATTTTGTTAGACGATTTCTATAGTTGTAGTATTCCTTTTAATGGTCCTAACTGAGCCCACTGCACCTTTACAGCAGACCTTAGATCATCAATGTAGGCTCGCCAATCAGAAAATTTTTCTAAATCTGTTGAAATTTTGCATCGGTAGCCTTTAGAAAATTTGAGGGTTAACTGAAGTTCCAACCTAAAGTAACATTCATGGTTTCATTAGCAGTCCAGTGATTGACTGTCGCTATTCATCCCCACAAAAATTTAATTGTTGCTGGTGAACATTGAGGAGCAGGAATGCATCTGGCTTCTTCCTTGTGTCTCTTCAGAACTCAATGAGTGACAGATGTCCTAAATGTCCTCAACCTAGTCCACTTTGCTGAAGATATTTTTCAAAGGATAAAAATACCTTGAACCAATTTATTTTTTACAGGGCCCCCATTTTCCCTCCCCATGCTAGCTTTACCACAAACTAAAGACCAGCAGTTGATGTGGACCAGCATCTTGTTTTAGTTGTCGCCCCCTGTCATCTTATGAGCTGGCGGGCTGCAAAGCCTTCATCCTATATACAGTCATGGAAAAACCATCTACTTGTAAGCCTGTAGTCAAAAGGCAACAAATGTGCAGCCTACATGGTTGGAAAACAGGAGTGCTGGTGGGTTTTTTTTTTTTTTTGCTTGGAAATCCCGTGAATAACACGCTTTTTGTTCCAAGTGGCCCAGTCTGCTGTATCTATGGGGGCAACGATGACACATTGGTTAGGAGGAGTATTGTACATTTAGGAATGCTTAGGTGTACAAATGCTTTAAGGAAAGGACAAAAGTTTATAGAAAATTGCTGTAGTTGAAGAAAAACGCTCTGGTGATCATTCTGATGGTTACTGAGACCTAATATGGACAACCTCATTAATTGCAACCTGTATTTTTAGTTCCTTGTTAGTCATGGACATTTTTGGTGCATCTAGAACAGCCATTTTCAGCCAGAGTTCTGTAGAACCCTAGGGTTCCTCCAGAGTTGGCTAGGGGTTCCCTGAGCTGTGGCTAACTATCCTCCTACCTACTGGTTCTTGCATAGTTCCATGTCCCATTCCACTTGGCAGAGCCATGGCATGACTGAAACTTCAGACCTACCACGACCATCAATTTTACCAGGGGCTCTGAGATCTGAAAATTATTTCAAGGGTTACCCTGGGGTAAAAATGTTGAGAGGCTAATCTAGAAATTACCTGCAGCACAAAGTCCTTGCAGTGGCTTATGAAATAGTAATTTATGTATTCTCTTATTCTAAGTGTTGTAGCATTTATCAGACAGTTTGGTTGAGATTTACAGTTTTCTATGTCTATTGTCTTGCTTGCACAGGTTGTCCTTGTGGCTGCCCTCTGATTTATGATTGATTTGAACAGCCTGTTCTTTCAATAAACCCATCATAAATACTGCAAAGATGGTACATAACGTTTCTCTTCCTTTTGTAGGGTCATGTTGTAATGGGAAATAATGCTGTATCACCTTATCAACAAGTCATAGAAAAGACGAAGAGTCTTGCTTTCCGCAGTCAGATGTTGGCAATGAACATTGAGAAGAAGATGAACCAGAACACCAGGGCTGAGGTGATGAGACTGGTTTATTTGTGTGTGTGTGTGTGTGTGTGTGTAACCTTACCTTCACACGGGGAAGATAGACTTTTGTTGTCTTAAGTTGTTTCTTAAAATGGCTTTGTTATATTCCTCGTTTTATTGTTCTTAAAGTAAACCAGTAATTACAGAGATGCAGGGCAGCCTTTGCAGACCTCTTGAAAATTCAAGTTGCGTATTCTGTCCTCTGAAATTCTACTCATCTATGGCCAGCTTTACAGTCAAACAAAGATTCTTAGAATGTTCTAGAAGTTTGTTTTCCTAATCGTTAGTGGGGTAAAATGGGCATTCATTTTCTACCGCAGTGAGGAGAGAATTCAAAGGATCAGGAGTTGAAGAAAAAAATTCACAAACTTCTAACAGTGTATTTGATTTTCATTTGGTAAAGTCCACTCATTCCAAAATCAAATATTAAAAGCAAAGAAAATCTTTTGAGGACATTCAAATTGTTCAAAGAATTTTCTTAAGACCTTTTTTTTTTTTTTTTTTTTTACCCTAAGCTATTTTGTTGACGTTCAATCCATATATGGCCAGCTTAATATCAAGTCACTGATCCCATACAATCATATGGAGCAGGATAGTTGGAGCAAAGCTCTGATATGCCTGCTTTTTGCAAATAAATTAAAAATATATTGTCTTTGACAGTTATCCTGTTCCAACTTCCGGCAGTCTGTGCCACAGCCCATGACATCATTGCGTGGCTCTCTCCTCCTCACCCTGTCCAATAGGAGTGGGGATCGGGGATTCGCGCATGCGCAGTAGGGTTCCTGGCGTGAAGCTGTAAGGGCCGGTTCACACTGCAGGCGAGGCGACTCCGACTTGCCTCGCCGCGACCTGCCGCGACCTCAGCGGCAACTTGCAGATGACTTCTGTATAGAAGTCAATGCAAGTCGCCCCTAGGTCGCCCAAAAGTAGTACAGGAACCTTTTTTCTGAGTCGGAGCGACTCGAGTCACTCCTCTCAGAACGGTTCCATTGTACAGAACGGGGGCGACTTGCGAGGGCGAGTCGTGTCGCCTCGCATCGCCCGCTGTGTGAACCGGCTCTAAAGCTACACTCCTGGGCTCCCTTAGGGCCGGTTCACACTGCAGGCGAGGCGACTCCGACTTGCGGCGACTTGCAAATGACTTCTGTATAGAAGTCAATGCAAGTCGCCCCGAGGTCGCCCAAAAGTAGTACAGGAACCTTTTTTCTGAGTCGGAGCGACTCGAGTCGCTCCTCTCAAGAACGGTTCCATTGTACAGAACGGGGGCGACTTGCGAGAGCGAGGCGAGTCGTGTCGCCTCGCATCGCCCGCTGTGTGAACCGGCTCTTACCCATAATGGCGGCGGCAGCACCCAACAGCTGATGGAAACAACTGTGGTGCTGACATCGCTGGACTCCATTATTAAAGCCAGCAGCTGCAGTATGTGTAGCTGCTGGCTTTTCCTTTTTTTTTTTTTTTTTTTTTTTTTTTTTTTTTTTTTTTTTCCCGGCCCGCTGCTTTAAATAGGACAGTGTCCATTCTTAAATTTTCTCCCAGATGTCCATTACCTGTGTGAACAGCATCTCTTTACAAAAATTAGTCATCCTCTGCTTCTTGTTGCTTGTCAAATAGTGGTAGACTCACTGTAGGTAGGAACCTTTTATCCAGTTAGTTCGAAACAGAATTCATAGCATAGCTAGTTGGGATCCAAAGTACCAGCTTAGAGTCTTGGTTGTACAAATCCTTTTATTTTATTGGAGCTGCCAGCTTTGGATCCATGGCACCCTGTAAAGAAGCAAATGGACACATCACTTCAAAAAAGACTGGTGACTAAATGAGGTGCTTGAGCAAATGTCACATTTGACATGTTTATTGGTCCACATTAATATGGACACTGATTTAATAAAGGTATTAATCGGGGTTCTTTATCATTTATGTAACATGAGTGACTGTGAACTGCAGGGGTGCCCAACCTTTTGAAGCACGGGGGCCACTTAAGTGACTTGGTAAGCGGTCGCGGGCCACAATGAGCAGAGCAGGCAGGTCCGTGTTTGCCCTGCATAGACACAGCCCACTCTTTTTTTTTTTTTTTTTTTTTATCGGATTGGAGCTAGGACACAAATTGGTTTACATCTGCCACTCCTTAGAGGTGAATGGAGGGGTCCAATTGGGTCAGACTGACCATGTGAAAGGGGCTCAAGGCTGTTTTCACACTGATGCACTGCAGTTTTCCCGCACCGCGGGTGCAACGCAGTGTACCTTTTGGCTTTCCTGCACTTTGCAATAGACTTATATTATTTTCTGCAGGTTTGGTGCACTTTGAGACAGCTCCCCAAACTCGCAGGTAATAAGAGAAGTCTATGGCTCAGTGCAGGTAACCCCGCAGGACAGATATGCCCATATATACACTGTGATTTTTAGTAATAAACTGAGCTTTAATAACAGTATTCTATTCCATCCCAGAGCAGGAGGTCGTTGGGCCACATCAGAGTGCTCCAAGGGTCACTGGTTGGGTACCCCTGGTGTACTGTATAGTACTGCAGTATGTGTGACTTGGTATAAACTTCCTCATCTAATTAATGTAGATGGAATGTGGACTGCTCCAAAAATAGTTCAGGATGTGTCTGTGGTAGTCATTAATACATTTTAGAATGCAAATATTGTGTAGAACAAACTTTAATTGTGTGTTTGTTTTTTTGTTTTTTTTTAGGCTCCTAATTGGGCAGCTCAAGACAGCGGATTCTATTAATAAATGTATCAGAACATCTAAATATTCCTTTGCTAACTGCAGCAGTGTGCTTTCTCTTACATATCCAACTGTAAGACTGATGTACACAGTGTTTTGAATAAAATTGGCCTCTCCTTTTATCTGTGACTAAGTTCAAATTTTTTTTTTTGTTCTTTAAGAAATGTGCACCGCTCAGCAGTATAACTTTAGGACAGATTAAGCGAATAGCGGTGACTATTTTTGTTGAAATGGCATCTGAAAGTCCATGGGATATATTGGGCAGCAAATGAACATGTCCAGGTGTTGAAAGCAGAAAAAACGATGTGCATCGCAGTTTGCTGGGTACGGGGCTGCGTAGCAGCAGACTGGTCAGGGTGCTTATGTTGACCTACCTATGCCCACAGCCAAAAGTACCTAAAATGCGCACCTGAACATCAGAACTGCATCATGGAGCAATAGAAGGTGGTCTGGAGGTGACAGTGTGATGCTTTGGTAATGTTTTTCCAAGGAAACCTTTGGTCCTGCCATTCATGTGGCTGTTACCTGTCTAAACTTCATTGCTGACCATGTATGCCCTTCATGGAAACGGTATTCCCTGCTGCTAGTGGCCTCTTTCAGCAGGATAATGTGCCATGCCACACTGTAAAAATGGTTTACAGATGGTTTGAGGAACACAATGAGTTTGAGGTGTTCCCTTTACATCCAAATTTTCCAGCTCTCAATTCAATCGAGCATCTGTGGGATGTGGTGGAAAAAAAAGTCCAATTGATGAAGGTCCTATCTCACAACTTATAGGACTTAAAGAATCTGCTACTGACAGCTTGGTGCCAAATACCACAGCATATCTGTGGTGTCCATGCCTTGACGGGCCAGGGTTGTATTGGTGGCAAATGGGGGACCTACTCAATGTTAGGTGGGTGGTTATAAAGTTATGGCAGTGATGCAGTGCGTTTTGAGCAAAATGATTGGGCTCAAATTGCACTGCACTGAATCTCATGTGAAACCGCATTCACGTGCAATTTATAATGTGAACAGGGGCTTAAAGCAGATCTATTACATTTTAAGTTACAAATTAAAATGTCGGCATTGCCAAATCTCATAAATATTTTTGTTTGAAAGATTCTGTTGTGACCTAAAGCCCAGGCATTCTAGATTATATGACCTCTGGTTATCGGAAGCAATGTGTGTGTTTCACCTTACAAAGGGACTCCTGTGCAGACACATTTTTAGCCAGAAGGACCCTGTATGGTAGATACATAGGAGTAAATGAGAACAGCAATAAAAAATAATCGTACCAAGCAGGAAGATACAATTATGCATAAATATGGCATCCACCATGTGTATCCACAAATTATACTCAGCAGCAACATTTTTAGGGCTCCTTCACATTTTTGCTGCTCGTTACTGCATGCACATTGCTTTAAGGGAACCCATTTATTTTGAATGGGTTGACAACGCACAGCAATGCATGAAAAACTAGACCTGGAGCATTTAATACAGCCTGTCCATTGTGATGTACTGCAGTGCATGTTGATTGACAGATACTGTATTCTTATTTTGGGGTGCCATTCTAAATGGATGGCACCCCAAAATTCTAAATGAATGGCACCACAATGCATGACTCAATGGCGTAAAGCCGTTCTCAAACATTAACACACTATGCTAAGATTTCTGATGCTATGCTTTAAGGTGAAAAACCTTCTGTAGTGCTGCAGGCCCAGCTGGTGTTTCGTGTCCTGATTGGATAGATTGATAGCAACGCAGCCATTGGCTCCTGCTGCTGTCAATCAAATCCAATGGTGCGAGTCCTATATGTGTGAATGGACACAGATAAAGGACCCGTGAGCGCCCGCTCGGGTGTCCACCTTAGGAGAGCCTTCTCTAATGTGGACACTCGATGTGGGGAGGAATCGCCAAATCTCCGTGCTGGCTCTCTTGCATTGGGTCCCCCGCTGTGCTCACACGCCCTCTGGTGGCTCTTGCGCAAAGCCGTATATATGGGATTTCGCTCAGAAGAGCCGATCTGCGTGAACTGGTTAAATCATAATCGCAACAGAAACTACCCAAATTACTTGATCAAAAGTTTACATAGCCTGGGGATTTTGACCTGATAACGTGCACGCAAGTTGACACACAGGGCCTTCAATGGCTATTAAAGGTAACCATCTTCACCTGTTTGCCTGTAATTAGTGTGTGTATAAATGAGTTAATGAGTTTCTGGACTCCTGACAGACCTTTGCATCTTTCATCCAGTGCTGCACTGACGTTTCTGGGTTCTGAGTCACAGGGAAAGCAAAAGAATTGTCGAAGGATCTGCAAGAAAAAGTAGTTGAACTGTATAAAACAGGAAAGGGATATAAAAAGATATCCAAGGAATTGAGAATGCCAATCAGCAGTGTTCAAACTCTAATCAAGAAGTGGAAAATGAGGGGTTCTGTTGAAACCAAACCACGGTCAGGTAGACCAACTAAAGTTTCAGCCACAACTGCCAGGAAAATTTGTTTGGGGTGCAAAGAAAAACCTACAAATAAAATAATTTCAGGTGCAATACAGAACTCTGAAAACGTGGTGTGGCTGTTTCAAGATGCACAATAATGAGGCACTTGAAGAAAGATGAGCTGCATGGTCGAGTCCCCAGAAGAAAGCCATTACTACGCAAATGCCACAAAGTATCCTGCTTATGATACGCCAAACAGCACAGAGACCAGCCTCAAATCTGGCACAAAGCCATTTGGAGTGATGAGACCAAAATTGAGCTTTTTGGCCACAACCATAAATGCTACATTTGGGGAGGAGTCAACAAGGCCTATGATGAAAGGTACACCATTCCTACTGTGAAACATGGAGGTGTATCGCTGATGTTTTGGGGATGTGTGAGCTACAAAGGCACAGGACATTTGGTCAAAATTGATGGCAAGATGAATGCAGTATGTTATCAAATACTGGAGGAACATTTGCATTCATCAGCCAGGAAGGTGCCCATGGGATGTACTTGGACATTCCAACATGACAATGATCCAAAATGCAAGGCCAAGTCGACCTGTCCTTGGCTATAGCAGAATAAAGTGAAGTTTCTGGAGTGGCCATCTCAGTCTCCTGACCTCAATATCATCGAGCCACTCTGGGGAGATCTCAAAAGTGCAGTTCATGCAAGACAGCCCAATAATTTACAGGAGCTGGAGGCTTTTTGCCAAGAGGAATGGGCAGCTTTACCATCTGAGAAGATAAAGAGCCTCATCCACAAAAGACTTCAAGCTGTCATTGATGTTAAAGGGGGCAACACACGGTATTAAGTACTTGGGTATGTAAACATTTGATCATGGTCTTTTGGGTAGTTTCTGTTGTGATTATGATTTAAAAAGAGTAAACACAGTTGATTGATTAAATGGCTTCAGCCAAACACTAACCAAGAGTGAAACAAGTTTTTGTGCTATTTATATTCCCTGAAAAATGGCCAAGAAATCATAAATTCTGCCAGGGTAACTTATGAGCACAACTGTATACAACCCACATCTCCATCATGGAAAAAGCTTTCTGCAGTGGTTTTACCCCTCAAAATTATAGAAATATGATGTGGGCAGTTTTTTTTTTTATTGCAAATTCTTTAGAGCATCCAGCATTCATAGAAAAAAAAAAAATAACTACAATTGTGATATAAGCATACAGGGTAGTATAGAAACGTTCAAGATAATAAAAGGTACAGCGACCAAAGCATTTGTCATAAAGTGCAAGTACGGTCACAAAGGGTCAACCGACCAACGTATGGTCACCTTAACCACTTTCCGACCAGCGCATGCCGATGTATGTTGGCACAGGCAGGCATATTGGCGTACAGGTACGTCCATTTTTAAATGCCGCCCTGCCATCTCGTGTGCCGGTCGGGATCCCCGTGAGTGTGGTCGTGGGTCCCGCGGACTCGATCACCGCAGGGATACCCGCGATCGTCTTACGGGGCGGCTGAACGGGGAGATGCTGTTGTAAACAGCATCTCCCCATTCTGCCTAGCAACAAGTGACGCTGATCTCTGCTCCATGTGATTGGAGCAGAGATCAGTGTTCACCAACACAAAGCCCAGCCCCCAACAGTTAGTAACGCCCCTAGGAACACTTAACCCCTACACTGCCACCCCCTGGTTAACCCCTTCACTGCCAGTGTCATTTACACATGAATCAATGCATTTGTATAGCATTGATTGCTGTATAAATGACAATGGTCCCAAAAATGTCCAATGTGTCCGCCACAATGTCAGTCACAATAAAAATCGCTGATCGCCACCATTACTAGTAATAAAAAAAAAAAAAAAATATTAATAAAAATGCCATAAAACTATCCCCTATTTTGTAAACGCTACAACTTTTGCGCAAACCAATCCACTTATTGCGATATTTTTTTTTTTTACCAAAAATATGTAGAATATGTATCGGCCTAAAGTGAGGGGAAATTTTTTTATATATATATATATATATATATATATATATATATATATATATATAATATGTTTTTGGGGGATATTTATTATAACAAAAAGTAAAAAATTATGCGTTTTTTTCAAAATTGTCGCTCTATTTTTGTTTATAGCGCAAAAAATAAAAAACGCAGGGGTGATCAAATGCCACCAAAAGAAAGCTCTATTTGTGGGAAAAAAAGACGTCAATTTTGTTTGGGAGCCACGTCGCATGACCATGCAATTGTCAGTTAAAACGACGCAGTGCCAAATCGCAAAAAGTGGTCTGGTCTTAAGCCAGCAAAATGGTCCGGTCTGAAAGTGGTTAAAATGCGTCCCGCAGCATAGACGTAGTACAGAACATCTTTATTCTAGCACAAACTGAATGATGTAAATGTGAAGGATAGAGAATTATTTTTATTTTTTTTAAATATAAACAGGACATGGAGTGGGATAGGATAAGGGAGAGAGTACAAGTAAGGTAGGAGAGAAAAAAAAGGGGGGGGGGGGGTAGATAACAAATGCCAGAAGAGGTGTGAAAAGGCTAATTCCTTACTGTGCGCAGGATCCAGAGAGAGCTTTACCCTTGTCTGAGTATATGAACTTATTCCAGTGGATACAGGTATTAGAATAGGCTTCAGGTCTCCCATCTTGTTCAACGCCTCAAGTCTCGTAAGTCATTGTGAAATGGAGGGTGGATGAGGGTCTTTCCATCTCGGTGTGATGCTCTACTTGGCGGTGTTAAGAAGGTGGTGTAAAATCTGTTTTTTTTGCATGTTTTCTCAGGAATATTAGAGACCTATAGAAGGCAGGGTTCCCCGGGAGATTGTAATCAGTAAATCATTCAGAGCTACTGCACACTTCTTTCCAAAAATGTTCAAACTTTGGGCAGGACCAAAAATTATGCAATAAAGTCCTCCCCTTCCTCCTGACATCTCCAGCAACATTCTGATACAGTAGGGAAGTATTTATAGAGCACCGTCAGCATGCAATACCGGCTTGTATGAATTTTTATTTTAAAGTTATTTGACTGAATCCAGGTGAAAATGGACAATGTGCCTTTGTTGGGCTGGGGAAAAGGTTCTGTGTAAGGCCACTTCCCACTTTTGAATGAAGGGGGGACATAGGGGGTTATATTCTAAATGCAAATCCACTGTGCACTTGGAAGTGCAGTCACTTTAGATCTGACGGGGGCATGCAAGGAAAATAAAAAAAACAGCATTTTTGCTTGCACATGATTGGATGATAGAAATCAGCAGAGATTCCCGTCACTTCAGATCTTCCCCTCAGATCTACAGCCACTGTACTTCCAAGTGAACTTGTGGTGCAGAGTGGATTTGCCTGTAGTAAATCAACCCCAATGTCTTCCGGTGGGGCTATTAGTTGGGAGTACATCTGAGAAAAGGGTATGCAGAAGAGGACCCGTCTCAACACAAGTTTTTCAAATGCAGTTAACAGGCGATGAACACTATGAGGATGGAGGAGAGCTCAGGAAGTGCTGGAGGGGCAAGGCACTCAAAAGAATAAAGACCATAGCAACCCGATGCTGATGTCAATGTCAAGATAGGCCAGTGGGTTCATTCCAGAAAATGAGAGGCTTGAAAGCACTGCCAAAAGCATAGAGAATGATTCCCCTTGAAGCCCAGGAGAAAGGTGAGGGTTCATCATTGGGTAAACGATAATGAGGTGGTCAAGCATATACAGGAGCCTGTTCTCAAACTGGGTCCAAGAGTTTAATGAGGGGGGGGTCTCCAAAGCATCACGCTGTGCTCTGTAAAGGGACAGTGCTCTGGGACTGTTCAATCTGTGGCCATAGCTTGATCTCAGAATGTCTGTCTGCACTAGTCGGTGAGCCGCTTAATCATATTTCTGTACTGACACCCTCGTGGTGCTTAGGGGGGATGATGGTATAGTCTGGGTCTCTTGTGGGCCCAAATAAAGTCAATAAACGGCATTAATTTGTTTGACGAATGCCAAAGGAATGTGAATTGGCAGGGCCTGAAACAAATATGTGAGTTTGGGTAGGATGGACATTTTAATAATGTTGCACCTGCCGAACAAGGCAAAAAGTAGGGATGAGCCGAACACCTCCCCGGTTCGGTTCGCACCAGAACTTTCGAACGGACCCCAAATTCGTACGAACGTTAGAACCCCATTGAAGTCTATGGGACTCGAACGTTCGAAATTAAAAGTGCTAATTTTAACGGCTAATATGCAAGATACAGTCCTAAAAAGGGTTTGGGGACCTGGCTCCTGCCCCAGGGGACATGGGTCAATGCCTAAAATGTTTTTAAAAATGGCCGTTTTGGCGGGAGCACTGATTTTAATGACGATTAAAGTGGAAAAAAAAAGTGAAATATTCCTTTAAATATGGTGCCTGGGGGTGTCTGTAGTATGCCTGTGAAGTGCCACGTGTTTCCCGTGTTTAGAACAGTCCCTGCACAAAATGACATTTAACGGAAATAACGTCATTTAAAGCTGCTTGCGGTTTTAATGTTATATCTGGTTCCTGCAATATGGTTGAAAATCATTGAGAAAAATGGCATGGGTAGCCCTCCCTGCCCATTACCAGCCCCTTTGGGTCTTGTACGCATATTAAGGGGAACCCCGTACCCATATTAAAAAAAGGAAATGCGTGTGGCCCCCAGGCCCTATATACTCAGAACAGCAGTATACAGGCGGTGCAAACAAGACAGGGACTGTGTAGGTTTGTTGTGTTAAGTTGAATCTGTAATTTTCAACTGGTACATTTTTAAAGTGTAGCTCCAGTCAAAAAAACTATTTTTAAGCTTTTTGGAAAACCTAGGGAAGGGTTATCACCCCTGTGTAATTTGTTTTGTCGTACATCTTTTTTCATCTCACTTGCTGTTGTCTCCTTCCGTTTGCAAGTAGGAGATAGTTGGATGTTTGAAAGTAGGGGCCTGCCTTATATGCTCTGCAGAAATGGCGGAACAAGTTGTTGGTTTTGCCACAACATTGTAAGCCCTGAAAGTGACTCTTGGTGGGCGCTGGGGCGCCCTGCTGTGAACGATTATATCAAGAATTGTAATTACATGCCATTGTTGAACAGTGGTAGAAAAATTGACCTTTGGTGGTTGTGGTGCTGGTGCCACAACACTATAAGTCCTCAGTTACTCTGGGTGGGCACAGGAACGGGCCCTCCTGTGAAATATTATATCAAGAATTGTAATTACATGTCCCTGTTAAACAGGGGCAGAAAAATTGGGCCTTAGGCACTGGTGCTGGTGCCACCACACTGCAACCTCTCCCATATACTCTAGTTTTATTGCAGGAATTAGCCCTGCTGCAAAGCATTGCATCAAAAATTGTAATTAAATGCCCCTGTTAAACGGGCAGAAAAATTGGGCTGATGGCATCACCCAGAGCCAGAAATGTTCTTCCAAGATATCAGCGGAGGAGGAAGAGGATAGACAATCAACATAACAGGACAGTCACTCAGCATAGGCAGTCTTGAAGGGATGTGATATTTCAAAAAAAATTATTCGGTTACATCAGCTTCAGGTGCTTGGTAGCTGTGGGTGATCCAAGGCTGATTCATCTTGATGAAGGTCAGTCGATCAACTGATTTGGTGGACAGGCGCACCCTGTGATCGGTAACAAAGCCACCAGCAGCACTGAAGGTGCGTTCCGAAAGAACGTTGGATGCAGGACAGGCCAGTAGCTCAATTGCATACTGTGCAAGCTCTGGCCAGTGATCCATCCTCAAGACCCAGTAAGCCAGAGGATTTTCGGTGGGAAAGGTGTCCAAGTCTGACCTTGCCCCTAGGTATTCCTGCACCATGTAAATCAGACGCTGGCGATGGGTGCTGGAACCGATCATACCTTGGGGCTGCGGACTAAAAAATTGTCTGAAAGCATCAGTCAGACGGCCACCTTCTCCACCGCTCCTTCTGACCGATGCCTCAGCAACACGTTGTCCAGGACCAGGAGTTTGTAACCTCCCAGTCTCTGGGAACGCGTTGCACAGACCTTTCTGCAAGGCCTCCCGGAGATGTCTCATCCTCCGCTCCCTCTGCGATGGCAAGATAAGGTCGGCAACCTTACCCTTGTACCGTGGATCAAGGAGAGTGGCCAGCCAGTAATGGTCCCTCTCCTTGATCCGAAGAATACGAGGATCCTTCCGCAGGCTTTGCAGGATCAGGGAGGCCATGCAGCGTAGGTTAGCTGAGGCATTCGGTCCGGAGTCCTCTGGGTCACTAAGGACAACATGATCCGCAGCTACCTCCTCCCAGCCACGTACAAGTCCACGTGTTTCTTGGGACTGTAAATCATCCCTACAAGACTGCTGCTGCTGTTGCTATGCTGAGTGCCAGCCTCCACCTCCATGCTGACACAATCATCCTCCTCCTCATCCTCTTCCTGTGTGATGGGTGGCACAGCAGGAACACTGTCTGGATAAAGGGGGCCTTGAGAGGCAAGGAAGTCCTCCTCTTCCTGCCTCTGTTCTGCCTCAAGTGCCCTGTCCACTATTCCACGCATCGTATGCTCCAAGAGGTGGACAAGAGGTACAGTGTCACTGATGCATGCACTGTCACTGCTCACCATCCTTGTGGCCTCCTCAAACGGTGACAGGACAGTGCATGCATCCCTGATCATGCCCCACTGGCGTGGTGAGAAAAAAACGAGCTCCCCTGACCCTGTCCTGGTGCCGTAGTCGCACAGGTACTCATTGATGGCCCTCTGCTGCGTGTGCAGCCGCTGCAGCATGGCCAACGTTGAGTTCCACCTGGTGGGCATGTCACATATAAGGCGGTTCTTGGGCAGGTTCAACTCCTTTTGGAGCTCAGCCAGCCGAGCACAGGCATTAAATGATCGGCGGAAATGCACACAGACTTTCCTGGCCTGCTTCAGGACATCCTGTAAGCCCGGGTACCTGCCCAAGAACCGCTGCACCACCAGGTTAAGGATGTGAGCTACACAGGGCACATGAGTCAGTTGTCCCTGTCGGAGGGCGAAGAGGAGGTTGGTGCCATTGTCGCAAACCACCATTCCTGGCTTAAGCTGGCGTGGCGTCAACCACCTCTCGGCCTGCCCCTGCAGAGCTGACAAAACATCCACCCCAGTGTGGCTCCTGTCCCCCAAACAAACCAGCGCAAGCACGGCATGGTATCGTTTTGCCTGCGTACTTGCGTAGCCCCTGGAACGCCTACGGAGCACCGCTGGTTCTGAGGACAGAGCACTGGAAGAGGCCATGGAGGAAGAAGAAGAGGGGGTGGAGGAGAGAGGTGTGTCACAACCAATAGTAGCATTTTGGAGACGTGGTGGCGGAACAACCTCCAACACTACTGCACCTTGTCCTGCATCCTTCCCAGCTGCTAGAAGAGTGACCCAATGGGCCGTGAAAGACAGGTAACGTCCCTGTCCATGCCTGCTGGACCATGAGTCAGCGGTAATATGCACCTTACCACTGACCACCCTGTCCAGCGAGGCAAGGACATTGCCTTCCACATGCCGGTAGAGAGCCGGAATCGCCTTCCGTGAGAAAAAGTGGCGTTTGGGGACCTGCCACTGAGGAACCGCACATTGTACAAACTCACGGAAGGGGGCCGAGTCTACCAACTGAAAAGGCAGCAGTTGAAGTGCTAGCAATTTAGCCAAGCTAGCATTCAACCGCTGGGCATGTGGATGGCTGGGAGTGAACTTCTTTCGCCGGTCCAGCAGCTGGGGCAGGGACATTTGCCTGCTATAATCGGACGTGGGTGTACTGCTAGCAGAGTGCCCAGAAGCACTTGGCTGTGACGCACCTAATTCTACACCTTCATTCCTCTCAGAACAGGTTTCAGAGAGGACTGAAGGTCTAGTGGGGTTGGAGATGCCAGCTGATGAGGAGCAAGGAGAGGTCCGCTTTGTTCTTTGGTGTGGGTCTTTGAGGTACGCTTGCCAACGAGCTGCATGGCAGGTCAACATATGTCTGGTCAAGCATGTGGTGCCCAAGTGGCTGATGTTTTGGCCACGCAAGATACGCTTGAGACATATGTTGCAAATAGCAGCGGTGCGATCTGATGCACTTGTCTCAAAAAAGGCCCACACCAAAGAACTTTTAGAATAACGCGCAGAGGCAGCGCCCTGCACAGGCGGAGCTCTGCGGTGTGATTCAGTCGGTGTGCTGCCCCTAGGCTGGCCCCCGGAGGGCATCCTGCATCGTTGGACATGTGCCTCCTCCTCCTCCTCTCTCCTACCAGGCACCCACGTGGAGTCAGTGCCCTCATCATCCCCTCCCTCTTCATCGCTGTAGCAAACCTGGCAATATGCTGCAGCTTGTGGAACATGACTGCCAGATTGCTGTCCTTCTTGAGCATCCCCTCTCTCTGCATTCACGCTACTGCCTTCCTCTAGCTGAGTGTGATCATCAGAGGCTACAAAACACTGGGCATCCTCCTGGAGCATGTACCCAACACTGTGCTCAAAGAGTTCAGGAGACTCCTCAGGAGGACGTGGTGGGTCTAGGGAAGGAGTCACTGATGATGACATTGAGACGAGGGAAGACGATGCGTTGGCAGCTGCTTTGCTAGTACCCTGAGACTGGGTGAGAGAGAATGAGGAGGATGAAGAGGGCTTGGTCATCCACTCTACCAAGTCATTGGCATGTTGCGGTTCAACATGTCCAGCTGCCGAAAAGAAGGACAAGCGTGTCCCATGGCCACGTGCTGATGACAATGCACCTCGTCCACGACCAGCACTGTTGTCTCTAGACACAGAGCCTGCTTGCCCTCTTTTATCGGCTCGCGCCTGTCTGCCTCTCCTTGCTGGCCTTCCAGACATGGTAATGGCCTGAAGGGAGTTGGGTAAAACAGCAGTTGGGTAGTGTATATTGTGCTGGAGGCACACAACACCCACTAACTCCTGCAGATGCCTTGCCCTTTATTATAGAACACCAGAGATAAAGGGGTATACTGTAATGGAGTCACACAACACCCACTAAGCCCTGCAGATGGCTCTATTAGAGAACAGCAATAAAGGGTAGATACAGGTGTATATTGTGCTGGAGGCACAAAACACCCACTAACTCCTGCAGATGCCTTTATTATAGAACACCAGAGATAAAGGGGTATATACAGATGTATACTGTGCTGTGCTGGAGGCACACACAATTTCCAATAACTCCTGCAGATGGCAAGTGGGCTCAAATAGAGAAGAGCTATGTAGGTGGATATAGCGGTGTGTACTGGGTACAGAGCAGGCAGACAGCACGCACAAGCTCCTAACACTACTGACTGCAAGCTCTATTATAAAAGATAGATCACTAGCTATATAGGTGAGGTGAATATAGCGGTGTATACTGCGGTCAGGGCACGCAGACAACAACCACTACAGAAGAGCAAGATCGAAAATCGGCCGATAACGATCGGTGTGTACTGTGTTGAAGGTACACAGAACACCCACTAACTGCTTCAGACGCCAACACACTACACAAGGCCGCCGCGCTGGTGGCCTTATATAGTGTGGGGCGTGTACTACACAGCCTGAGCTATGATTGGCCACATGGCTCTCCTCGCTGCTGGCGCTGTGATTGGCCAAGCATGCGGGGTCACAGTGCATGCTTGGCCAATCATGAGCCAGCAATGCACTGCGATGACGCAGTGCATTGTGGGCCGTGAGCACCACACGAATTTGGCGCGAACGGCCCATAACGTTCGGAATTCGCCGAACGGGCGAACAGCCGATGTTTGAGTCGAACGTATGTTCGACTCGAACACGAAGCTCATCCCTAGCAAAAAGGCCTTGGTGCCATTATGAAGCAGAGTCCGTATTTTACCTAACAGTCAAACTGGGAGAAAAGAAGTCAGTACTGTGAGCCTTCAGAGCACTGTTGCTTTGCAAACTGTAGTCAGGCTAAAGCTAGCCAAACACTGGCAGATTTTTAAACAAGCATTCATATGAAAAATCTTAGCAGTGCATTTGAAAATGCCAACAGAGACTTGGTGAATGTTGCTGGAATGTACTTCAAAGTTTATTTAGCTTTTACCATTTTGGTATGAATAGAATTTTCATAAGAAAAACCTCCTTCACTTATAAAAAAAATTGGAGAAAAATCTCTCCACTGCTCCTTGAAATTTTTTTCATTACTACTCTCGAAAACAAATGACGATTTGGTCCCACTAACGATTACAAAATGTAATGAATGTTCCAAAAGCAATCTAAATTCTACTAGTGTATGGCTAGCTTAAAGCTGAATTCCAGAAGTTCAGCCAGTTTGTAAAAAGTGAAGGCACACTATGAGTTAAGTCCAAAGAGGTGCATGACACCTGGACATATCTCTGTTAATTATATTGGACTGGTCTATTGCTCTGCCAGAGAGACACTTGGGGCTGAGAGAGGAATAGAGGCTCTCAGAGCAGCTATTCCCACCTCTCCCCTCTGCTTCCCATTCATAGAAGCCTTTGTATTTTGTGAATGAGTTCATTTACCATAGCAGCTGCTGCAATTCTACTGTTAAAGTAACTGAGACCAGGAGGATCAGTGTCTGGCTTCTGGGAGTTCCATAAACTTGTCAGATATAAATAATAGATGTCATACACCTCCTTGGGCTCAGAAAACGCAGCTAACCTACACGAAAACTACGGATACACTCATCTACAGCCAAAGCACAGTGGTTCAGTGTGAAGTTACCCTAATGCTACAGAAATGCATCAGGCTTGGATGAATTCTTTACTAGGCTGTTACTCAGCTGCAAGGTGCTCAGACTTGGCTTTTCTATCTGGAGGCAATGCCTGAATCATAAGACTGGCTAAACAAATTTTTAGCTGTCTGGATGCAGGGGGTTATAACCGTTCCATGGATGCATTTCAAAAGTCTATTTGGCCATTTGCCTTAAGGTCTGTTTTATGACTTAAAATAGGATAACCATTTTGGTTTTGAATCTGAATTTATCCCTTTCATGACTAAGCCTATTTTTGGAATTTGGTGTTTACAAGTTAAAATCCATATTTTTTGCTAGAAAATTACTTGGAACCCCCAAACATTATATATATTTTTTTAGCAGAGACTCTAGAGAATAAAACGGCGATTGTTGCAATATTTTATGTCACACAGTATTTGCGCAGTGGTGTTTTAAACGCAACTTTTTGGGAAAAGGGACACTTTCATGAATAAAAAAAAAACAAAACAGTAAAATTAGCCCAATTTTTTTAGCGTAATGTGAAAGATAATGTTACGCCGAGTAAATAGATACCAAACATGTCACACTTTATAATTGCGCGCACTTGTAGATTGATGACAAAGTACGGTACCTAAAAATCTCAATAGGCGACGCTTTAAAAATTTTTCACGGTTACCAGGTTAGCGTTACAGAGGAGGTCTAGTGCTATAATTATTGCTCTCGCTCTGACGATCGCGGCGATACCTCACATGTGTAATTTGAACACCGTTTACATACGCGGGCGAAACTTCCGTATGCGTTTTCTTTGCTTCACGAGCTCGCGGGGACGGCGGGCGCTTTAAAAAAATTTTTTTTATTTATTTTAAAATGACTAAATTGTTTTAAAAAAAAAAAAAAAAATGGATCACTTTTATTGCTGTCACAAGGAATGTAAACATCCCTTGTGACAGTAATAGGTGGTGACAGGTCCTCTTTATGGAGGGATCGGGGGTCTAAAAGACCCCCCACCCCTCCTTTACACTTCAATGTATTCAGATCGCCGAAAACGGCGATTCTGAATACCGGATATTTTTTTAAAACCGGCGCCATTGGCAGCCGAGTAAACGGGAAGTGACGTCATGACGTCGCTTCCGTGTTTACGATGAGGAGACTGGAACGAAGCCGATTACGGCTTCGTTCCAGTTCCTCCGCAACAGCCAGAGGCGTCGGATCTCTGATCGGTGCTCCCGATCGAGCGGGAGCACCGGTAACAGCGGCGAGAGGCGGCGGGAGGGGGGGATGTCCCCTCCCGCTCCTCCGGCATAACAGCCGAGCAGCTTTTAGCCGCATCGGTTGTTATGCCTGGATAGCCAATCGCCTGCTGCAAAAAACGGTACCGGGATGATGCCTGCAGGTGCGGGCATCATCCCGGTATAACCCTCGGAAGCCGAGTACGCATATCTGCGTACGCTCGGCGGGAAAGGATTATACAGTTTACAAATTTGTACAGTTTATAATGGGGATTGTTAAAATTTTCCAGGGAACACCACCAGTCTGAGAATGGAGGTGTTATATAATTGCCCACATATGGCCCCCTTCTGCATGAGGGTGGTAGAACTGATGGTTGCCTCCTTTAATGTGGTTCTCTTTGCCCAATTCCACTCCAGACTTTTGCAGCTCAACATCCTGTCATTGTGGCACAAGTTGGTTTTCCATCTTGTTGCAGGGGACCTGGTTGTCAGAAGGATTTTGTCTCCTGTTCACCATCTTGAAACTTTAAGTCCTCTGAATGTCCCTTCAGACTTGGACCAATGTTTGGATGGTCATCCCTTTTGGATTCAGTTGGACAATGGCACTGTAGTCACACACATCATCAGGGAGGAACAAGTCTTGCTGCAGAAAGAGAAGTATAGCTGAACTGTCCTGTTCAGAGCTTAGGAATTTAACTTAATATCTGCTGTCATATGTGGTTTAGGCTCATAATACCACATCTAACACTGGACACATTTTACAGATGACATTTTTTTATGTAGACTACAGTATATCCCAGCATAATGATACACTGTAGTTCATCTTTAAATCTAGCTGTTCCTATTCCTTGCTTGATCAGTCTGAGTTAAGAAATGACATTATCCCATATTTGCATTCTTTTCTAATAGCAAAGAGTCACCCTGTCACTCTTAACTAATACATACAGGTGGCATTAACTTTTATAGAGTTTTATGCCATAGATGACTTATGTGCAGTCTGGTGAGCGTACTCATTAGAATCCCCTAATACAGTCTACTTAGATTTTATATTCAGGACACAGGGACTGCATCACACTGGACTGATGCATCATACTGAAGCTTGGCACTTTTAGCTTGCGAGTTCAGGTTTGACAAATAGAGATAGGACAAGCAGCTGAATGATGAATGATATTGCCTTGTCTGCGGCTTCCTGTAAAGAATTTAGTGTATTACCAGTTCATCTTCGGTATAAATATGGAAGCGTTTTCATAATGGTGCCTTACAAAGTTCTGCAGCTTTCTTATGACACTTACCTCAGTTTATGTAATGCCATGATGTCATTTTACAGAACTTTGCATCTAAATTGGCCATATAACCCCAATGTAATGTAGAGAATTATCTTCTGTGAAGTATTCACTATTAGGCCTTGTTTGTATGGGCTTCAGCTTGTATACTAAGCACTGCAAGCAGCAGGCTTTTACGTAGCATTTTCTATGTTTTCTGCAGCTTTGATAAAGCCTTTAACCACTTGCTGTAAATATAGGCAGCTCCCCTGTGGAGAATCACATACCTGTACGTGATCCTGCACTTTCTGGTCTAGGGCGTGTCTGCCGGGACACGCCGATTGTTCGGGACACAGGCAGAACTGGGGCCTGCCTGTGTAAACAAGGCAGATCACTGTTCTGTGTGAAGGGAAAGCTGTGATCCTGTGTTCCTACAAAGCAGGGACATGAAACGCTGCTTTCCCACAGTAAAAGCCACCCCCACACATTTGGCAAACACTCCTTAGGCACATTTAACTCTTTGATCGCCTCTGACATTAACCCCTTCCCAGGGTTGGTAAAGTGACCGTGCTTATTTTTAGCACTAATCACCAAAAAGTGTCAATTAGTGTCTGATTTGTCCGCTGCAATGTAGCAGTCCCGCTAAAAGTCGCTGAAGCCATTTATTATCAATCAACTGTGTTTACTCTTTTTTTAGATCATAATGGCCACAGAAACTACCCAAAGGACCCTGACCAAAAGTATACATACCCTGTTGATTTTTGCCTGATAACATGCACACAAGTTGACACAAAGGGGTTTGAGTTAAAGGTAACCATCTTCACCTGTGATCTGTTTGCTTGTAATTAGTGTGTGTATATAAGGTCAATGCATTTCTGGACTTCTGGCAGACCCTTGCATCTTTCATCCAGTGCTGCACTGGCGTTTAAAAATGGTGCTAAACCTCTGGTGGGTAAAAGTATGTTGTTTACTAGGTGATGTACTTAACGTAAAAATACTGAGAGACCAAAGACTGTGACAAAAAAAATCCCCTGATGGGATCCTGATATAAAAAATAAAGAAATAATCCAAGGTGGGCAAAGGTAAAACTGAACAAATAAATAATAAAAAAATAATATAAAAAAATCAAAAACTACTGTGTTAGACCGTCTGTCTGGTGTGTGAAAATAGTGACTGGAAAAAAGGAGGGATAGCACAGAGACAAGCCTCAAACCTACTGAGCATTAAGTCATTTAGAGTGATGAGACCAAAATTTGAGCTTTTTGGCCACAACCATAAATGCTACATTTGGAGAGGAGTCAACAAGGCCTATGGTGAAAGCTACAGAGGTGGATCGCAGTTTAGGCAATGCGAGAGCTACAAAGGCACAGGAAAATTTGGTCAAAATTGTTGACAAGGTGAATGCAGTATGTTATCAAAAAATACTGGAGGAACATTTGCATTCATCAGCCAGAAAGCTGGGAATAGGAAGCAGGGCCCTCTGATTCCCCCTGTCTTGTATTGTATTGTAATGTCTACCCTAATGTTGTAAAGCGCTGCGTAAACTGTCAGCGCTATATACAGTAAAACCTGTATAATAATAATAATACTTGGACATTCCAACATGACAATGATCCAAAACACAAGGCCAAGTCGACCTGTCATTGGCTACGGCAGAATGAAGTGAAGGTTCTGGAGTGGCCATCTCAGTCTCCTGACCTCAATATCATCGAGCCACTCTGTGGTGATCTCAGCAGTTCATGCAAGACAGCCCAAGTATTTATAGGAACTGGAGGCTTTTTGCCAAGAGGAAAGGGCAGCTTTACCAGCTGAGATAAAGAGCCTCATCCACAAATGACTTTAAGGTGTCATTGATGTTAAAGGGGGCAATACACAGTATTTACAACTGGGGTTTATAATCTTTTGTTCAGGGTCATTTGGGTAGTTTATGTTGCCATTATGATTTAAAAAGAGTAAACACAGTTGATTGATAATAAATGGCTTCAGCCAAACACTAACCATGAAATCATAAATTCTGCCAGGGTGTGAAAACTTATGAGCACAACTGTACATTTATATAGGGGGGCACAGACTGAAAAAATATCTTGGGTGTTAGGCTATCTACTAATTTGTATAGAATTATGCTGGTTGTCATATTAACCAATAGACATGTGCAGAGTAAAATATTTCGTTTCGGAATTTCGTTTTCGTCCGAAAACTTAATTTATTTAGTTACTCCCGAAATTCGTTTTTATTTATTTCGTTTTTCGTTCAAAAATTGCATTCGTCCAAAAATCCACATGAATTACGGTCGAATCTGTCTTGGAAGGCTTATGGTGTCTGTCGAATGTATAAAGAAGATTCGACGGAGCTAACTATATAGCATACTTTAGAACCCTATTAAAGTCTATGGGACTCCAACGTTCAAAATCTAAAGTGCTAATTTTAAAGGCTAATTTGCAAGTTACTGTCCTAAAAAGTGTTTGGGGACCCGGGTCCTGCCCCAGGGGACATGTATCAATGCAAAAAAAAGTTTTAAAAACGGCCGTTTTTTTCGGGAGCAGTTATTTTAATAATGATTAAAGTGAAACAATAAAAGTGTAATATTCCTTTAAATTTCGTAGTGGGGGGGGGGGTTGTCTATAGTGTGCCTGTGAAGGGGCGCATGTTTCTGGTGCTTAGAACTGTCCCTGCACAAAGTGTCATTTATGCAGGAAAAAAAGTCCTTTAAAATCACTCGCAGCTATTATGAATTGTCGGCTCCGTAATACAGAGAACACTCATTGAAAGTCTTTGATAAAAAAAAAAAAAAAAAAAATAAATAAATAAAAAAGCGTGGGGGTCCCCCAAATTCAATTACCAGGCCCTTCAGGTCTGGTATGGATATTAAGGGGAACCCTGCCTCAAATTTAAGAAAAAATTTGACGTGGGGTTCCCCCTAAATATCCATAACCAGACCCTTCAGGTCTGGTATGGATATTAAGGGGAACCCCGCATCAAATAAAAAAAAAAATTGACGTGGGGTTCCCCCTAAAAATCCATACCAGACCCTTTATCCGAGCACGCAACCTGGCAGGCCGCAGGAAAAGAGGGGGGGACGAGAGAGCGCCCCCCCTCCCTCCTGAACCGTACCAGGCCACATGCCCTCAACATTGGGAGGATGCTTTGGGGGTCTGTGACCCCTCAAAGCACCTTGTCCCCATGTTGATGAGGACAAGGGCCTCATCCCCACAACCCTGGCCGGTGGTTGTGGAGGTCTGCGGACCCCCCCCTGTTTGAAATGGTAAGGGGGTACAAAAGTACCCCTACCATTTCACAAAGAACGTGTAAAAAATGGTTAAATAAAACAAACACACTTTTGAAAAATTCCTTTATTAAAAATAAAAAAATAAAAAAAAGATTCCAGCGGCGGTAATCCACTTTTGCTATCCAGCGACGGACGATCATCTCTCCAGCGATGTCTCATCTCATCCAGCGCAGCGATCCATCCTTCTTCTGTCTCCGTGGAGGAGACACTGCAGGCATTCCGGCGGCCTGATGTTTCTTATATACGGAGGGCGGGGCCCCCCGTCACCTGACCCCGCCCCCCTCTGACGCAAGGGGAAACCCAGGGTTCCCCGTGACGTATGGGTGACCCCGCCCCCTCTGATGTAACGGAAACCTGCCTGTGTTACATCAGAGGGGTGCGGGGTCACCCATACGTCACAGGGAACCCCGGGTTTCCCCTTGCGTCAGAGGGGGGCGGGGTCAGGTGACGGGTGGCCCCGCCCTCCGTATATAAGAAACGTCAGCCGCCGGAATGCCTGCAGTGTCTCCTCCACGGAGACAGAAGAAGGATGTATTCGCTGCGCTGGATGAGATGAGACATCGCTGGAGAGATGACCGTCCGTCGCTGGATAGCAAGAGTGGATTACCGCCGCTGGAATCTTTTTTTTATTTTTTTATTTTTAATAAAGGAATTTTTCAAAAGTGTGTTTGTTTTATTTAACCATTTTTTACACGTTCTTTGTGAAATGGTAGGGGTACTTTTGTACCCCCTTACCATTTCAAACAGGGGGGGGCCGGGATCTGGGGGTCCCCTTGTTAAAGGGGGCTTCCAGATTCTGATAAGCCCCCCGCCCGCAGACCTCCACAACCACCGGCCAGGGTTGTGGGGATGAGGCCCTTGGTCCCCAAACACTTTTTAGGACAGTAACTTGCAGAATCTTTTCTCTCTGTCAAATCTTTTTTCTCTGTCGAATATTTTCTCTATATAATCTTGGACTAATAGAGGTAAGGTTAGGCACATTCGACCACAGGTTCTATAGACACAGATTGTTGTCAGAGTCATGTCGAATCTCCTATTCTATATCGAACTGTTGTAACAATGAAAACGAAAATAAAGCATTTATTTATGTCGGATCTTTCGTTTTTCGGATTTTGTGCTTTCGTTATCGTTTGTCAAAACGAAAACGAAAATTGCTGAAATTCGGACGAAAATGCATTCGGACGAAAACGAATGCACATGTCTATTAACCAAGTGGCTTCAATGCTCTGAATCATTGACCTGAAACAAATATGCAGTTCTGCAAAGTCAGTAGACCTTATGTGCGGATTTGTTTTCAGATTAGTGACTTAAAGTGTAAGTTCACCTTTACAGAAAATCTGGAAGGTGAACTTACACTGGACCCCCTTCCCATCCCCCCGGTCCCACTAATCTGGACCCGCACTGACAGCTCATAATGAATAATGATAATTTGAATTCATAATGAATTTTAGCTTCAGAGTCCTCTGCTCACAAAACCAGTGGTGTCGTGGGTGGGGGGTGCCGAATGTAGACCACCTAGCTTTAACAACAAAATAGAGACTTGTCAGATCTTTGCCCTTTCTATTCAGTTTCAAAGACTGTTGGCTCCCCTCTATCTGATTAAGACCTCTCTGCAGGGGTTTCCATGTAGTCCAACCAGACCAATTTCCCTGTCTCTGTGGAATTTAGATCTTACTCTTTCAGTGCTTCAAAAACCACTGCTTGAACCTAGCAAAGATATTCCTCTCTGTTCATCGATAAACAAGGTTGCATTTTTTTTTAGGCTATTACCTTGGCTATGTGAGTGTTAGAGCTGGTGGCTTTATCCTACAAGAAACACTTTTTGGTTCTACACAGAGATAAGATGGTATTGAGCCCCAGGCCTTCTTTTCTTTCTAAAGTAGTCTGTGCTTTCGTCCTGAATTATGACATTGTTTTTACATTCCTCTGCCTGACTCCTTTACAAAAAAGAAATGTCTGCCCATTGTTTGGAATCAATTTGATCTCAATTTTAGCCACTGCTGCTTTTAGCAAGATGGATTCCCTTTTTGCTATCTTGGATGGGTTCAGGAAGGGCTCCTTGTTTTCTTTTTCCATCATTAGTAAGATAAACCATTATTCAGAGTTATGGTCTTTCAAAAGAGGCTTCCCCTTTTTTGTTAAGCCTCTCTCCACTAGGGCACTGATTGCCTCTTGAGCTTTTCGGCATCAGGCCTCTGTTTTCCAAGCGCTTAGCCAGCCATCCTCCTGTCCTCTCCATGATCTGGATGACATCACTTCCTCCTGTGTGGTCCATGCGGAGGACGTTGAGCTGCAAAAGTCTGGCGCTTCCTGTGTCCCAGCCCTCTCCTCCACAGCCATCTGGACCCCGGGAGACACACTGGACTGTGGCAGCCTTGGAGGATGATGTGTTCCTAACACAATGCATGTGTTCTGCCTACATCTTGCAAGTGCAATGTATCTTGTGCAATAAACTGTTTTACTAATACTACACTTAGGTGCACCTTCCTCTCCCCTCCTTTTCTATAGGTTTTTACAGAGTCTTGAACACTTTCTGGGGATGGCTGCTGCCTTGAATTATTTTTAATCTTTCATTTATGACTTTTCTGCTGGATTTTGGAACTTAACCACCTATTACAAGGACTATATACACACACTTTTCCTACCACTGCGGTGCAATTGTCCATATGTTGTGTGCCAGGTTGTTTCTACTTTTATGTTTTCCAGACCTGAAAGACTCCTACCCGCTCTTCTGTTTGGATGTTCTCTAAGTTCTACCAAGTGGATGCCAGCCTTAGGTGTTAGGTCCTTCAGTTGCCTCTTTGAGCTTCCGGCATTCCCCCAGTTCCTGTTGATTACATTGGTCCTGTTAGAATTTGTATGCCGAGTTGCCCATGCTTCATTTGGACTGCTTTTGGACATCCTGAAAGTTTAAGACTTTCTGTATTCCTCACTGAAAATATGATTTTGTAAATTTGTACATTTCTTAAAATCCCTTCCTTTTATTTTCACTGAGGGACACAAAACCCACCCAACTATGCTTTATGATCATCCTAGTGATTTGGTTTTGCTTTGCTACAAAATTGAGACATGCTGGTAGTAGAAGGGGTTATAACCTTGGCTCATCTATCATTTTTTTGTTTGCCAGTGTCAAGTCATCCTGCAGGCAGCAGTATAACCTGAAGATTTAAAACTTGCTGTGTCCCTTGATGGACTTAAAGAAAAAGGATTTTATATTGAATACAAAGATCCTATTTTTTTAAACATTAACCATTTATAAAATTATTTACATCAACTTGATCTCTTTCACAGGCATATCTAAAAACACAAAAACTATGTAAAGTCTATGCATTCTTTTTTCAATTGTCACAGGAAATAAAAAACACAAACCCCTACAGGTAAAAATTGTAGGCACCTGCAATGGACTCACAAAATCTCCTGTCAAAGCAGAAACCTCAGCCCATCTCTTTTTGCCTTATGTGCATTCCATTTGGTATAACAATAAATAAACAGGAATAGGGGCACGAAAGTAGCCTCTATCACCCAGGAATAGGGCCTCTTCCCTGCAACCCTGACCTGGTGGTTGTTGGGTGTCTGCTGCCAGGGCGCTTACTGGAATCAAATAATAAGGGGGCAACCTGATATTGCCCCCCATGTGAATGAGTAGGGAGTACATTAATAATAATGTGGATCTACATCTATAGACAACGTGATTGATGTACATCATGGGGCTTTTTTTTGTGAATGAGTAGGGTTACCCCCTTATTGTAAAAGGGAGCTTTCAGATTCCAGTTCCCCAATATCTTATATATTGCCACTGGAAAGATATCCCTCTCCCCATGTTGATGGCATTTGGCCTGATATGGTTCAGGAATAAGGGGCACGCCCCCCCCCCCCTTTTCTAGCTGGCCAGACTGTATAATTAGATAAGGGCCTGGCATGGATTTCAGGAGGAGAACATTTTTTTTTCTCTAGACTTTTGCGTGGGGTTCCTCTTAAAGTCTATACTTAAAGTCTATCTGGGGGTCTCCACCATAAATTTCATATTCAAGTCAGTAAAAGATTGTTTTTTTTAATGGATTTTAAAGGAAAATTTCATGCATAAATCAAAAAAACAAATTAGTGAGCCCCCCCCCAAAAAAAATCCATGCCAGACCCTTATTTTTCCAAGCATTCAGAAAATGGGGATAAAGTCTAACACATGTAGTATTGGCGTACTCAGGAGGAGTAGGAGAATCTATTTTAGGGTATAATTTTTGGTATGTACATGCTATGTGTTAGAAACATTGTGTAAATTGACAACGTTGTGTAAAAAAAATGCGTTTTCATTTTCTTTACACATTTTCCAAAAACTTGTAGAAAAAAATGACATGTTCAAAAGACTCATTATGCCTCATTGATTATACATTGGGTTGCTTTCTTTCCAAAATGGGGTCATTTTTGGGACGTCTCCATTGTCCTGGTTCTCCAGGACCTTCAAAAGTGTAAGAGGTAGTCAGGAAATGATATGTATAATTTATGCTCCAAGAACGCCTGATGGCACTCCCTGCATGTTGGGCCTCTGTATGTGGCCACGGTGTGTAAAAGTCTCACACATGTGATATCGTCATACTAAGGAGGAATAGGAGAATGGGTTTTGGGGTGTAATTTGTGCTATGCATATGCTGAGTGTGAGAAATAACCTGCTAATATAACAGTTTTGTGATTTTTCAAAGAATTGTGGGGAAAAAAATTATAACTTCAAAAAACTCACCATGCCTCTAACTAAATACCTTGGAATGTCTACTTTCCAAAAAGGGGTCATTTGGGGGGTATTTGTACTTTCCTCGCTTGTTAGGGTCTCAAGAAATGAGGCCGTCAGTACTTCAGGTGTGATCAATTTTCAGTGATTGGCACCATAGCTTGTGGACTCTATAACTTTCACAAAGACCAAATAATATACACCAATTTGGGTTATTTTTAACCAAAGATATGTAGCCGTATACATTTTGGCCAAAATATATGAAGAAAAATGACTAATTTGCAAACTTTTATAACAGAAATTAAGAAAAATTCTTTTTTTTTTTTTTTACAGAATTTTTTTCTTTTATAGCGCAAAAAATAAAAAACCCAGCAGTGATTAAATACCACAAAAATCTTCTCTCTGTGTGAAAAAAGGACAAACATTTCATATGGGTACAGTGTTGCATGACTGAGTAATTGTCATTCAAAATGTGAGAGCACCGAAAGCTGAAAATTGGTCTGGTTAGGAAGGGGGGGAAGGGGGGGGGGGTTAAATACCCAGTGGTCAAGTGGTTAAGGAGTGGGATGCTGTAATTAAAGTGAACATTTCAAGGTCAACTTTAAGATGATCGCAATCACATGTATTGTGAAAAAACATAACAAAAAAAAAACAAACACTAAAAATGTTTTGCTTTATATGTTAAGTCTGGTTTGTTAGTAGATTAAACTACACATTAGGGAATTTGTTTTATGCAAAGTTCAACCATTCAATTGAGAATGTCCTTAATTATCTCCATGCCCTCTAAGCAGTAAGATTTGTAGGTCAGAGAATTGACACAATTGCTGCTGCTTCTTCTATGCATTTGGATATCTCCGTTGCTTGCTATATGAGTCATGCTCTCTCTTCCGTTCGTTCTGGGTGATACATGGTCGCCGTCTTTAAAAAAAAAAAAAAAAAAAAAAAAACACTGTTTAACTTATTGAAGGAAAAATCCAGAAACACAATGACACTTGTGCTAAGACTTCTCCCAGTCATACCAGTCATTTGTAAATAGTGGCCTTCTTTAACTTTTATTTTTTGACCCAGCAGGAAAAAAGGATCTCAACTAGCACCAACATCAAACACAGAAATGTCCCAACCAGTAAAAAGAAATTGATTAAAAAGCCAGAGAGATTCCATATGTAGAGCTTTTCTATGGAAAGGATTAGAGCAATTTAAACCAAGTGTCATTCTTTGCATTATAGTGTTTATGTAGCAAAGACCGTGACGTCCAGTCTATTGCGTTCTTTGCATCATAGCGATTATCTAGCTTCGATTGACCCAACCAATGACGCGTGAATCTTATTTCACTGTTAGTATTAAATGCACGGAATTTGAATGTATTTTATATGGGACACAGTAAAATAAAAAATGGTTCATCTTTCCAACATTCTTTACATAGTACATACTGTATCCTAATTTATCTATAAATGAAGCAAATGGTAAACAATATACTACATTTTACAGTGCTAATGCGGGAACAAAAATGAAGGGCGTTGCTGTTCTTTTTTCTAGACATGTTTCCTTCTCTCTCACTTAAAAATGAAGGACCCACAGGACCGTTTTCTCCTTCTAAAGGGTCATATTGGCACATCTTTATACACTTTTGTTTTCTACTCTGCCCCAAATAAGGCCCAGGCCCCATTTCTCACAAGTATGTTTTGCTCCCTTTGCCAACATTTTGAAGGTACTGTGCTCTGTGGCGGAGACTTGAATCTTACCATAGATGTCAGTTTAGATAAGTCTAGACCTTTAGGCACCCAGTTGCAAGTCCCAGTCAAGGCTAGCCTCTGTCTGGTCAAGCTTTTACATTCCCTAAATCTCATTGACCTGTGGCAAGAAAAACTCCCCACTATGAGGGACTTTACGCATTATTCCCATGCACATCAGCTATACTCCAGGATAGACCATTTGTTCGTTTACTCTTCTGTCCTTTCTTCAATTCATAAGGCTTGCTTTCAGGACACTGCTTGGTCGGATCAAGCCTTACTTTTTGTCTCATTTTCACGCACTTCTTCTGGCGAACGTCCTTTTCATTGGAGTTTAAACAGATCCATTTTAAGCGACCGAGTTTTCTGCACTGAAATTGAGAAACATATACTAGAGCACTTTAAACACAATCAATCTGACTCCACCTCCCCGGTCACGATATGGGCCACACATAAGGTGAGAATACGCAGTAAGTTGATACAAATGGTAAAACAAATAAAATGCGAACGCAAAGTAGATATTGAACGTCACAAACCTCAATCTCTCTGCACTGCCCATAAACGGTGCCCGAGTGGTGAGCTTTTCTCTTGTATTGAATCTACCAAATTATCTCTTAACTTATTGTTGACTACACACACCGAAAAAGCCCTACGTTGGTCTTCTACTAAATTCTATATGCAGAAAGACCACATCAGGACTATGTTAGCTGCTACGATAACTCCCAAAATTAGGCAAATGGCACCCCCTAAACTATGGTGTTCTAACGGCACATATGGCAGTGTGGCGGCTGGTGCTCCAAATTTTTGGGGGAGTGCAAGCAAACTGAAAAATTCTGAAAAAAAAGAAAACAACATCAATTGCAGTCTCACTGCGCCATCAGCAGCCACTGTGCCCATCAAACGCAGCCACTGTGCCCATCAATGGCAGCCACTGTGTCCATCAAACGCAGCCACAGTGCCCATCAAACGCAGCCACAGTGCCCCATCAAATGCAGCCACTGTGCCCCATCAAACGCAGCCACTGTGCCCATCAATTGCCACTGTGACCCCCCCACCCACTCGCTGTCTGCCAGGCACTTACCCTATCTCAGTGGCGGGTCAGGCAGCAGGTAACAGCAGCGAGCTGTGTCCGCCATGCGTCTCCTCCCCTCCTGATAGGTGTCCAATCACAGCGCCTGTCCTTTCAGCCAATGAGGTGATGGGTATCAGACCAGCACTATCTGATTGGTGGAGAGGCGGTTCAGTGTTAGAAAAGCGAATATTAATTTGCTTTTCTAACACACCTGGGTGGACTCCGAGGCCAATGCTTTGCACTCCGAGTTCACCTTTTTTTTTTTAAGCCTATTAGAGACTATTGCTCTAATCAGGTATAGAAAAAAGAAAGAACTGCGCTAACCTTAAATGCCCAAGGTGAGTAGGGTATGTATATGTGCCAGACCCACAATATGGGTCTTAGTATCTTAATGTCTCTAAGGCCACCTCCAAACTATAGTGCATACCGATGTATATACAAATAAATACAATTAAATACAAAAACAGAACATGAATGCGTGTCAATAATGTGAATTCCCCAAACACAATATGAATATATAAGACTCTGTGCATATACCCCTAAAAAGTCAAAAAAATTTAGTATGGAAAACAATATGTTTGAAATTGTTTTACATAGAATGAACTATTAAAAAATATTCACAGACACTCTATATAATGTCCATATAATCATATACCAAAAATTAATGATAAATGTCCATATGGTAAATGAACACCGGTGAAGAAAAAACTTCAAAAGGCTGAGTTAAGAGTGCACAAATTAAAAATCTTCTCCAAAAATGTAGTGTGCTTTTCCCATCACCGAATGAGTGAATTGGCTCCTTACCAGATCCAAGCGACCCCCCGTTACAGAGGGTCACCACAGGCGAAAACAGTCAAAGGATATCCAGATAGTAGTTCCACCTCAGGCGATCCCGAATCTTTCACGCAATAGGGTTATGGCTGTTAATCCACATATCACTCCCAACTCAACGTGGTATCACATAGGGAAAAACATAGGCTCCAGATAGTGTAAAACCAATGACTTTAATTGACAAAAACGAACGTGTACACTTACATAAAAGACTTTAAAAGCAGGTTCAAAAACAGAAGCGTGCACCGGCCGGATACACGCCAACGCAGAGACCAACCCGTCCTTCCGGGTCCAAAAAGAACGAACACGACTAGGGGTGACGTCGGCACGTTCGCACCGCCCTACGCGTTTCGTAATAATTTACGTCGTCCAGGGGCACGGGCGGCGTGCGACGTCACCCCTTTTATAACCAACAACTTAACCAAGCCTCGCTTTGGGTCAGCGGCCATCTTAGATATCGCATAAGCGTTAGGAGTCAATGACTTTAAGCCAAGCCTCACTCTCAATCACGAACGTCAGATGTACGTGTCCGCAACGAACGCCCTATGGTTATGGACCATACCTCGTTCCCATACGAACGTCATATGGACATAAACCAAGCCTCACTTCCAGGTAATAACCCTATTGGAAGAGAGACGTGGCAAGTGCCCCCATTTTAAAATACCCTTTCTATGTCCAGAGACAGGGCATAGTATAGGTCACAAAGGAGGGTAAACTAAAGCGGAAAGATCAGTAAAATGAAGAATAATAATAAAATATAATAAAATGAAACTAAAATAGAGATACACTAAAAATTATGCATTTCTTAATGTATTCACATGTCCATCAAATTCGATTAAGAAATGGGGCTGATATAGACATGTATTTCGAATTCTTTACTAACTCGCGTATTCCCCAGGGATTAGCCTAGGGTATCCCAAACAGATGTCGAGAAATGCAATTAAACATGAATCCCCAAATCTAGAGGGCCGCCTAACCCAAAGCTAGGCCTACCATCCAAAATGGGGCCAAAAAAAGAAGAGAAAAAACAAGAATATGTTCTACAATAATATGTACCAAATTAAACAGCAAGAAAAAAGGTACTGTGGTGACCCTCTGTAACGGGGGGTCGCTTGGATCTGGTAAGGAGCCAATTCACTCATTCGGTGATGGGAAAAGCACACTACATTTTTGGAGAAGATTTTTAATTTGTGCACTCTTAACTCAGCCTTTTGAAGTTTTTTCTTCACCGGTGTTCATTTACCATATGGACATTTATCATTAATTTTTGGTATATGATTATATGGACATTATATAGAGTGTCTGTGAATATTTTTTAATAGTTCATTCTATGTAAAACAATTTCAAACATATTGTTTTCCATACTAAATTTTTTTGACTTTTTAGGGGTATATGCACAGAGTCTTATATATTCATATTGTGTTTGGGGAATTCACATTATTGACACGCATTCATGTTCTGTTTTTGTATTTAATTGTATTTATTTGTATATACATCGGTATGCACTATAGTTTGGAGGTGGCCTTAGAGACATTAAGATACTAAGACCCATATTGTGGGTCTGGCACATATACATACCCTACTCACCTTGGGCATTTAAGGTTAGCGCAGTTCTTTCTTTTTTCTATTTCTGTTTGGTGTATTTTTGGTGTACATTTGAATTGCAGCTTCCGTCTAATACCATTTGTATTCCGTAGCGCAGTTTTTCCCCTTTTTTGCTCTAATCAGGTGCTTAAAAAAAAAAAACACCCCCGCCGCTGTAATTCAGGCACCCAGCAGCCAAAAAGGGGTCAGACGCCTGAATAGGGGGTGGCTGGAGAGAGGAGGCGGCGCTCGTGTACCATTAATGGATGCACCGCTACTGGCACATATACTCAAGACCTGATTAAATCGCTACCAGAATGTCATAAGTATCATAGCAAGCTGTAGCAGGACTCAGTTTCTGTGGACCCTGACCAGCTATGGGCCTTTCTTCAATCAGAGAAACATCACAGGTTGGCTACAGCGCACAGGGAGTTGATGGATTTGCCAATTATGGCTAAAGAAATCCTTGGAGTCATCACACAGGCAAATCGCTTTTGGGCACCTGGGCCAGATGGGTTATCAGCAATGTATTATCAGAAATTCGCTGTGACCTTAGCTCCCATCTTGAACAATTCTTCCATTCCCTTTGAACAGGCCAACCTCTGAACGCTGACTTGAACACCACCTACATCTAAGTGATACTCAAACCTAGCAAGGATCCTGGAGAGGTTGAGAATTCTCGGCTAATTTATTTGATCGATAATGGTCTCAAGATCTCAACCAAAATTTTGGCAAACAAACTTTCCTCTTTTATTAATACTTATATTCATAAAGACCAGGTGGGGTTTATCTCTGGTAGGTAAGGCCCTGGTCAGGTCCGCTGAGCGGTCAATATTATTTACCTATTACAATCAGGGTGGGCTGGGGGCTCATGCCAGGAAGCTTTGGTGCTATCCATAGACCTTCAAAATGCATTTGACTCGGTCTCATGACCGTATGTCTTTGAACTGCTCGGGAGCTGAGGTTTCGGCGGCTAATTTCCTTACGGTCATGCGAATGTTATACGTGACCCCGATGGAGAAGGTACAAATGCATGGATTCCATTCTGAACCTATACATAGTTTTAGAGTGACCCTGGCGATTATGATATGGTCAGACCCAAATATCCATGGTGTCCACTGCAGTGGTAATAGTCACAAATGTGCTCTGTTCGCTGATGATCTACTTCTGTTTCTCACATCGCCTTTAATTTCTCTCTCCAAATTGTGACCCGCTTAGTACACAATTTCGGAGGAGTTTCAGGCCTTCGCGTTTACGACTGTAAATCAGTGGCAATAAATATCAATCTTCCTTTACAGTTGGTGTCCCACCTGCAGGAGACGTTCCTGTTTTTCTGGTAATCTGATTTTGTCCCTTATCTGGATAGTCATCTTTCGCCTTCTATACAAGATGAACTATCAACCATGGTACAAGAAATCGGAGGAGGATTTACAGGATTGGACGAATCATGGTCTATCCTGGTTAGGGAGACTTTACTCTGTCAAAATGACATTGTTACTGCATATCTTATATTACTTTTGATCCCTATCCAAATCGATTGTTCGGTCAGACCTAGTTTAGTTCCAGTCCAAGTAATGCCGCGTACACACGAGCGGACTGTATGGCGTACTTAGTCCGTCGAAACACATTTCAGCGGACAGTCCGCTCGTGTGTGGGCTTCAGAAGACCGGGCCACCGCCTGTAAAAGAGCTATAAGAAGGCGCGGTGGCCCGGCAGAAGAACCGAAGAGGGGGACAAGACCCCCGAAGTCGGGAGAAGAGGCCGGCGGCGAGGAAGAAAGACGGACTCCTCCGCTAGCAAAAGAGCTACAAGAAGATAGCGGAGGAGCCCGGCGAGAAGACCCCTGAAGACGGAAGACCCCTGGAGCTGTGCAATAAAGTATTTTATCTCGTGTGTTGTGTTTTTTTTTTTGTACTTTTTTTTTTTACAGGTGAATGGGTAGGGGTACATTGTACCCCATACTCATTCACATAGGGTGGGGGGCCGGTATCCGGGGCCCCCTTATTAAAGGGGGCTCCCGGATTCTGATAAGCCCCCCGCCCGCAGACCCCGACAACCAACGGCCAGGGTTGTCGGGAAGAGGCCCTTGTCCTCATCAACATGGGGACAAGGTGCTTTGGGGTGGGGGGGCTGCGCCCCCCCATGTCGAGGGCACGCGGCCTGGTACGGCTCAGGAGGGTGGCGGGGCGCTCGCTCGCCCCCCTTTCCTGGCCGGCCGGGTAGCGTGCTCGGACAAGGGTCTGCTGTGGACTTGGGGGGGACCCCACGCCGATTTTTTTCGGCGTTGGGGTTCCCCTTTAAGTCCATACCAGGCGGCGGGGCCAGCGACGTCTCCTTCGCGGGCCCCGATTACCTGGAGAGCCGCTCGAAATGAGCGGACTTTCCTCCGCGTGTGTGGGCGAGTCCGTTCATTTCAAAAGTAGGGCGGATAGTACGGCGGACTTAGTACGCCGTATTAGTCTGCTCAAAAAGTGCCGTGTGTGGGCGAGTAGCCCGTTCGGAAAGTCCGACGGACAGTCTGGCGTACTTTCCGCCAGACTAAGTATGTCATACAGTTCGACCGTGTGTACGCGGCATAAGGTATATTTGGAGTAACAAGGACCATAGAGTTTCTAAAAAGGTACTATCTGCCCATAAAATGAAGGGAGGTCTGGGTCTTCCTCATCTCTTGCTCTATTACCAGATGGCTCAGATAGCACAGTTTTCGGCATAATATTCTCAGGGTGGATAGCTATGGAGAGGATGGCGAATCATAGGGTTCCTCTAGATCAGGGGTTGGCAACCTTTCAGAGGTGGAGATCTACCATGACATTGAAGACAGTAAAGATTACCGGGGTTCTGCTGTCTTTTTTTTTTCCTTCTTTTTTAGAGGTCAGTATTTGGTAGGGCAGTATACAGAGGTTAATAGTGGGTAGGGTAGTATACAGAGGTCAGTAGTAGGTAGGGCAATATACAGAGGTCAGTAATATGTAAGGCAGTGCACAGGGGTCAGTAGTATGTAGGACAGTGTACAGAGGTCAGTAGTATGTAGTACAGTGTAGGAGATATTCTAGCAAGCAGCAGTTTGCATGCACTTTGAAGGAACGGCGTACCCATGCCATATGTTCAGAGCTCTGTGCCACAGCCCTCAAACCCAGAAAAAATACCAGGTGAAGATGGAAGCTTCTGCAGCGATGACAGCACACCGCTGGAGTGCTTTGTTCCAAAGTAAGTCTTTCATAATGTGCATACTATCACATTATGATATTCCCTTGCACGAGAAAACTTTTTTTTTTTCCTAAAAGTTTACTACTGCTCTAAATTAATATTTTTAATAGCAAGAATCCATTTTTTTATCTGCCTGGCCAGTATGTGGAAAGCATAGTATTTTCGTCCTCTAATGATCCTTAAGGGTTAATTATTGGCAGGGAGCTTACTCCAAGGGAAGGAGGAATGTGAACCTTGATACCTGGTTGAGGACCACGATTCACAAAAGGTTAGCCAGACAGAAACTGGGGACGATTTACTAAAACCCCTAGAGTGCGAAATCTGGTACGGCTGTGCATGGTAGCCAATCAGCTTCTAACTTCAATTAAGCTTTGACCAAAAAAAGTGGAAGCTGATTGGTTTCTATGCAGAGCTGCACCTGATTTTGCGCACTCCAGTTTTAGTAAATCAACCTTACAGTCTTCCCCTGTACTCTGCTCACCACTACTGAGAAATTACTATAGGCCAGGAAATGTGTGTTTTTTTTGTTTGTTAACAAAAGCTCATAGTTTAGCAGAATATTGGTTGCTTATTGGAGTTCTGCCTATAATTTAAAATATTTTTGTCACAAATCTAGGTAATTCACACATAGCTTGTAACTGTCTAAGTCAACAGCATCAGTGGATCCAAAGATAATAAACAGTTCATTTGTATGCAAATCTTGACTTTTCTTGTAAATGTCGAGCTTGGCCCTGCCCTCTCCCACCTCCAGAACTCTCCTGCTGGTCAATGTGGCTGCCCATCACATTAAAGAACCAATGCAAAGGCTTGAGAGAGGGGATAGAACCATGTTTGATTTTTTTTTTTTATTGATAGAGGCTACTCCCAGCCACACCAAGTTCTTCACAACATTGAGTCAGTGTCTGGTCCACATTGTTCCTGTAGCTTACATTTGAGAAGCTCAGCTGATGAGAATGGGATTTTAAAACCTCCAAACAAAATCCTTGGGTTCTCCGGAGTAGGTGATGAGATTAAATTGTGCCACAGCCACAAGTATCAGGACAGTGTTAACATAATGTTTCCAGTCAAAAACTTCTATCAGATGCTGCCAAGTGATGAGACAGGAGTTCAGCATTGTGCAGATCGATCATGGAACAAATTCAAGTACTGAGCAAGTAGTCTGCTTTCAGTATGCATCCAAGGCTTAAAGGACAACTGCACCTTTTAATTCAGCAACCCCCTAAAGTGCAGCCCACCTGGTCTTATACTCAGCTTCTTGCTTAAGCCTGACTTCACAAAACATCCTTGCTGGGCCCTCTTCAGCCTATGCATGTGTGCCATGAACCCACTGACACCAGTGACCTCCAGAAGACCTTTTCTTCCTCTTGGAATGTGCAGTGTACTAGAAAAGGCATTTGTTTACTTCCACTGTGAAAAGTGGAAGGCTTCCTTGCAGGAGCTCATAAGGCCAATGCTGTAATGATGATTTGGTGCTGGTTGTACCTCGATTGAGGGTGCACATACATGGACTGAAATTCATCTGGTCCCTTCTGAATCAGCTGAATTGTAAACCATGTATGGCCGGCTTAAAGTGGAAGTCCACCCTAAAGCCCACACGAAGTACACACGATCTGACTTTCTGACAGGAAATGTTGGATGTCAGGCTGTTGGCAGAAAATACAACCATGTGTATGCACCATCAGTCATTTGTTGTTGGACTTTCCGCCAACAAATGTTGGCTAGCATGTCTTCAAATTTTCCAGCAACAAATGTCTATTGTCTGATTTTCCGATCGTGTGTACACGAGTCAGTCAGACAAAAGTCCAAAGTACAAACACGCATGCTCAGAAGCAGAAGTGGTCGGTCTTGTAAACTAGCATTTGGAATGGAGAATTAACATTTGTGACGTAACAAATTATGAAATCTCCAAATGCAGCGCACAATTCTCTTCATCTTTAATGGGATAATAATGAAGCTGCTTTGCTGGTGATACTGATGGAGTTATTGCAAACTAATTTTAAAAGGCTTTTTTTTCTACTGATATAATATTATTATGGGTTTTTTTTTGTTTTTTTTTGTGCAAGTTACCAAAACACCATTAGCCCAGAGTTTTTAAGATCAAAGATAGAACTATGTTGGTGTCCCTTGTCAGTTTTACATTGTATTTTTTAAAATGTAACTGCCTACTCCCAAACTGTCATTTGAAGCAAAACACATAGTCAAGTTGTGCATTTAAAAAAAATAAAAAAATAAAATAAAATAGACATGCTATCTGCCAATATAACTTAACCAAAAAGTGCATTCTATGCATCCAAAAATATACCAAATCAAATCATTATTCAACCAAAAAAATAATGTCAAAGCAATAACTCGATTCCGCAACATGTTTGGTTGACGAATGGCTGTTCAGAAATGAACTGAAAAGCACAAAATGAAAAGCGCTAAATGAAAAACGTGAAAAGAAAAGTGTGAATCAACACTCAAAATTCTACGCGAAATTAGCAGAAGGAGCCGAAAGGGTGGCGCTAAAGAGCTGAAAAAACACTTTGAGCCAACACCCTTCGGACAAAATTCCACTGTTTTGTTGGCGGAAAGTTCGATCATGTGTACGAGGCATTACACTAAAATCGCTACATCTATAGACATCCACAATCAAACACTAACCTTTATAGCCCTGTTAAAAAGAAATCAGTATGCGTACAGCTGACAACGGCTGTGTAGGGATGAGCCGAACACCCCCCGGTTCGGTTCGCACCAGAACTTGCGAACGACCCCCTCGTTCGTTACGAACATTAGAACCCCATTGAAGTCTATGGGACTCGAACGTTCGAAATAGAAAGTGCTAATTTTAACGGCTAATATGCAAGATAGTGTCCTAAAAAGGGTTTGGGGACCTGCCTCCTGCCTCAGGGGACATGGGTCACTGCAAAAAAAAGTTTTAAAAACTGCCGTTTTGCCGGGAGCACTGATTTTAATGACGATTAAAGTGAAAAAAAAAAGTGAAATATTCCTTTAAATATGGTGCCTGCGGGGTGTCTGTAGTATGCCTGTGAAGTGCCACGTGTTTCCCGTGTTTAGAACAGTCCCTGCACAAAATGACATTAAACGGAAATAACACCATTTAAAACTGCTTGCGGTTTTAATGTTATATCTGGTTCCTGCAATATGGTTGAAAATCATTCAGAAAAATGGCATGGGTAGCCCTCCCTGCCCATTACCAGCCTATTTGGGTCTTGTACGCATATTAAGGGGAACCCCGTACCCATATTAAAAAAAGGAAATGCGTGTGGCCCCCAGGCCCTATATACTCAGAACAGCAGTATACAGGCGGTGCAAACAAGACAGGGACTGTGTAGGTTTGTTGTGTTAAGTTGAATCTGTTTGTAATTTTCAACCGGTACATTTTTAAAGTGTAGCTCCAGTCAAAAAAACTATTTTTAAGCTTTTTGGAAAACATAGGGAAGGGTTATCACCCCTGTATAATTTGTTTTGTCGTCCATCTTTTTTCATCTCACTTGCTGCTGTCTCCTTGCGTTTGCAAGTAGGAGATGTTTGTAAGTTGGATGTTTGAAAGTAGGGGCCTGCCCTATATTATAGCGGTATGTACTGGGTACAGAGCACGCAGACAGCACGCACTATCTCCTAACTAGGGATGAGCTTCGTGTTCGAGTCGAACGTACGTTCGACTCGAACATTGGTCGTTCGGGCGTTCGCCGAATTCCGAACGTTTGGGCCGTTCGCGGCAAAATTCGTGTGGCCCACAATGCACTGCGATGGCGCAGTGCATTGCTGGCTCATGATTGGCCAAGCATGCACTGTGACCCCGCATGCTTGGCCAATCGCAGCGCCAGCAGCGAGGAGAGCCATGATTGGCCACGGGCGTCCTGCCTGTGGCCAATCATAGCTCAGGCTGTGTAGTGCACGCCCCACACTATATAAGGCCGCCTTTGAGGCATCTGAAGCAGTGGGTGTTCTGTGTACCTTCAACACAGTTACACACCAATCGTTTTTGGCTGATTTCCTATCTTGCTCTTGTGTAGTGGTTACTGTCTGTGCCCTGACCGCAGTATACACCACTAAATTCACCTCACCTATATAGCTAGTGATCTAGCTTTAATAATAGAGCTTGCAGTCAGTAGTGTTAGGAGATAGTGTGTGCTGTCTGCGTGCTCTGTACCCAGTACATACCACTATAATCCACCTACATAGCTGTTCTCTATTTGAGCCCAATTGCCATCTGCAGGAGTTATTGGAAGTTGTGTGTGCTTCTAGCACAGCACAGCACAGTATACATCTGTATATACCCCTTTAACTCTGCTGTTTTCTGGTTATTGTCTGCGTGCCCTGACCGCAGTATACACCGTGATATTCACCTCACCTATATAGCTAGTGGTCCATCTTTAATAATAGAGCTTGCAGTCAGTAGTGTCAGGAGATAGTGCGTGCTGTCTGCGTGCTCTGTACCCAGTACATACCGCTATAATCCACCTACATAGCTGTTCTCTATTTGGACCCAATTGTCATCTGCAGGAGTTATTGGAAGTTGTGTGTGCCTCCAGCACAGCACAGTATACATCTGTATATACCCCTTTAACTCTGCTGTTTTCTGGTTATTGTCTGCGTGCCCTGACCGCAGTATACACCGTGATATTCACCTCACCTATATAGCTAGTGATCTATCTTTAATAATAGAGCTTGCAGTCAGTAGTGTTAGGAGATAGTGCGTGCTGTCTGCGTGCTCTGTACCCAGTACATACCACTATAATCCACCTACATAGCTGTTCTCTATTTGAGCCCAATTGCCATCTGCAGGAGTTATTGGAAGCTGTGTGTGCTTCCAGCACAGCACAGTATACATCTGTATATACCCCTTTATCTCTGCTGTTTTCTGGTTATTGTCTGCGTGCCCTGAACGCAGTATACACCGTGATATTCACCTCACCTATATAGCTAGTGGTCCATCTTTAATAATAGAGCTTGCAGTCAGTAGTGTTAGGAGATAGTGCGTGCTGTCTGCGTGCTCTGTACCCAGTACATACCGCTATAATCCACCTACATAGCTGTTCTCTATTTGGGCCCAATTGTCATCTGCAGGAGTTATTGGAAGTTGTGTGTGCGCTTCCAGCACAGCACAGTATACATCTGTATATATACCCCTTTATCGCTGCTGTTCTATAAAAAAGGCATCTGCAGGAGTTAGTGGGTGTTGTGTGCCTCCAGCACAATATAAACTACCCAACTACTGTTTTACCCAACTCCCTTCAGGCCATTACCATGTCTGGAAGGCCAGCAAGGAGAGGCAGACAGGCGCGAGCCGATAAAAGAGGGCAAGCAGGCTCTGTGTCTAGAGACAACAGTGCTGGTCGTGGACGCGGTGCATTGTCATCAGCACGTGGCCATGGGACATGCTTGTCCTTCTTTTCTGCAGCTGGACATGTTGAACCGCAACATGCCAACGACTTGGTAGAGTGGATGACCAAGCCCTCTTCATCCTCCTCATCCTCTCTCACCCAGTCTCAGGGTAGTAGCAAAGCAGCTGCCAACACATCGTCTTCCCTCCTCTCAATGTCATCATCAGTGACTCCTTCCCTAGACCCACCACGTCCTCCTGAGGAGTCTCCTGAACTCTTTGAGCACAGTGTTGGGTACATGCTCCAGGAGGATGCCCAGTGTTTGTTGGGCTCTGATGATGACACTCAGCTAGAGGAAGGCGGTAGCGTGAGCGCAGAGAGAGGGGATGCTCAAGAAGGACAGCAATCTGGCAGTCATGTTCCACAAGCTGCAGCATACTGCCAGGTTTGCTACAGTGATGAAGAGGGAGGGGATGATGAGGGCACTGACTCCACGTGGGTGCCTGGAAGGAGGGAGGAGGAGGAGGAGGAGGAGGCACATGTCCAACGAGGCAGGATGCCCTCCGGGGGTCAGCTTAGGGGCAGCACACCAACTGAATCACACCGCAGAGCTCCGCCTGCGCAGAGCGCTTCCTCTGCGCGTTATTCTAAAAGTTCTTTGGTGTGGGCCTTTTTTGAGACGAGTGCATCAGATCGCACCGCTGCTATTTGCAACATATGTCTCAAGCGTATCTCACGTGGCCAAAACATCAGCCGCTTGGGCACCACATGCTTGACCAGACATATGTTGACCTGCCATGCAGCTCGTTGGCAAGCGTACCTCAAAGACCCACACCAAAGAACAAAGCGGACCTCTCCTTGCTCCTCATCAGCTGGCATCTCCAACCCCACTAGACCTTCAGTCCTCTCTGAAACCTGCTCTGAGAGGAATGAAGGTGTAGAATTAGGTGTGTCACAGCCAAGTGCTTCCGGGAACTCTGCTAGTGGTACATCCACATCCGATTATAGCAGGCAAATGTCCCTGCCCCAGCTGCTGGACCGGCGGAAGAAGTTTACTCCCAGCCATCCACATGCCCAGCGGTTGAATGCTAGCTTGGCTAAATTGCTAGCACTTCAACTGCTGCCTTTTCAGTTGGTAGACTCGGCCCCCTTCCGTGAGTTTGTACAATGTGCGGTTCCTCAGTGGCAGGTCCCCAAACGCCACTTTTTCTCACGGAAGGCGATTCCGGCTCTCTACCGGCATGTGGAAGGCAATGTCCTTGCCTCGCTGGACAGGGCGGTCAGCGGTAAGGTGCATATTACCGCTGACTCATGGTCCAGCAGGCATGGACAGGGACGTTACCTGTCTTTCACGGCCCATTGGGTCACTCTTCTGGCTGCTGGGAAGGATGCAGGACAAGGTGCAGTAGTGTTGGAGGTTGTTCCGCCACCACGCCTCCAAAATGCTACTATTGGTTGTGACACACCTCTCTCCTCCACCCCCTCCTCTTCTTCTTCCTCCATGGCCTCTTCCAGTGCTCTGTCCTCAGAACCAGCGGTGCTCCGTAGGCGTTCCAGGGGCTACGCAAGTACGCAGGCAAAACTATGCCATGCCGTGCTTGCGCTGGTTTGTTTGGGGGACAGGAGCCACACTGGGGCGGATGTTTTGTCAGCTCTGCAGGGGCAGGCCGAGAGGTGGTTGACGCCACGCCAGCTTAAGCCAGGAATGGTGGTTTGCGACAATGGCACCAACCTCCTCTCCGCCCTCCGACAGGGACAACTGACCCATGTGCCCTGTGTAGCTCACGTCCTTAACCTGGTGGTGCAGCGGTTCTTGGGCAGGTACCCCGGCTTACATGATGTCCTGAAGCAGGCCAGGAAAGTCTGTGTGCATTTCCACCGATCATTTAATGCCTGCGCTCGGCTGGCTGAGCTCCAAAAGGAGTTGAACCTGCCCAAGAACCGCCTTATATGTGACATGCCCACCAGATGGAACTCAACATTGGCCATGCTGCAGCGGCTGCACACGCAGCAGAGGGCCATCAATGAGTACCTGTGCGACTACGGCACCAGGACAGGGTCAGGGGAGCTTGGTTTTTTCTCACCACGCCAGTGGGGCATGATCAGGGATGCATGCACTGTCCTGTCACCGTTTGAGGAGGCCACAAGGATGGTGAGCAGTGACAGTGCATGCATCAGTGACACTGTACCTCTTGTCCACCTCTTGGAGCATACGCTGCGTGGAATAATGGACAGGGCACTTGAGGCAGAACAGAGGCAGAACAGAGGCAGGAAGAGGAGGACTTCCTTGCCTCTCAAGGCCCCCTTTATCCAGACAGTGTTCCTGCTGTGCCACCCATCACACAGGAAGAGGGTGAGGAGGAGGAAGAGGAGGAGGAGGATGATTGTGTCAGCATGGAGGTGGAGGCTGGCACTCAGCATCAGCAGCAGCAGTCTTATAGGGATGATTTACAGTCCCAAGAAACACGTGGACTTGTACGTGGCTGGGAGGAGGTAGCTGCGGATCATGTTGTCCTTAGTGACCCAGAGGACTCCGGACCGAATGCCTCAGCTAACCTACGCTGCATGGCCTCCCTGATCCTGCAAAGCCTGCGGAAGGATCCTCGTATTCTTCGGATTAGGAGAGGGACAATTACTGGCTGGCCACTCTCCTTGATCCATGGTACAAGGGTAAGGTTGCCGACCTTATCTTGCCATCGCAGAGGGGGCAGAGGATGAGACATCTCCGGGAGGCCTTGCAGAAAGCTCTGTGCAACGCGTTCCCAGAGACTGGGAGGTCACAAACTCCTGGTCCTGGACAACGTGTTGCTGAGGCATCAGTCAGAAGGAGCGGTGGAGAAGGTGGCCGTCTGACTGATGCTTTCAGACAATTTTTTAGTCCGCAGCCCCAAGGTATGATTGGTTCCAGCACCCATCGCCAGCGTCTAATTTACATGGTGCAGGAATACCTAGGGGCAAGGTCAGACTTGGACACCTTTCCCACTGAAAATCCTCTGGCTTACTGGGTCTTGAGGATGGATCACTGGCCAGAGCTTGCACAGTATGCAATTGAGCTACTGGCCTGTCCTGCATCCAGCGTTCTTTCGGAACGCACCTTCAGTGCTGCTGGTGGCTTTGTTACCGATCACAGGGTGCGCCTATCCACCGAATCAGATGATCGACTGACCTTCATCAAGATGAATCAGTCTTGGATCACCCACAGCTAACAAGCACCTGAAGCTGATGTAACCGAATAATTTTTTTTGAAATACCACATCCCTTCAAGACTGCCTATGCTGATGCTGAGTGACTGTCCTGTTATGTTGATTGTCTATCCTCTTCCTCCTCCGCTGATATGTTGGGAAGAACATTTTTGGTTCTGGGTGATGCCAGCAGCCCAATTTTTCTGTCCCTGTTTAACAGGGCGTTTAATTACAATTTTTGATGCAATGCTTTGCAGCACGGCTAATTCCTGCAATAAAACTAGAGTATATGGCAGAGGTTGGAGTGTGGTGGCACCAGCACCAGTGCCTAAGGCCCAATTTTTCTGCCCCTGTTTAACAGGGGCGTTTAAGTACAATTTTTGATGCAATGCTTTGCAGCAGGGCTAATTCCTGCAATAAAACTGGAGTATATGGCAGAGGTTGCAGTGTGATGGCACCAGCACCAGTGCCTAAGGCCCAATTTTTCTGCCCCTGTTTAACAGGGGCGTTTAAGTACAATTTTTGATGCAATGCTTTGCAGCAGGGCTAATTCCTGCAATAAAACTAGAGTATATGGCAGAGGTTGTAGTGTGATGGCACCAGTGCCTAAGGCCCAATTTTTCTGCCCCTGTTTAACAGGGACATGTAATTACAATTCTTGATATAATATTTCACAGGAGGGCCCCTTCCTGTGCCCACCGAGAGTAACGGTAAGGACTTATAGTGTTGTGGCACCAGCACCACAACCACCAAAGGTCAATTTTTCTACCACTGTTCAACAATGGCATGTAATTACAATTCTTGATATAATCGTTCACAGCAGGGCGCTCCAGCGCCCACCAAGAGTCACTTTCAGGGCTTACAATGTTGTGGCAAAACCAACACCTTGTTCCGCCATTTCTGCAGAGCATATAGGGCAGGCCCCTACTTACTAACATCCAACTTACAAACATCAGACAGCAGCAAGTGAGATGAAAAAAGATGGACGACAAAACAAATTATACAGGGGTGATAACCCTTCCCTATGTTTTCCAAAAAGCTTAAAAATAGTATTTTTTGACTGGAGCTACACTTTAAAAATGTACCAGTTGAAAATTACAAACAGATTCAACTTAACACAACAAACCTACACAGTCCCTGTCTTGTTTGCACCGCCTGTATACTGCTGTTCTGAGTATATAGGGTCTGGGGGCCACACGCATTTCCTTTTTTTAATATGGGTACGGGGTTCCCCTTAATATGCGTACAAGACCCAAATAGGCTGGTAATGGGCAGGGAGGGCTACCCATGCCATTTTTCTGAATGATTTCCAACCATATTGCAGGAACCAGATATAACATTAAAACCGCAAGCAGTTTTAAATGGTGTTATTTCCGTTTAATGTCATTTTGTGCAGGGACTGTTCTAAACACGGGAAACACGTGGCACTTCACAGGCATACTACAGACACCCCCCAGGCACCATATTTAAAGGAATATTTCACTTTTTTTTTTCACTTTAATCGTCATTAAAATCAGTGCTCCCGCCAAAACGGCCGTTTTTAAAACCTTTTTTTGCATTGACCCATGTCCCCTGGGGCAGGAGTCAGGTCCCCAAACCCTTTTTAGGATAGTATCTTGCATATTAGCCATTAAAATTAGCACTTTCCATTTCGAACGTTCGAGTCCCATAGACTTCAATGGGGTTCTAACGTTCGTTTCGAACGCGGGGTCCGTTCGAAAGTTCTGGTGCGAACCGAACCGGGGGGTGTTCGGCTCATCCCTACTCCTAACACTACTGACTGCAAGCTCTATTATTAACCACTTGACCACTGGCCACTTAAGCACCCTTAATAACCAGACCAATTTTCAGCTTTCGGTGCCCTCACATTTTGAATGACAATTACTCAGTCATGCAACACTGGACCTATAGGAAATGTTTGTCCTTTTTTTCACACAAATAGAGCTTTCTTTTGGTGGTATTTAATCACCTCTCAGTTTTTTATTTTTTGTGCTATAAAAGAAAAAAGACCGAAAATTCTGCGAAAAAATGAATTTTTCTTCGTTTCTGTTATAAAATTTAGCAGATTAGTCATTTTTTCTTCATAAATTTTGGCCAAAATTCATACTACTACATATCTTTGGTAAAAATAAGTACAAATTGGTGGATATTATTTGGTCTTTGTGAAAGTTATAGAGTCCACAAGCTATGGTGCCAATATCTGAAAATTGATCACACCTGAAGTACTGACGGCCTATTTCCTTTTTTTTTTTTTTTCAACAAAATTGTCATATTATCAGGTTATTTCACACACACAGCATATGCATACCACAAATTACACCCCAAAACACATTCTGCTATTACTCCCGAGTACGGCGATACCACATGTGTGAGACTTTTACACAGCGTGGCCACATACAGAGGCCCAACATGCAGGGAGCGCCATCAGGCGTTCTGGAGCACCCAGGCCAATTCTGACATTTCTCTCCTACATGTAAAAATCATCATTTATTTGCTAGAAAATTACAGAGAACCCCAAAACATTATATATATATATATATATATATATATATTTTTTTTTTTAGCAAAGACCCTGGAGAATACAATGGTGGTCGTTGCAAATTTTTATCTCACACGGTATTTGCACAGCGATTTTTCAAACGCGTTTTTTTGGGGGAAAAAACAGTTTTGTGCTTAAAAAACAAACAAAAAAAACAGTAAAGTTAGCCCAATGTTTGCATAAAGTGAAAGATGAAGTTATGCTGAGTAAATAGATATCAAACATGTCACTCTTCAAAATTGCACATGCCTGTGGAATGGCGCCAAACGTCGCTACTTAAAAAATCCCCATAGGCGACGCTTTAATTTTTTTTTTACTGGTTACATGTTTTGAGTTGCAGAGGAGGTCTAGGACTAGAATTATTGCTCTCGCTCTAACGTTCTCGGCGATACCTCACATGTGTGGTTTGAACACCGTTTTCATATGTGGGCGGGGCTTACGCATGCGTTCGCTTCTGCATGCGAGCACATGGGGACATGGGCGCTTTAAACATTTTTTTTTTTTTTAGTGTTCATTTTACTTTATTTATTTTAGTTTGACATTTTTTTCCCCAAAAATATATTTTTGATCACTTTTATTCCTATTACAAGGAATGTAAACATCCCTTGTAATAGGAATATGGGGTGACAGGTCCTCTTTACAGTGAAATCTGGGGGTCAATATGACCCCACATCTCACCTCTAGGCTGGGAAGCCTGAAATAAAAAATAAAAAAAAGATTCTGGCTTTGATCGTACTGGCGAGTTGGTAGAAGCACCGGGGGCGGTGAAGGGTGGGGGGCGTCTATGGCTGGGTATTTCAGGGTATCACCGAGTATGGCTGGGTATCTCCGAGTATGGCTGGGTATGGCAATTTATGGCAGGGTATTGCAGAGTATTGGCGGGGTATTGGCGGGGTACTACAGAGTAATAGCAGGGTACTGCAGAGTATTGGGGGGTACTCCAGAGTAATGGCAGGGTACTGCAGAGTAATGGCAGGGTACTGCACTGCAGAGTAATGGCGGGGTACTGCAGAGTAATGGCGGGTACTGCAGAGTATTGGGGGGTACTGCAGAGTAATGGGGGGTACTGCAGAGTAATGGGGGGTACTGCAGAGTAATGGCAGGGTACTGCAGAGTAATGGGGGGTACTGCAGAGTAATGGCAGGGTACTGCACTGCAGAGTAATGACGGGGTACTGCAGAGTAATGGCGGGGTACTGCAGAGTAATGGCGGGGTACTGCAGAGTAATGGCAGGGTACTGCAGAGTATGCACTGGTATTGCAGAGTATTGGCAGGGAATTGAGGGGTTAAATTCGGTGAGCAGCGATGTGGGCACTGCAGATGCAGCCCACATCGCTGCTGACACCGATCTCTTTCCCCTCCGCTGTACCGATCGGTACAGAGAGGGGAGGGAGGAACCGGCGTCATAACATGACGCCGGTTTGTTTACAAGTGATCACTTCGTCATTTGACGGAGCGATCACGTGGTAAACGGCCGCGACGAGATCCGTGATCCGTGATCCGTGATGAGCCGAGTCCTGTGGACCCGGCGGTCACGGATGCTCTCGAGTGCGCGCCCCAGGGGGCGCGGGAGAGCAGAATTCTGGGAGGCCGTTAATTAACGGCCTCTCAGAGTTAAACAACCGCCCTGAAGCCGTTAATCGGCAATGGGCAGTTGTTAAGTGGTTAAAGCTAGATCACTAGCTATATAGGTGAGGTGAATATAGTGGTGTATACTGCGGTCAGGGCACAGACAACAACCACTACACAGCAGCAAGATAGGAAATCAGCCAAAAACGATCGGTGTGTACTGTGTTGAAGGTACACAGAACACCCACTGCTTCAGATGCTAACACACTACACGAGGCCGCCTCAAAGGCGGCCTTATATAGTGTGGGGCGTGCACTACACAGCCTGAGCTATGATTGGCCACAGGCAGGATGCCTGTGGCCAATCATGGCTCTCCTCGCTGCTGGCGCTATGATTGGCCAAGCATGCGGGGTCACAGTGCATGCTTGGCCAATCATGAGCCAGCAATGCACTGCGCCACCGCAGTGCATTGTGGTCCGCGCGCGCCACTCGAATTTTGGCGCGAACGGCCCAAACGTTCGTACGTTCGACTCGAACACGAAGCTCATCCCTACGGCTGTGAGATAAATGGGAAGTGACGTCACCCATAAAGATACTATGGGTACTATGCAAAATGACTTCTGTATAGAAATTAGCAGAAGGAGCCGAAAGAGTGGCGCTAAAGAGCTGAAAAAAACACTTTGAGCCAACACCCTTCGGACAAAATTCCACTGTTTTGTTGGCGGAAAGTTCAATCATGGGTATCCCCAATGGCAAAAGATTTGTGTGTGACTATCTTGGTTATTTGGGGAGCCACAGCCCAGTCTCAAGAATCTGATAAAAGTATCTCTGCGCTGGCCAGTTAGGTGGATAGGGGAGGATGTTGCTGCATGCACTGAAAAGAGCTATTCAAACTCAAAGTAAAAGTATTATATGAAATAGTGCTGTGCAAAAGGAATGAAGGGGGATGGGGTGAACAAAGGGGGCTAAAGGAAGTAGAGGAAAAAGAAAAAAAGGAGGGGGGGAAGAGGGGAAGGGGGAGTTGAAGGACAAGAGTAAGGCTCGGTTCACACAGGACGCGGCACGACTTGCAGCGCCGCGACCTGCCACGACCTCAGCGGCGACTTGCAAAATGACTTCTGTATAGAAATTAGCAGAAGGAGCCGAAAGAGTGGCGCTAAAGAGCTGAAAAAAACACTTTGAGCCAACACCCTTCGGACAAAATTCCACTGTTTTGTTGGCGGAAAGTTCAATCATGTGTACGAGGCATTACACTAAAATCGCTACATCTATAGACATCCACAATCAAACACTAACCTTTATAGCCCTGTTAAAAAGAAATCAGTATGCGTACAGCTGACAACGGCTGTGAGATTAATGGGAAGTGACGTCACCCATAAAGATACTATGGGATACTATGGGACTTCCATTGTTGGCTAGGTAATGGAGAGAGCGCGAGTCCTCTCACCATACAAACTATTCAGTGCTTTGCTATGAATAAAGTAAATCCAAACAATGCAAAATCTATATAAACTACTAATAATTTGTTTCCTTATGCAAATAAAGTGCAAAAAATATGTTAGTGCAAACAAATTATATAAAAAAAATACTAATATTTGGTGCACAAATGTTCAAGTATTTCCACAATAGTCCATAGCCACCAAAAACTATCATAAAAAGAAAAAAACATTTTTTATTAAAAAGTTGTTTTCAATGTAACCAATCGTGTGATAACAAATATCCTATTTCCCTCACCCATGATTGGGTATTTAAAGTAAATACAGGTTCCCCTTATTTACTATTATACATTTTTAAAATGAATGAAGGGACAGATTTATTAAAGGTTATACGGCTATTAACTTTAATTGTGAATTTTCCCCAGAGCTTAGAAAAAGAAAACCAGGATTTTTTTTTATCTTACCCATAATTGGATAATAGAAGTCAGCAGAGCTTCACCTCACTCGCTTAGCTAGGGGAAATATTTCTTGCAAAGTGAACAGTCTATTTGCCTTTAGTAAACCAACCTTGAATTGTTCATTTACTTTACTAAGTAAGAGCTTCTACTTCTTTAGCAGTCAACCCTATAGTGTATATGTACATATTTGTGAATAGTAATGGTAGCTTGGGGTTTATGGGCCATTTAGCCTCTTGCCGCCTGCGCTATAGCCAAAATCCCGGCCCCTTACCACGTAAACAGCTCTCAGACAATGACAGCTGATCACGTGATGTAAACAGAGCCGTTTACCATCCGGAGTAAACGGGACAATGGTCCCGCACACTCCCGACCCACTGCTGATAAGCACTGCCCTCTGGCACGTACCAGTGCCCGCAATGCCACCTACCAGTGCATATCAACACTGATAAGAAGTTCCCACCAATGCCACCTACCAGTGCCCAGTGCCACTTATCAGTGCCCATCAGTGTCTCATCATCAATTCCACTTATCAGTGCTGCCTATCAGTGTCGCCTACCAGTGCCCATCAGTGCAGTCTCATCAGCGCACATCAATGAAGGAGAAAAATGACCTGTTTGCAAAATATTATAACAAAATATGAAAACTGTTTTGTTTTTTCAAAATATTTGGTCTTTTTTTGTTTGTTTAGCAAAAAATAAAAACCCCAGTGGTGAATAAATACTACCAAAAGAAAGCTCTTTTTGTGTGAAAAAAAAGGATAAAAATGTCATATGGGTACAGTGTAGCAAGTAGCATGACCGCTCAATTGTCATTCAAAGAGTCACAGCGCTAAAAGCTGAAAACTGGCCTGGGCAGGAAGGGGGTAAAAGTGTCCAGTAAGCAAGTAGTTAAAGTGATTGTACTCATATATGTGCACTTGCAACAACAGAGTTGAGTACTCTCTATGATACTTTTTTATTTGCAGTTAACGCAGGTATGATTTTCATTGCATAGATACATTGGTTCAGCTTGAATTACTGTACATATGCATAGTGCATATCTATGGGATGGATATGGGAGTGGGGAATCACTGTAGTAGTTACCACTACATGGTCTTCCTGGTCCTGGCTGATCAGCTGCCAAGTAACTACAAAGGGTTGCTCACTCAGTATAGCTGCCATTCATAGAAAGCCTTGCCTTTTTGTCAATGAATGCAAGGTGTTCATTGATTGGATTATGTGGAAAGGCAAGATGTGTGAAAGCATGGGACTCAGAACTTGGTGAAGATCACTGTAATAGCAGTGACCACTATAGTGGTTCCCAACTTCCAAAGTAGTCCCTCTGGTATTGCATATCCATACTTACATTGCTCCAAGATGGACTAATGTAAGGCCGCGTACACACGGGCGGACTGTTCGCCCAACTTTGTCCGCTGAACAGTGTTTCGGCGGACAGTCCGCCCGTGTGTGGGCTTTCAGCGGACAGTTTCAGCGGACAGTTTGACGAACAAGGTTTTTTGGAATTTCCGAAAAACTGTCCGCTGAAACCTTGTTTCAGCGAACAGTCCGCTCGTGTGTAGGCTTGTTCGTCAAACTAAGTTCCGCGCATGCTCAGAAAGGATTTACACGCCGAAAGTTATAATGCAGTGTATAGGACGTCGTATTTTTCGTCCCGTCGTACGTGCCGTTCACGTCATCGCGCACGGTTTCAGCAAACTGTTCGTTCGTCGTGTGTGGCCATGTCCGTCCATGCTAATTTTGAGCGGACTGTTTGCCGAAACTATTTGACGGACAAAGTTGGGCGAACAGTCCCCGCGTGTGTACGCGGCCTTACTCTGCCATAAAATCTATAACTGGAATTCAGCTTTAAATTATAATGACAAGCTTTCAGGCGATATATATAAGGGATGTATCTAGCAGTACAAAAAAATGGCAACCATCCCAACCTTTACCTAGCCTTTGCAGAAAGGTGCACATGAAAGGGCAAAGCCCTAGTCAGTCGATCTCACCATCTGCTGCGAATGCTTCGCAGACTCATCCCTTTTATCCCAAAGAATGATAAAGCAGTGGTAGTTGGAACAATCATTAATTCACGACTGGACTACGCAAACTCGCTTTACATAGGATTACCACAATATCAACTTGCGCGATTACAACTGATCCAAAACACGGCGGCAAGGCTGATAACAGGAAAAAAAACCCTGGGAATCCATTTCTCCTTCACTGAGGAGCTTACATTGGCTAACCGTAAAAAATCGGATCACGTTCAAGACCCTTTGCCTCACCCACAAATGCGTGCATAGAGAAGCTCCGCAATACCTAATGGAGAAAATAAATCATTACACACCAAACCGCAGTCTTCGATCAGCCAACAAAAACCTCCTCCTCGTGCCCAAAGCCCGGTATAAATCCAAGGGTGATCGGAGATTCGCTGTCCAAGGGCCTCGGCTATGGAATGCTCTACCAATCAACATCCGCCTGGAAGAAAATCACCTGTTTTTTAGGAAAAAACTCAAGACCTTTCTCTTTTAGCAGATGATCAGGGCTTGCCACAGCGCCTAGAGGCGATTCAGTTCGCATTGTGCGCTATATAAGTATTTCATTCATTCATTCATTCAAAGCACATTGCAAGCAAACAAATGATTTCCAAGCACACTTACTAGGCAGCCTGCAAAACAACGAATCGACCCTGTTTACTTTAAGAACAGAGGGTTTTGTTTGAACACATTTGCAAATATATGATTAAGCTGCAGTGCCTTGACAAGGGACCTCTGTATATACTTTGTTCCTAACTCAAAAATGTGATTTGTTATGACACCAGCCATTGTATGGTTTGATAGTTTGGCTGAGAGCACAGCCAATGTGCAGTTAGCATTCCCGGCATGCCTTTTTTTTTTTAACTGTTTAAATCGATGGGTTTACTTCCACTTTAAGGACAAGTGAGCCTGGAGGGAGCCCATCCTTCCTTAAAGCGTCAGGGAGGCACGTGACAGCCAGCAAAAGCACAATGGTAGCGAAGGCATCCAGTGTGTCCCTGCACCCAATTCAACCAACTGTACAAAAAATGGAAACCACCCCAACCTATAACTAGCCTTTTCAGCAAGGTGAACATGGAAGGGCAATGCACATCACAAGCAAACAAAAGATTTCCTAGCACACTTTCCAGCCAGCCTGCAAAACATCCAACTTGGCCCTGTGTAACAATTATAGGTTGGGGTGGTTGCCATATTTATGTACAGTTGGTTGAATTGGGTACAGGAATGCACTGGATGCCTTCACTAACATTGTGCTTTTGCTGGATGCCACGTGCATCCCTGACCCTTTAAGGAGGGATGGGCTCCCTCCAGGCTTTTGCTGAGGTTCACATGCATCCCTGTGCCTTTAAGGATGGGTGGGCTCTCTCCAGGCACACCTGCCCTTAACCTATCCATTGATATATGTGATCCTACTATGGAGGCTCTGGAAATGTTAGCGTTAGGACACCGTATATACAGAGGTCCCTTGTCGTGGGCACTGCAGCATACTAATATATTTGCAAATGTGTGCAAACAAAACCCTCTGTTCGTAACGTAAATTGTTAGACAACATCAATTCAGTTGTTTTCCAGGCTGGCTGGTAAGTATGCTGGGAAATCTTTTTTTGTTTGAGAGATGTATCTAGCAAGCTTGTCCTGAAAATGTAACTGTTAGTTCAAACAAAAAAGTATCACGGACAGTACTTGGTCATTTACACAAATAAATGTACACCACAATAGAAGATCTTTCTTAGGGCACCACTTACTCAATGCTTAGTGAAGCCTATTTTCCTACAAGACCTAATGTACCAGCCTAGGGCTGCTATTTTACTGCTGACTGATGTAAAGGTCAGTGAACCAGTTGTCTGGGACCCAATAAAGGTATACAACCCTAACTTAATGCATTTATGACTTAACCCAGGCGGAATATGCAAAGAACACAAAAAATATTAACTCCCTATGACAATAGAAGAGGCCACATATCAGGGACTCTGTCAATCCAGTGACGTTGTTGTGTGTAATGAAATGTAGCTTTGTGAGCAAGTTAATTTACTGGGGTTGTCTTCTTCTGAATTGGAGATGCTTTTTACTAGACACTGCTAATTGAAGACCTACTAGGAAACATGGCCTTTCAAGTAAGAGCCCAACTCCAGGGGGTCGAAGCAGAAACTCCTAAAAGAATGTATTTACAGTGATTAATATCCCAGTCAATGTTTGGAAAGCTCTGATGTCTGTTTCAAATAGTGGCCCAGCAATAAACCTTGTGTGACGGACAACACATGTGATCCCGCTTTTAATGGACTTGTAACTGCTTGTATTTAAGAGAGCAAAAAAATAAAGATAAGTAAGAATAGCAAAGTAAACAACGTCACAGAAGATCTGAAGGCCATGTATCTGACACATCTTGCTGAGGGAAATCTCAGTGCACAAGGCTCATGCGTCCCTTAGATATTTTCTATTGATAAAAGAAAAATTCAGTGGAGACTTGAAGAAAGACTATACACACAAAGTATTAGATCAGTGATGTGTGACTTCATTGTTTCAGTGTAATGACAATATGAGCTCTAATTTGTATTGAATCTTAAAGATTAAAATGATATCCTTATTTTACAAAGGAATTCCATAAACATTCACTGCTTGACCCATCTAGTTTTAATGGAATTATTTCTTATTGTGTTTATCTGCCTCCTTGTAATGTTCCTCAACCTCTTCTTCTACCCCTTGCTTCCGTTTGATTGAACGAGTAGTTATTTATTATAATGTGCACTGCTTTATGCACATTACAAATCACATAGACCAGGGGTCTCCAAACGTTCTAAAAAAAGGACCATTTTACTGTCCTTCAGACTTTAAGGGGGACTGGACTGTGGCCAGCGGGAATAGAACTTTTTTTCTGGCATCAGGTGGATGTAATTAGTGTCCCATCTTTGGTATTATGTGGAGAAATAGTGTCCCATTGTTAGTGTCAGTGGCAGGACTTACAGTGCCTTGCGAAAGTATTCGGCCCCCTTGAACTTTTCAACCTTTTGCCACATTTCAGGCTTCAAACATAAAAATCCAATAGATTTCGTTCCACTTCACAATTGTGTCCCACTTGTTGGTGATTCTTTGCAAAAGATTAAAATTTTATATCTTTATGTATGTATATCTAAAAGGGGCCGAATACTTTCGCAAGGCACTGTATAACCCATTGTCTGTGTCAGTGATCAGAGTAGTGTCTCGTATCATTGGGATGAATAGTGCCTCAAGGGCCAGACAAAGAAATGCAAAGGGCTGCATCTGGCCCCCGTGTCACAGTTTGGAGACCACTAACGTAGGCTAAAGATGTGATGCGCTAATTACAAAACATTCAAATAGCCACAATAAAACTAAAATTGTGCAATTATAGAGCTGTATAAAGTGCAACCGTGCATAAATAAATCAGAGAATAACACTATACATATATAACAATAAACTAAAGTGGAATTGCAAATGAACCATAAGGTGATTACCTAGTGCAAAAAAGTGACTCTATGTGCAACAAACATGAATTTAACGTATATATTAAAATATAAGGTGTATGCACGTATAAAACGTGTAAAAAATGAAGCCGAAAATATATATGTGCAAAGAAAAATAAATAAATATTAAATCCAAGTGACAATTGAGATTTGTATAAAATGTCCCATACACAATCAAATCAAAACGTGCAATTCGGAATAATTTCACGTTTTTTACAGGGAAAGGTTTCTTCCCCTGTAAAAGGTGTTTGGCGTGCACGAGAGCGAGCAAACCGAATAAAGTTTTCGAATTTTTAGCCACAAGTACCGGCAATACACATAAGGTTAAAGATTTTATCTGCTGCAATACAGTAGGCGCCGTTTACGTTTTAGAGTGCAGTTGCGGCTTACAATACGTAGGCCGCACAAAAAGGCCTTTAAAAACTAGACTCAAAGAGCACATACAAAATATACAGAAGGGGTACGATAAACATAATGTTTCGAAACATTTCGCTAGTCATCATAACAGAGACCCCAAGCATTTAAAATTTTGGGGCATTGTCCCCTATGTCAAACATTGGAGGGGAGGTCACAAGGTGAGGACCTTGAGTCAGATAGAGTCCAAATGGATATACACCCTTGATACTTTTGCCCCCAGGGGTTTGAATATAGAATTCGATTTAAACTGTTTCATTAGCGATTTTTAGCCCCCTAATGTTATCCGTGTGTGCGCCATTGATTTTTTAGGTTCCGTGTTGTTATCTTCGTTTTACCATTTATATATCTTTTAAAGTGATTCATTTATATATTTTCACTAAACCTCATGCGATTTTTTAAGACATGGCTTCATGTTTTTAAGTTATATGGTTGAATCTTTTTTTGCGATTTTTATGTATTTTACCGTTTTAGATACATTTTTATTACACATACTTATCTATATTTATGTGGTTTTAAAATAATTGCTATGTTTTGATGTCATCCAGAATATGTACGTCATCTCCGTGTTTCCATAAAAATACAAATTTTTATGCACACTCATTACTGCCCAGTAAACTATTTTTGGATATATGTTCTATTTAAAAAAGTTTTTTAGAAAAAAACATTTCTTTTTTAAATAATTATTTTTCCAATATAGCTGCCTATGCACATCTTCTTGTATTTTTACCTATAGATACGAGCTGGACATTTTTTATAATTTTGATATTTTCCTATTCATTGGTCATCATCCTTCTTGATCTATCAGGATATAATAGTTTTTTATGTGTAGTTTTTTGTTTGCTGTGGTTTCATGTTTTTTCTCATAAAACTTCGGTTTCAGCTACTGCTGACATGAAACTGTCTCCCCAGATGCTGTCTGACCACCAAAAATATGGGCACTTGCATAATTTTAAATTAACTCCAACAAAATGGCCGCCGGGCGTGCTCTATCGCTCTATAGTATTAGAGCGATAGTCAGTACGCTCCAAATTTCAGTACGGCGCTATGTGTAGCTGATATTATTTTATATTTGGTCATGCTTCAGTATGCTGAATAAGGAGAACGCTCGTTTCGCCCCCTCCCCCCGCCCCTTCATTCGTTCCCCTTTTCTGCGCTGCTGCCCATATATGTTACTCACTCCCAGATGGGAGGGCATTTAGCTTGTCCTTTGTGTATTGGTCCGCCCCCACTAGCATCGCTGCGCTGTGTACAGCGGTGCAATGGTATGCTAATGAAATGGGCGGCGTAGGTCCGCCCAGTACACCTATAAATCACTTCCTGTACCCTGGTAAAATATCCCAGTTGAAGTCTCGACGACGTAACGCGTAGGACACCCGGAAGTGACGTTCGTATCCGGTTTTGATTGCTGTCTGTCAAATGTGCCTACTTTTTTGCTTCACTTGTGAGTAGTTTTAAACTCTTTAAATAAATTGTTACATTTTAAAACAACTACACTATGGCGGTTTTCTCTGATTCATTCCCCTGAGTCTACCTACCATCCATGAGGAAGCTAAAAGAAGTCTCCCAAAGAAATTTGTTTATACAGCCATCCCTGCAATCATCTTGGTGTCCATTACTAATTTGTGCTGTGTTACCCACAGCAGTGAGGTAATTGCATAGCATTAATACTATCTACACGGATCACCACGGATGGATTTATTACCCAGTACGTTGCACGTTTAAGTTTGTGTGTCTACCGAATTGCACGTTTTGATTTGTGTCCATTATTAATTTTGCTGTGTTACCCACAGCAGTGAGGTAATTGCATAGCATTTACACTACCTGCACGGATCACCACGAATGGATTTACTACCCAGCACATTGCACGTTTAATTGAGTGTGCCTACCGAATTGCACGTTTTGATTTGATTGTGTATGGGACATTTTATACAAATCTCAATTGTCACTTGGATTTAATATTTATTTATTTTTCTTTGCACATATATATTTTCGGCTTCATTTTTTACACGTTTTATACGTGCATACACCTTATATTTTAATATATACGTTAAATTCATGTTTGTTGCACATAGAGTCACTTTTTTGCACTAGGTAATCACCTTATGGTTCATTTGCAATTCCACTTTAGTTTATTGTTATATATGTATAGTGTTATTCTCTGATTTATTTATGCACGGTTGCACTTTATACAGCTCTATAATTGCACAATTTTAGTTTTATTGTGGCTATTTGAATGTTTTGTAATTAGCGCATCACATCTTTATTTATTTACTTTTACCAGTGAGAGACAACTCATTCAGTGATTGCTGCTTTTTTTCATTTGCTATTCTCGCCCTCTCCTATTTTTTCCCATAGAGCGCGGAAGTCTTTATACACACTCACTACACTGACGTAGGCTATAGTCTATCTTAGCCCTTGTACACACGGTCGGAGATTCCGACGGAATGTGTCCTATCGGACCATTTTGTCGGATATTCTGACTGTGTGTGGTCTCCATCGGACTGTTTCCGTCTGAATATCCGACGAACCAACTTTTCCAACTTGCCGGTAAAATTTTCCGACAAAATGCTCTGATCGGACATACTCCGATCATGTGTAGCCTACTCCGTCGAACAAAGTGATATGCATGCTCAGATCAAATTCCTAGACCAAAGCTATTGGCTACTAGCCTGAACGTAGTCCCATCATAAGGAAATAACGTCATCACGTTATGTACAATTGGATTTTCCGACAACTTTGTCTGACCGTGTGCATGCAACAGTTTCGAACAAAATACGTCTGACAAAATACGTCTGACAAAATACGTCTGACAAAATCCGTCGGACAAAATCCGTCGGACAAAATCCAACAGATTTGGTCGTCAGAATGTCCGACCATGTGTACAAGGGCTCAGAGGTGAGAAAGACAAGGGTGGCTACCAGGGCTACTGTTAGAAATCATGGGGCCCCTCCAACCCTGCCTTCACCCCCTGAGGTGCAGTGGAACATCGACACTGACTTTATCCAAAGTCCCTCCTCTGCTTCCACCTCCAGGACCCCTCTGTTGACATGTCCACAATCCTGCTCCTACTTGCTTACCAAGACTTAAATAACATTTCTCTGGGCTTCAACAGAGGGGCCCAGGGAAATGTAATTTAAGTCCTGGTAAGCAAGTAGGAGCGGGGGTGTGGTCTAGTAAAATTATTTTTTAAATTTAAGCAGAAATGAACAACAAAGCTGCCCAGGCCCCCCTGTTTAGCTGATGAAGCCTGGGCCCAGTGGCCCTGGTGGCTACGTTCTACATACAGTGAGATCACAATGTAAAAAAATAAATGTAGTCGTCCTCTAACAGGAATTCAGATCACAGCACCAACAAAAAAAAAAGAAAGAAGGAATTTGGAGACTTGGAAAAGGCTGAGAGCAATAGAAGGGACACTTGAGTCAATAATACATACTTGAATAGATTTTGTTTAGTGTCATTTTAAAAGCTTTGTTGGAGATATAAACTCTAAGCACTGTGGGGTTGAGTTACTTAAACTGGAGAGTGCAAAATCTTGTGCAGCAGTGCATGGTAGCCAACCAGCTTCTAACTTCAGCTTGCTCAATTAAAGGGGTTGTAAACCCTCATGGTTTATCACCTTAAAGCATTCTATGCATTAAAGTGAAAAACCTTCTGTGCTGCAGCACCCCCCCCAGACCCCCCCTCCTTTTTTTTCTTACCTGAGCCTGGTCGTTACAGTGATGGAGACAAGCACAGCAACTCCAGCCGCTGTCTTGGGTCCTCATTGGATAGATTGATAGCAGCAGGAGCCATTGGCTTCCGCTGCTTTCAATCAAATCTAGTAACGCAGGAGCCGGGGGACAAGGCCGAGTTCTGCTGTCTGTGTCAATGAATGCAGCAGCAGGACTCGGGAGCGTGCCCGCACGATTGCCCCTTTGGAAAACGCCTCTTCAAGGGGGGCGGTCAAAAAAGAGGAGAAGCCAGGATCGCCGCAGGGGGATCCCAGAAAAGGAGGATTGGGGCCACCCTGTGCAAAACTCTTGCACAGAGTAGGTAAGTATAGTATGTTTGTTATTTAAAAAAACAAAAAAAACAAACAAGTTTTACAGCTTTAAAGTGGAGCTCCACCCAGAAATAGAACTTCCTCGGACCAGATTCTTCCCCCCTCCGGTGCTGGAGTGGATACCTGTCAAATTCTGGTATCTGCTCCCACATCCGGGGAAAGATTGCCGCAATCTTGTACGGCGAACTATGCAGTGCCCTGCCCCTCCTTCTTCCCCCGCTGCCTTTTGGGAGACACACAGGTCCCAGAAGAAAGCAGGGACCATTCAGAAAGCGCAGTGCGGCTAGGGTTGCGACCTTTTCTTCAAGCCAAACCTGAACACTTTAGCGGCCTGGGAAAACTTTGGGTGCCCCAAGGAGAGTAGAAATGCGGTGGGCATAGCATGCCGCAGTGAGCATTAGGTGTAGCCAAATTGCTCCTGCTGACATCATCATCCTGCCCCCCAGTGATGAAAAACCAGTCCACAGACAGCTCCCCAATGGCAAAAGATTTGTGTGTGACTATCTTGGTTATTTGGGGAGCCACAGCCCAGTCTCAAGAATCAGATAAAAGTATCTCTGCGCTGGCCAGTTAGGTGGATAGGGGAGGATGTTGCTGCATGCAATGATAAGAACTCAAAGTAAAAGTATTATATGAAATAGTGCTGTGCAAAAGGAATGAAGGGGGATGGGGTGAACAAAGGGTGCTAAAGGAAGTAGAGGAAAAAGAAAAAAAGGAGGGGGGGGAGAGGGGAAGGGGGAGTTGAAGGGTAAGAGTAAGAGTGTATAAGAAGGTCATACGGGTAGTATACCATTCACTACCTATCTATATAAGTAGACTGACACAGGTGCAAAAAAGTGCAACCAATAAATAAAAATCTATGTGATATAAAAAATTACCAATCACAAATTATTTTCATATGAAATGATTTGTGATTGGTAATTTTTTATATCGCATTGATTTTTAATTAGCCTCTGGCTTGACACATTACCCTTCAACTCCCCCTTCCCCTCTTCTCTCCCCCTTCTTTTTTTCTTTTCCCTCTACTTCCTTTAGCCCCCTTTGTTCACCCCATCCCCTCTTCATTCCTTTTGCGCAGCACTATTTCATATAATACCAGTCTCAATAACGTGTCCAGTTTTCAGTCCGCCTGAAACCCGGACACATGATTTACAAGGCTTCACTTCCCATTTCCCTTAGTAAGGATGTCGGCGCCTGCACCCAGAGCCAAGGGATGGGTCGACTTTGGGTACCGACATCGCAGGCTCCCTGGACAGATAAGTGTCCATATATTAAAAGTCAGCAACTGCAGTATTTGTAGCTGCCGATTTTTTATTTGTTTTACCCAGGTGGAACTCTGCTTTAAGCTTTGAAAAAAAATAACAATAAAAAAAAAACCTGGAAGCTGATTGGTTTCTATGCAGAGATGTGCCAGATTTTGCACTCTCCGGTTTTAGCAAATCAGCCCCAGTTTTCTAAACAAGTGCCTTTGGGTAATAAAGGACTTGTTCTTGCCATTTTTACCTGTCTATGGGCATTACAGCAATTGCTGCATGGCATTTCTCAGGGTGGATATCCTGATGGTGACAACAGTGATCCTTACTTGTGTAAGGTGTGCTGAAATGGCCAGTTGTAGCCTCCAGTAAAATATGTGATATGGGTAGGGTAACAACCAGTGATGTAAGTAACTCAGTTAAAATAAACGGAGTTACTTAACGCAGTTACTTTAGAGGGTAACGAGCAATCTAACTGATTACTCTTCCCCTCATGGTAACTCAGTTCCCATTACTTGGGCGGCATTACCGCAATTACATCTGTCGCCCAGGAGGCCCACCATGGCCGCGCTGCCTGGCCGTTCGTTCTGCCGCAGGGAGGGGGGCTTTCACCTGCTGAGCTGAGAAAAGGCTGAGACTCAGAGAGACTGTCTGGACCGCCCCATCCCATCCCGCCTATCCAGAGAGAGAATGTAGGGAGGCGGGGCGGACACTGAAAAATGAAGTCAGCTGACCAGCTGACACCAATTGAGTGAAGAGGAGGGTCTCTCTCTCCCCATGAGGAAAGGCATCCCTGGAGGCATTCAAGTAAGGGACTGTCTGACAATTCGAATTTCAGTGCAAATCGATCCATTCCAAGTCCTCCACCACCTCTGCTTCTTACTGATCCCATCCCTACCCACCCACCATCACTTCTACAAACAGAGGTGATGGGGGGGATACGGTAGAGATGAGATTAGTGGTGGTGGGGGATGTGGTGGAAGAGGATGGCACCACCACTGCTGCCACCCCCCCCCCCAAGTACCACCGCTGCCTGCCACCCCCCCAAGTACACCACCGCTGCCACTCCCCCAAGTAATACCGCTGCCACCCCCCCAATTACTGTACACCACCACCACTGCCACCCCCCAAGTATACCACCACCACTGCCACCCCTTCAAGTACCACCGCTGCCACCCCTCAAGTACCACCGCTGCCACCCCTCAAGTACCACTGCTGCCACCCCTCAAGTACCACTGCTGCCACCCCTGTTACAGCTACTTTGCTGAGTAACTAATTACTTTTCCAATGTAGTAACCGAAGATTTTTTGGGGGGGAAAAAGACCAAAGGAATTCATACATGGAACATCATAACCATGGTTCGCCTTAAAGTCACCCAACAGAATGATGGACTGTCTTGATACCAAGTTTATATAAAAAATACAAATATTTATTATTAATTATAAAAAAGTTTTGTTTCAAAAAAAGAAAATTTATACATACATAAATAAATACATATTATGACTATAACATAGACAAAATTTGTTACGACAGTATTTTGTGTCCAATACGGTCTTTGGTTTCTCTACTAGTTTCGCGACTACTCTGTCGCTTCTTCAGGAGACCTTTTTTGTCTAAAACGAAATTTATCACATATTACTTAACAAACAACAGACAGACCATCACACTTTAAATAAATATATTAGACAAACTCCTGAATTGGTTTTTAAACGAGCAGCTACCCTTGGTGACAAACTTACCAGAAGCCACTATCAAATTCCCGAATTAAATCGGCAAGGTCTTCGCGGCACTCACCCCTGTGGGAGCTGCCCTCGATGTCCGTGGATATCAGAGGGAACTACCTATAATCTCCCGAATGGAGAAGTTTTTTTTCCATCTTTCTATGCCAGTTGTGACACAAAAGGTGTTGTCTACTTAATGATATGTGTCTGCGGAGCGTTTTACGTAGGTAAAACCATTAGGGAATTTCGCCAACGTATAGGAGACCACCTTTACTACTCATCGGGCGGTAAGCTCACTGCAGTGGGTCGCCACATAGGCATTCATCATCGGTATCAGCCCCAAGTGGTTAAATTCTTTGTCCTCGAAGTAGTTTGCGAAGACACCCGTGGTGGGGACTGGGACAGAGAGATTTTAAAACGAGAAACCCTATGGATAGAACGTTTAGACGCTCTGGTCCCGCCAGGCTTGAACGAAACAAAAACATATAAGTATTTTCTCAAATGAAAAATCTATACTCTTATTTATTAGCTGTTTCTTCTTGTTTACCCCAGTCCCTCAGTCTGTATGGTATCTTGAGGGCCTGACCCACTGTCTCTTTTCTCTGACACCACCACAAATTTCTGGTGTCTGGTCATCAGTGCACTATGTGGACAAAGGTGTCTATTTTGTTTTAATACTTTAATTTAGTTATTTATCTAATTATGTTTCCGCATTATCATTCCACAGATCAAGTTAACGTATTGGTGAGAATTGCATATATAACAATATGTAAAAAATGTTGCCATTGTAATAGTTGTAATGCTTTTTCCCTTTTTTTGTTTACCCCCCTTTTCTTAATATCTATTCACAGTGTAAAACGAGGCATGTGATGCTCTAATCATGCTGTTGTAGGACCTAGTATGGAGTATGGGAGGAGACTCCCAGGGGCGGGCATGCGCCTTTCCGGCGGTCCTGATAGGCCCCCACACAGTGGGTGGCAACAGGTCCGCCTCAGCAAGTAGTCACCGATGGTTTCCTAGGTGACTATGGCTGATGCGCATCGCCACGTTCTGGCGCATGCGCAGTAGGAGCGGCGGACCCGGCGACGTCATAGCCCGGCGCTCGCGCCGTGTTCGTGACGCCGCCGGGTTGGAGGTTAAAGGCGCACCATTATGGCGCTCCTTTACAGCGTGCGAAACGACGAACGGGGAGCTTTTAGGCCAGAACCGTCGTTCGGACGAAGGAGGTGCAGGAGAGACGCTGCCGATTGGTATGAACTCCCTTATATATTATGTACCCCAGAATCAAATCTATACACTTGGTTGACCGAACGAAATTTTTATTAGGTCAACACCGCACACCGACGACAGTTTGGGCAAAGATTTGGACTCTCCCTTTGACATAGACACAATATCCACCGTGCATTAGATCCAATATAGATATATCCTTCTGGGCTTTCCTGGCACACCGACAATTGTACCTGGACTTTAATGTCTATCGGAACTGCTGCACTGCTGCACTTTTACCCATGCTGCTTCTTTTAAAGCTCCTGGCTATATTGGTATGTAATCTTTACACCCAAACTGTGACATAAATGTCCACGCTAAAGCTGTGCAAGTCGTTTACATATATATATCTATTATTTAAAAATTTCTTACTATTGTTTTGTAGCTGATTTTGAACCTCCCGTGTCCGCCCCAAAGGGTGGTCAATTACCTGACTCGGTAGGGACTACCCGAACTCCAGTTGTCCTCCGATATCTGCATGGTGGTGAGCTACATGCTTCGTATTCATATTTTTTCCCTTCTCTTATTAAATTGATTATAAACAATACATCAAATACTTTGAAATAAATATTGTTGTTTGTTAAGTAATATGTGATAAATTTCGTTTTAGACAAAAAAGGTCTCCTGAAGAAGCGACAGAGTAGTCGCGAAACTAGTAGAGAAACCAAAGACCGTATTGGACACAAAATACTGTCGTAACAAATTTTGTCTATGTTATAGTCATAATATGTATTTATTTATGTATGTATAAATTTTCTTTTTTTGAAACAAAACTTTTTTATAATTAATAATAAATATTTGTATTTTTTATATAAACTTGGTATCAAGACAGTCCATCATTCTGTTGGGTGACTTTAAGGCGAACCATGGTTATGATGTTCCATGTATGAATTCCTTTGGTCTTTTTCCCCCCAAAAAAATCTTCAATATATAAGGATGAGGATACCATATACCTTTCTTTTATAATTAGGCACAATCTTATAACAATGTAGTAACCGAGTTACTAATGCAATTACTTTTTGGGAGAAGTAATTTGTAACTTAACTAATTACTTTTTTAAAGTAAGATGACCAACACTGGTGACAACACAGTTGGAAGACAGAAACAGAGCATTTTCAACCTACAACAGAAAGACAGAACAAGGACCTTCAGGGCAAGATCACCAGAGGTTTTAATGAAATCTACAGATTTCAGTGCTGAATGGAGTGGCAGGAGAGAGAAGAGAGGTAGGTATATCCTGAGGAAGATTGGGAATTACAAAAAAGTCACCAATCTAAAATATGGCAGGTAAATATACAGAAATATTGAGTATTTAGAAAAGAATTATGGCCAAAGCTTTTTAGGTCATACTTCTCTTGGGAGTCCCTATTGCGCGCTGTTTGCTGACAGGGCAGAGCTGTGCCAGACTCAAGAAGGATCCAGACAATGTTGTCAGAATCAGCCTGGCTACCTGATTGACATTTGTGGCCCCTCCCTCCCCAGCGCAGCACTGCAGTGAGTGCTGAAGGAGCAGAGCAGAGAGCGGTGACTCCCAGTCCCTTCTCTCTCCGCTTGGAGCAGACTAAGGAGTGGTCATGTGATCGCTCAGTTCTCGGTATCAGCATGGGACAGCTACAGAGTTGCACAGATGCTGTAGCATGGACGTGAATATGTGTGTTTGTTTTTTTTTTTATACACCCCATACGTCTTTAAAAAACTTACTTTCAGTGCTTATCCGGTCTATAAATTATTTTTTATTGACTGCAACTTGCTAGAAAATTAGATTTTTTCAGGAGAGTCAATTCCCTACCAAAGCCTTATCCCTCTTTGCAAATCGTTGCCCTCTCCATTACTGGAAGGGTCTAATTACTCTGTGCTGGCCCAGCTCCTTCTCCTCCCTACATAACTATAGCACCTTATGTGACAAGTGCTGTGTTATTTTATCAGGCTCAGTGTTAGAGGAGTGTCCAGTATAGACACTCTGGCCTCACTGCCAGCCCCCACCATGCCAACATGAGTGCTGCCTACCACAATTGGTCTCATTGGCAACATGGCTCTGCCTGTGCAAGAGAATTTGTGTTTTGGCTGCATGTAGAAAGGCCATAGCACACTATTGCACTCCTGCCCTTGTCTTTCACCTTGTCAGCTACCAGACTGAGGGGGGAGATTGACATTAATTCCCAGATTTTCCCAGCAAATGGGGAAAAAACACAAAGATAGAAAAGATAGAGGCAAAGAAGATTGAGCAGCAAGAGATGTGAGACTGCATCAAAATTATTAATGAATATGTATTGATTTATATATAGTCATTAAAAACCGACATACATCAACCTACATCTCTATAAGCTCATCAAACACCAAATATGGCAAGACACACCAAGAGGACTGTGCCGACCGCAAGACCAGGACAGTAAATATAAGGACAAATTTTCAGCCGCCCTCCATCCACTCAATGTATATATAGGTCTATACCTGAAGAATATGCAAATGCACATTCCTGTGTGTATGTAGTACATGTCTTAGACGGACCCCGAGAATTATAATAAAAGGATGAAATAATGAAAAAAAAATATGTCTAAAAAAATATATGTATAAATAACAAAAATAACAAAAGATAGTAAATAATAAAAGATGAATAGATCATTATGTAGTTATTTGTGAATATTAGTATTAATGCTCTATCGGAGAGAGTGTATTCATCACATTTATTCATAATAACGAGTTATATCCCACTCAAAATTTAACCCATGTGGGATGCGAGTCTGGAGCTGGAAAATCCAGAATACCTCTCTACGACAAAGTCAACGAAATATATCACTCCCTCTGGGTGGAGCCCTGACCTTCTTTGGGATGTTCTGAATAAAAGAATTTTGATCGCGTATGGAGTGCGGCCATTTCTTCTTTTGACTAAATGCGGAGGCGAGCCAAGGCGGGCACCTGTCCTGATCACCAGGCTTTTAAAGCCTCATCTGGAGCAGCAAGTCTTCTTGTTTGGATATCTAGCATGTATCCAAGTCCATTGTATATCTCAGTTGAGATAAAAATATATGTATGTCAGTTAGTACTATACCAACAGAGTAACCATGGAGTATGCAATGTAATGAAAAATAAAATAAAAATAATTATTTATATATATATATATATATATATATATATATATACATACATATACACACACACACACACACACACACACACACACACACACATATATATATATATATATATATATATATATATATATATATATATGAATATATATATATATATATATATGAACCAATGTTGTTCAACGCTAGATGGGCTTGGGAACTCAGAGACAGTGAAATGAATGAGATGAATGTGTAATGGTGTGTACATGAATGAACCATGAGAGTGAATATAATGATGTATGAGGCAATGTATATGGCAGACCATACTAAAGTTAAGTGCTCAAATGTGAAGGGAGTGAATGGATGATTAGCATCCATCAAGGAGTGTGGACTCACCTTGAATGAAGTAAACTGCTGCATGTGCGGCAAACAGGAAGTGACAAACAGATCCCAGCCATGACTAGCCCTCAATTTATATCCCCAGAGGGCCCAGTGAGCTCCGCCTCCAACGCCGCGTGTGTGCGACAAGGCAAACGAACAATGCTCGACACCAAACAGGGGCGCGCCTGTGCAGACACCACCAAGTCGCACATGCTGACATTCCACGCAATAGTGAGCTGATGCCGCAGTCACATATCTATTGCATAGATACTGCATAGGCACTGTTTGCCGCCCCTTCAAAAAAAATGACCACCGGCCGCACTGATTAACCCTTTGATCACTCCTGATGTCAACCCCTTCCCAGCCAGTGTCATTATTACAGTGACAGTGAATATTTTTAGCAATGATCACTGTATTAGTGTCACTAAGAAGTTTCAGAAATGTCAGAATGCCCGCCGCAATATGGCAAAATATCGCAAAAACGAAATAAATAAAAATATCACATAGTTTGTAAATCAAATACCACCAAAAGAAAGCTCTATTTGTGGGAAAAAAGGAAATTTGTTCGGGAACAGCGTTTTATGACCGCGCAATTGTCAGTTACAGTACCACATCGCAAAAAATGGCCTGTTAATGAAGGGGGGTAAATCTTCTGGAGGTCCAGTGGTTAAGCTTTGACAATAAAACCTGGAAGCTGATTGGTTTCTATGCAGAGCTTCCCCAGATTTTGCGCTCTCCAGTTTTAGTGAACCTCCACAGCCAACTACTGAAGTTCAGGAAATGCTCTATAAAGACAAAAAAGAAAATTCTCTTAAGGAAATAACACTGTATATACTGTACATATTATATGCATTGATATACATTATGGCACAGGAATGTATTCATTCAGGCTTGTAAAGTTATGGATAGGTCCCATTTACAGCCTTTCATTTTAAGACCCGGAGCACTGTTATCCTGTGTTTACTTTAATAATGGGTTTTATAGAGCGGCCGAGCTATGTGAGCGCGGAGAAATTGCAGCGTAGAAGGGTTAAGATTCTTTCCTGAATAATTTTATAAAACATTTCATGTTCTTAGCTCTGTGGTTAACCTCCATATCTATACATGGCTTCTTTGTAAAAACATGTTGGCTGAAAAGAGACCATTAGTCTCCAGTCATCCATCCAGACTATACAGATTGTCAATCTCATTCTAATGGGTATTGTTATGGACAAGGAGCCCCAAACCCAACCATCGTCTATCTAATGTCTATTGCCTATGGGACTGGAGACACCTGAAGGAAAGTAGCAGACTACAGAGCCACCAAAGTCACCATGTCCATTCCCAGCGTTTCCAGTGCATAACGATTTAATTTATAAAATAAAGTGGACCTAGCTTTGGATATTTTATTATGGAAGTGCATGATTTCTGAGTAATGTGTAAAAATACTTCCAGGTATCTAGAGATCACAGTGTGCCTCATTACAATGTCTTAATCGGCTGTTCTCTGGAAGATTTTCATTCAGGCACCATCCAGGGTTATTATTTACTGTACCGCCTGGACTGGCATTCTGGCTCAGAGATTATACTATTTTAGTGCCTCCTCAATTTTTGGCTGTGTTTATTAATGTCTGGCACAGATCATCACCTGCTGTTGTCTTGTGACTTTCTACAGTGTTACTAATCCAGTCTTTCTCAATTGTTTTACCCCAGACCAGGGGTGTACATACAGGGGTCACCATTGCAACCCAGCCCCCTGCTCCAGGGGGCCGTGCGGTCTTCGTACGTCTGGATAGGAGGGTGGTGAGCTCCACCTCTCCTCCCTCCTCTTTTTCCAGAACTTTCCAGCAAACTCTGCCAGCCAGGCCCGCCTAGATTTACCTATCCTATAAAAATCCAACCTCTAGCACCTACCTACCTAGAGGGTTCTACAGTTTAAAATGGACACATGGACACATGACTCTAACTGAAAGAGTCCTTTTGAGATGCTCCAGCAGAAGCTTCGTGAGCAGCGAAAAATAGGATTTTTATAACAGCTTACATGTAAAATCCTTTTCTTGGAGTACATCACGGGACACAGAGCACCATAGTAATTACTATGTGGGTATATAGGCACCTTCAGGTGATGGACACTGGTATACCCAATACAGGAAGTTCACTCCCTATATAACCCCTTCTCCTTCCAGGAGTACCTCAGTTTTTGTAGCAAAGCAATATACTTAAACCCCAGAAAGAGGGACGGGACTTCTGTGTGCTGTGATGTACTCCAAGAAAAGGATTTTACAGGTAAGCTGTTATAAAAATCCTATTTTCTTTATTGTACATCACGGGACACAGAGCACCATAGTAATCACTGCGTGAAACGTCCCATAGCAATGCTATTTGAGGGGAGGGAGACACAACTCGTAGGGCACCCCCAGACTTGGGGACCTATACTGCTGCCTGAAGCACAGTGCGGTCAAAGGCGATAGCCTCATGCCTTCTTACATCCACCTGATAAAACTTGGTGAATGCATGTACTGAAGACCAAGTTGCGACCTTACAGATCTGAGCCATCTAGGCCTGGTGACGCACTGCCCTAGAAGCACTAACCACCTTGGTAGAGTGCGATTTGACTTGAAAAGGTGGAATCTTACCCCTTAACTCATAAGCCTGAATTATAACTTGCCAAATCCACTTAGCGACAGTGGATTTCAACGCTGCCTGTCCTTTCTTAGGACCCTCTGGCAGAACAAATAAGACATCAGTCTTTTAGATCTGAGCATTCGTCTTTAAATAGACTTTGACCGCTCTCAATACATCAAGACAATATAGTGACTTCTCTTCCCTGGAACATGGTTTTGGAAAAAACAATGGCAGGACAATATCTTGGTTCAGGTGGAAACTTGAGACCACTTTTGATAAAAACCTGAACGAGGGCGCAACACTACTCTGTCCTCATGAATAATCAAGTATATCTCTTTACAAGAAAGAGCAGCCAATTCCGAAACCCTCCTTGCTGAGGATATAGCAACCAAGAACACCAGTTTCCTTGTCAGAAGGACTAAGGAAATATGCTGTATCGGTTCAAATGGTTGTTTTTGTAACACTGACAAAAATATGTTCAAGGCTCAAAGGCTCAAAGGTAATTTAACTGGCGGATTAAGTCGCATCAGCCCTTGCATAAAACCCCAGACTAAAGAATGTGAAGCAAGCGTCTTTGAAATAAGATCGAAAAATCTGAGACTTAATAGTACTCAAGGCCAATTTCATCTCTATCCCTCATTGTAGAAAGGCAAGAATTCTGGCTATTATATACCTCCAAGGGTGCCAACCCTTGGATTCACACCAGGAAACATAAGCCCTCCAAACTGTATAATATATGGTTCTGGAAGCTAGGCTTCCTTGCATTAATCAAGGTAGAGATAACTGACCTGGAAAGCCCACATTTTTTTCAGAATGTGGGTTTCAATAGCCAAGCTGTTAAATTTAGCGTTCGTAAGGTAGGATGGAATATCGGCCCCTGTGAGAGTAGGTCTGGCCATAGTGGAAGGGACCATGCATCCTCCACCGCCATCTTTAAGATCTCTGCATAACAGGACCTTCTGGGCCATGCAGGGGCTACCAGAATTAACTGCTTTCTTTCCAGCTTGATCCTGCAAAGAAGTCGTGGCAGCAACTGAATAGGGGGGAATCAGTGAGAACTGATCCCATGGGGTCACCAACGCATCTGTTCGGGATGCGAGTGAATCTCTTGTCCTGGACACAAAGTTGACAAACATCATGTTGAATCTGGAAGCCAGAAGATCTACGTCCGGAGTCCCCCATCTTTGGCAAACCCGAAAAATGTTGGGGTGAAGGGACCATTCCCCCGGGAATAACTGCTTGCGGCTCAAGTAGTACCAATTCTCTACTCCCGGAATGAAGACTGCCAATAGGCACAGAAAATTCCTTTCTGCCCATGTTAGAATATGGTTCACCTCTCTCTGCGCTGTGAGACTCTTGGTGCCCCCTTGGTGATTGATATAGGCCACGGCTGTGGCATTTTCGGATTGGATCCCGACAGGACAATCCGTTACCAGAGAGTCCAGGCCTTCAGAGCCAGACGTACTGTCCGACTCTCTAGGATGTTGATGGGCAAGGCTCTTTCGGTTCTTGACCACTGTCCCTGGACAGTTGTCTTTTCTTGTACTGCTCCCCAGCCTGAAAGACTGGCATCTGTTTTTACCACTTTCCAGATAACTGCTCTGAAAGATTTTCCTTTCAGCAGATTCTGGGTTAGTAACCACCAACTGAAGCTTTGGGACATCCTTGAGGACAGCCGCATTGGCAAGTCTAAAGCTTGAATTGTTTTGTTCCAAGCAGACAGGATACTTGCAACAGTCTCGAATGGAACTATTTGATCACCTCTACAGTTTTTATTTTTTGTGCTATAAACAAAAAAAAATATCGACAATTTTGAGAAAAAAACGCATTATTTTTTTACTTTTTGCTATAATAATTATCCCCAAAAAATATTTTAAAAAACGTTTTTTTCTTCGGTTTAGGCCGATACGTATTCTACTACATATTTTTGGTAAAAAAATCGCAATAAGCGTTTATTGATTGGTTTGTGCAAAAGTTATAGCGGCTACAAAATAGGGGATAGTTTTATGGCATTTTTATTGATAACTTTTTTTTTTACTAGTAATGGCGGCGATCAGCAATTTTTATCGTGTCTGCGACATTATGGACAATTTTGACACATTTTTTGGGACCATTGGCATTAATACAGCGATCAATGTTAAAAAAAAAAGCATTTATTACTATAAAAATGTCACTGGCAGTGAAGAGGTTAACCACTAGGTGGCGGTGTAGGGGTTAAGTGTGTCCTAGGGAGTGAGTCTAACTGTGGGGGGGGGGGGCTGTGTGTGAGACATCACTGATCAGCGCTCCTGATGACAGGGAGCTGTGATCAGTGTCACTAGGCAGAACGAGGAGATGCTTGTTTACGTCAGCATCTCCCCATTCTTCCTCCCCATGAGACGATCGCGGGTATCCCCGCAGACATTGTGTGCGAGGGACCCGCGATCACGGTCACGGAGCTCCTGGTGGGCGTGCATGCAAGCCACCTCTTAAAAGCACAGAGGTGTAGTGGATAGCACTCTTATCTAGCAGAAAGAAGGGTCGCTGGTTCGAATCCCAACCATGACACTACCTGCCTGGAGTTTGCATGTTCTCCCTGTGCCTGCGTGGGTTTCCTCCGGGCACTCCGGTTTCCTCCCACACTCCAAAGACATGCTAGTAGGTTAATTGGATCCTGTCTAAATTGTCCCTAGTATGTATGAATGTGAGTTAGGGGCCTTAGATTGTAAGCTCCTTGAGGGTAGGGACTGATGTGAATGTATAATGTATATGTAAAGCACTGCGTAAATTGACAGCGCTATATAAGTACCTGAAATAAATAAATAATAAAAAATAAATAAAAATAAAATAAAAGGGCAACGTACGGGTACGTTAAGCTGCCTGTACGTGCCCTTCTGTCGCAGTATATTTGCGTGAGGTGGTCAGGAAGTGGTTAAGCTGGGTAAATGTACACTTTTTTACCCAGCCAGGATACACTTGCAGCCAGCGACTGCGAGTGCTGATCAAATGCTGGTTTTCCAGCAGGACCGTTCAACAGAAGCTAGTTGTTAGACCAGCTTCTGTTGAACAGACAGCGGTACACATGTACACAAAGTTGGGTGGGTAGTTCCTGCTGAACTGGCCAACATTTGGTAGATGTGTACCCAACTTTATAATGACTGTTTTTCCATTCTCTGGTAGAGTGAGGCACTGGTGAGGTCACTCTGGCTTTACAGCGGCATCCTGGGAACTTTCTGTCACATGTTCCAGGAAGCAGACTCAGAGTTATAGGTGGAGATCCAGGAAGCAAAAGCCAATGTGAGAATAATGGGGAGAAAAAGAAAAATAAGGTATGCAATGCCAAGAGCCTGAAAATATCTATAATTATCTGTTATTACTAAACATTTTTAAAGGTACATTTGTAGTATTTTTTTTATAATAAGTGGAAACTTTCTCTTTAAGTAAAAAAAAAAAAAAAAATCTAAACAGGTACTTTACTTTCCTTTTCTTTTTTATTGAGCCTCATTCACAAGGGCAAAGACATACATGAGATTATATGCATTGATATGTGTTTATAATACCTTTCTAAATGGATATAAATGCATGTAGTAAATCTAAATAACATAAAGCAAACAGTGCATTTAGCGCCAGTTCACATCAGAGCATGGTGTGGCAATGGGATGTTCTGTGCACATTTCCCACACCGTAGGCGGTTGTGCTGCCCTTGCGATCTTCATACGGATGCCATTGAATTATAATGGCACCCCAAACACAGATTGCAAAAGCACTGCAATTGTGGGCACCAAATCGCATGGTACTGCAGCACCGTGCAGTTTGGGGCAGTACGATCACTACGTTTCCCGCGCTTCAAATAAATGATCTGTCAAAACACACTGCTTGGAAATCTTGCATTCAGGTGAGTTCATTTTATTTGTTTTAAAAAATGTAAATTTTGTGTGTTTAGACACATGTAAACAGATTTATTTGTAAACGCATTAACATTTTGCATAAAAGTGTAAGAGTGGGTTTACACTGAGGCAGCACGACTTGCAGCGCGACTGCCTCAGGCGGCCGGCATCCGACTTCTGTATAGAAGTCAATGCAAGTCACCTGAAGTCGCCCCAAAAGTAGTGCAGGAAACTTTTTCTAAGTCGGAGCGACTTGAGTCGCTCCTATTAGAATGGTTCCGTAGTACGGAACGGGACGTGACTTGTCAGGTGGCCCTGACGTGTCGCCCCTGTGTGAACCGGCTCTTAAGCAAACACTATACTTCCCTGGTCAATTTCTCCTGCATTTAAATAAAACAATTGTAGGAGGCCCATGTGAATAAGGTATTAGGTATAGGAGTTCCTGCTTAAATTTGCCAGGCCCACCTCTGGGTTCTGCCATAGCAGGGAGTTGGGTTGCCAGGAGTATGCATGAGCCAGACAGTGCAGGTTCACATCGCAGCGATTTGGCATGCGATTTGAAGTGTCAAATCGCATGTCAAATTGGTGGCTATTGTCGACAATGGCACCTTCCGAACCGGTGCGACGCCACATTTGTGGTGCCGCACCGATTCCCAAAAGTAGTTTCTGTACTACTTTTAGGGACTTCAGAGTGAGATTTCAATAGACATCATCTGTGCAGAAACCCACACAGATGTAACTAAAGTCATCTCTGAAGTCGGGACTGACATGTGAGAATGAAATTGTGCGAGTTCAGCTAAACATTCATTGTCCGCTGTCAGTGAATGAGATTGCTTTTCTGTATCTCCCGGCTCAGATGAAAAACACTTGTGTGGCAACTCTGTGAAGGAGACCCAGAAGGCTTCTGTTCCAGGAGCAACACTGCAGTACTTAAGGCTGAGCCAGTTGCCGATCAGGCATCTGTGTGCATCTCGACATTATTGTCAGGGTCCTTCTAGAGTTTGGAGCAGCTTTAGCTCACTGTTGGCTTATTCTGGGTCATACAAGAGCACAAGTAAGTGCACCCCTCTGACCCACAAGAGGAGAATAACTAAAAAAGATTTGGCTATACTTCTCCCTTAAAGTACTAATGTTGATGTAAAAAATCTGATTCCCAGGCAAACGGCTTCTGCACCCCAGAGGATCTCCACAGTCTCCATGGCTTGTAGTGTAATGTAACAAAAATGGAAATTAAAGCACCATATCATTTCTAAGAGGTCTAGATACAACTATTCCAATAAAGACCTGGGCTTGATTGAACAAAATGTGAATTGTAGTTGCCAAACCAGCTGCTGACAAGGCCTGTGCCTGTAATCACATTAGAAGAAATCCCGTTAAAGGTCCAGTTCACTGCTAGTCCATTCACTATGTAGTGCAGAGGCCTGCATGATTAGATTTGAATTGGTTGGATAGATTAGGATTACATTTTGGTAAGTCTCAAGATGATTTGTACAATCAGATTGTAATTTGTTGTATTTGACACCAATACCACATTGGAAACATTCTGATAATTGATATCACAATGGGTTTGATTGACTAAAACTAGGAAGTGCAAAATCTGATGCAGCTCTGCATAGAAACCAATCAGCTTCCAGGTTTTGATTGTCAGAGATTAACCACTTGCCAACCAGCTGCCACAGTTGTACGGTGGCAGAATGGCACGGCTGGGCGAAACGACAATACCCTACGTCGCTTCGCCCTGTGGCCACTAGGGGTGCCCCGAAGCCGATGCGATTGCTCGTGACATGGCGAGAACCGGGATCTCTATGTGTAAACACAGAGATCCTGGTTCTCTGAGGGGAGAAGTGACTGATCGTGCATTCATACAAAGTATGAGCACCGATCTTACTCTTCCCCTAGCAAGTCCCATCCCCCCTTTAGTTAGAACACGTAGCAGGGAGCACAGTTAATCCCTTGATCGCCCCCTAGTGTTGACCCTTTCCCTGGCAGTGACATTTTTACAGTAATCAAACAGGATCAGTAATAATTTTTATAGCACTGATTGCTGAATAGATGCCAGTGGTCCCAAAAATGTGTCAAAAGTGTCCGATGTGTCCTCCATAATGTCGCAGTCATGATAAAAATCGCAGATCGCTGCCATTACTAGTGAAAAAAAAAAATGCTATAAATCCCCTATTTTGTAGACGCTATAACTTTTTCACAAACCAATCAATATATCCAATGTCATGGATACAAAAGCATTTAGGGCAGGGGTGGGGAACCCGTGGCCCGCCACCATTAAATGACCGGACATTTTCGCTGATGTCTTCTTTATTGGACAGTGGTGAGCAGCCGTTATCACAGGGCTGGAGGGGGGTGGGAACTGCTGTAGTTTACTTTTTCATTAAACAGCAGGTGATTGGCTGCCAGGTGATCCTAGCAAACAATCATCAGCCTGTTAATGTGAAGAGTTAGACCCCTTTCACACTGTTTCACTGTTTTCACACTGTTTCACTGTTTAAGCGGCGCTTTACGAGCGTTTTTTGGGCGCAGACATTGTGTAAGGGCTCTTAAAGCACTTGGGCTTTCACATTGGGATTGCAGATGAGGCTTCTTTCAAGCGCTTTACAGGCGCTTTTTAAAGCACCTGAAAAACGCCTGAAAACGCCCCAGTGTGAAAGGGGTCTTAACGTCAACAGTTCCTGCCCCCATCCAGCCTTGTGATATCGATTTCTGCTGCTCTGCTCGCTGTACACTTGTGTAAGGTAGGAGAGTTCTACCTATACAGCGTGTGTTTTATGGGGTGGGGGACAGAGGATAAAGGATGCTACAATGAGGGGGGTGCAGGGGACAGAGGACCCCACAGAGAGGGGGTGCAGGGGACAGAGGACCCCACAGAGAGGGGGTGCAGGGGACAGAGGACCCCACAGAGAGAGGGTGCAGGGAACAGAGGACCCCACAGAGGGGGGTGCAGGGGACAGAGGACGCTACAGTGGGGGGGGGTGCAGGGGACAGAGGACACTACAGTAGGGGGGTGCAGGGGACAGAGGACATTACAGTGGGGGGTGCAGGGGACAAAGGACACTACAGTAGGGTGCAGGGGACAGAAGACACTACAGTGGGGGGGTGCAGGGGACAGAGGATGCTACAGTGGGGGGTGCAGGAGACAGAGGACGCTACATTGGGGGGTGCAGGGGACAGAGGAGGCTACAGTGGGGGGGTGCAGGGGACAGAAGGCACTACAGTGGGGGGTGCAGGGGACAGAGGACCCCACAGAGGGGGGGGTGCAGGGGACAGAGAACACTACAGTGGGGGGTGCAGGGGACAAAGGACACTACAGTGGGGGGGTGCAGGGGACACAGGACACTACAGTAGGGGGGGTGCAGGGGACAGAAGACACTACAGGGGGGGTGCAGGGGACAGAGGAGACTATAGTGGGGGGTGCAGGGGACAGATGACACTACAGTGGGGGTGTGCAAGGGACAGAGGACCCCACAGAGGGGACGTGCAGGGGATAGAGGATGCTACAGTTGGGGGGTGCAGGGGGACAAAGGACGCTACAGTGGGGGCTGCAGGGGACAAAGGACACTATAGTGAGGGGGTGCAGGGGAGGGACAGAGGACGCTACAGTGAGGGGGTGCAGGGGACCCCACAATGGGTTGGTGCAGGGGACAGAGGACACTACAGTGGGAGGGTGCAGGAGACAGAGGACCCTACAGTGGGGGGCGGGGTGCAGGGGTACAGAGGACACTGCAATAGGGGGGACCTTATTAGGGACCCCTTCTTGCTTGGGGACAAGGACCCCTTCTTGCTTGGGGACAGGGACCCCTTCTCACTTGGGGACAGGGACCCCAACACCCCTGGAGACAGAAACTGTATCACCCCTGGTGACAGGAACCTAATTTTCCCTAGGGATGGGAACCCCATCTCTAGACCATGCTGGCTAGCAGGGCTGGCGTCAGCCACCCTTAGGTGCCAGGATGGGGGAGGCGGCGGAAAAATCCAAATCTCCAGCTACATACTCCCTCAGGGTGAACTGGCTTTGTATTAGTTAAGCACCTTAAAGTGAAGTAAACCTGTACTGTTATTTTTATTATGTTAGGATTAGTATTATCTTCTTTTGTTAGCAGATGAATGCGGCCCTCCGTGCATTCACATACAATGAATCCGTCCCTTAAGTGGAAAGAGGTTGCTGACCCCTGCTTTAGGGTGTTTGTGAATACCTGCGATAGTTACCATGATCAGCCCCGGGCACAGACAGAGCCCGCCATCCACACATAATCTCTGCCTGACCAAACAGATGCAAATAGTGGCAGTCTTGGACTGGATCCTCCTAATCGCAGGGAACCTTACGGGGTCTCTCGCAGGTAATCGCAGTGTCCCCCCAGTGTGAATGGGGCCTAACTGGGAGACACCAAAGTACTGACTTCCACTACTTCCATTACTTGGTAACAGAGTGCAAGTGTATAACAAAATGCCGTTTTACATTTACACCACTTGCCGACCAGGCTTTTTCTGGCACTTTTTGTTTTACAAGTTTAAATCGGTATTTTTTGCTAGAAAATTACATAGAACCCCCAAACATTAGCAGAGACCCTAGGGAATAAAATGGCGATGGGAGCTTTTCATCGTATATTCCGATCATGTGTATGCCCCATTGGACTTTTTACATCAAATTCTGATGGACCTAGAAATAGAACATGTCAATAATGTTTTGGTATATACTGCGCTGTGATAATAAACTTTGTCAAGCCGCCAGACTGCATCTAGACAAGAAAGCATCAATAAAAAAATAAAAATATATGTGTAGTGCTATAACAAAGACAGAATTTTTTTTTTACAAATTATATGCGTCACCATATAAATCTTAAGGTGAGAAAAACCACATTCCCTAATAGTCAAAAACCATAAACCGCATTGAAGCAGTTACATAAACCTTTGAAATGCAAATACAAGTGAAAAATGAATAAAAACTATAAATAATAATCATACATGGACAATTATCCGAAAGAAGTGCAGGTGCTAAGTAAGCCCAAAATATAAAGTCCAATAATATTTTTAGAAGAATCAACTTTCCAAGAGACAGTTTCCAAAGAAAATGGTGTACTCTTCTTGCATGCATCACCACCGCCACCGTGAAAATTGGGGAGGCTTACCAGAAGACTTGGAATTAGTCAGGCGTATGCCCCCCAAGTCATATAGGCTTTATATATGGAATTCGCCTGCTAGGTGTAGATACTCCACGGACTCAACTTGCACCACCATGTCACATAGGCAAGATGTTCGTTAGTATCCAATGTGAAATGAGGTAATGGTCTCGTACATAAAACCATAAAAGCAAAGGTCCAACATAGCGTAATATTGTCATAAAAGATTTCTTAATGAATAGGCATAAAAAAACTCACATTTAAAAGAAATCAAAAATGCCATGTACATGAATGGAGAACAGCGATGTCTGCAGAGGAGTCCACCCAACGCATTTCGACTACAAAGTCATCATTTGGATCATCTGAAGAGGGTGACAGGTCCTCTTTATGAAGAGATCTGGGGTCAAAAAGACCCCAAATCTCTCCTTTAACTTTAAAGCTGTTGTAAACCTCCCTGTGTAAGTTGTACCTATAGGTAAGCCTTATTATAGCTTTACCTAAATGTGCGCCGTTTAGGATATCTTTTCTGTATACTGCGCAGATGATGTCATCAGTGCATGCGCTCTGAAAGAACGCCCACGCCGCTTCTTCAGGAGCGTGTGCCATGATCGGCGGCTCCCGCGCACATGCATGGAAGTGACATCACATGGCTCCGGCCAGTCGCACAGTCGGAGTCCACTGCCCCGGAAGGAAGATGGGTAAAGATGGATGCAGTGTGCAGTGGGGATGACGCTGGCTTTGTTTGCAGGTAAGTGTCACATAATGTGCTAGTATGCGATGCATGCTAGCACATTATGCCTTTACTTTGCAGGGAAGAAGAAAGGAAGAAAAACCCACCAGAGTTTACTTCCTCTTTAAAAGCAAAATATCCCCCAAAAAATTATTTACTTCCAGCCTGGACCGGAAGTGACGTCATTAAGTTGCTCCGGTCCTCCAAGGCCATAGAGGCGATGAAAGAGTATTTACTCTTTGAGTGCCTATGGGAGCAGCCGGCTGCACTGTAGGATCGTTTCTTGGGTGAACTGGTGGAAACGGTAAGCCCGAGAAACAGCATCCCCTCCAGCCACTTCGGAAAGCGGTCCAGCGTTTCATAAGCCCTTTGGACTGCTTTTAGGAGAAAGCCAGCCACCTGGCTGCAAAAATTGTACCAGGGTTATGGCTGATATCGTCAGCCATAATCCCGGTAAACCATTTGCAAACTACAACATATACAGTATCTCACAAAAGTGAGTACACCCCTCACAATTTTGTAAACATTTTATTATATCTTTTCATGTGACATCACTGAAGAAATTACTTTGCTACAATGTAAAGTAGTGAGTGTACAGCTTGTATAACAGTGTAAATTTGCTGTCTCCTCAAACTAACTCAACACACAGCCATTAATGTCTAAACCCCTGGCAACAAATGTGAGTACACCCCTAAGACGGCTTTCACACCAAGCCGCCCATAGTGTCGGATTTGCAGCGCATTTCGGCCGCTAGCGGGGTGCTTTAACCCCCCGCTAGCGGCCAAGAAAGGGTTAAAATCGCCCGCAATATGCCGCAATAGCAGCGCTTTGCCGCCGGTAATGCAGCGCTGCCCCATTGATTTCAATGGAGAGCGGTAAACACACCGCTCTTTCACAGCTCCAAAGAAGCTGCTGGCAGGACTTTTCCTGACGTTCTGCCAGTGCACCGCTCCAGTGTGAAAGCCCTCGGGCTCCTCCATGACAACATCACGGGGCTGGAGGGTGTTAGAAACCTTGCACTCCTCCACCTTCCCTTTGAGGATGCCCCACAGATGCTCAATATGGTTTAAGTCTGGAGACATGCTTGGCCAGTCCATCACCTTTACCCTCAGCTTCTTTAGCAAGGCACTGGTTGTCTTGGAGGTGTGTTTGGGGTCATTATCAAGTTGGAATACTGCCCTGCGGCCCAGTCTACAAAGGGAGGGGATCACGCTCCGCTTCTTCTTTATGTAGAACAACAATTCTTTTTTTCAGATCCTCAGAGAGTTCTTTGTCATGAGGTGCCATGTTGAACTTCCAGTGACCAGTGAGAGAGTGAGAGTGATAACTCCAAATTTAACACACCTGCTCCCCATTCACACCTGAGATTGAGATCTTGTAACACTAATGAGTCACATGACATCGGGGAGGGGAAATGGCTAATTGGGCCCAATTTGGACATTTTCACTTAGGGGTGTACTCACTTTTGTTGCCAGCAGTTTAGACATTAATGGCTGTGTGTTGAGTTATTTTGAGGGGACAGCAAATTTACACTGTTATACAAGCTGTAAACTCACTACTTTACATTGTAGCAAAGTGTCATTTCTTCAGTGTTTTCACATGAAAAGATAGAATAAAATATTTACAAAAACGTGAGGGGTACACTCACGTTTTTGAGGTACTGTATATGCGTATTGTGGTGGGCAAGTAGCACTGTGCTCCTCCTCCTGAGTGATGGAATCACTTTAAATGAAGATGTACTAAGCTATCCCTCACCATGGATACATGGTATGGTGCACAGAAGTTGGTATTCATTATGTTTAGTGGGTTGTACGTCTCTCTGACATGTTTTCACAGAGTTTTCAGTAGACTCCATGTCATTCCTTTGGACTCACCGGCTCGCCTTACTCAGTCTATAATACATGGAAGCCCCTAAGACAAAGCTCCCAGCCAAACAATGGGATTTGGTATGATTAGAGCGAGGAGCAAGTCACGATTCTCGCTGAAAGATTAACTTCCAGTAAATCATTTATCTTCCTTTCTATTTTAGGCCACTTGTAAAGAATTTTTCCTCTTTAAACGATGTTTTCTTGCAGTAGTAACTGCTTCTTTAAAATGTATTAAAACCAAAAAGTTGAAATTGAATTATCTTGCATCTCCCCATTCTTTAGATGTGGTGGTTGTATTTGTTTTATTTTGGACCCTGCAGGTCTCATTGACCTCCCTGGCGGGATGATTGATTATGTCAGATTTTTAAATCTCAAAGCAGTACAATTGTTTTGCATAGAAATTTGGCATTTTATATTGAAGGCCTGTAATTCTTAGGAAGAACTCACGTAAATCTGTTCAAAAGAGTCTAGTAGACACCCCGGGTATGATAAAGTTTGAAACACAAAATCATAAATTATAATATAATAAATAACTATAAATAATTATAAAAAATAATAATACAATTAATTTCCCCCACGATTCACTATCGCTCAATTCTGCAAGTGTTCTAATTTACTATCTCTGTTTTCTAGCTGTTCTAAAAAAGCTTTTGACGTAAAGGGACACTTTTTGGTTACTATGGACAATCTCCAGTTTCCAGGAATAAAGAACAACAGTATATATATAATATAAAACCGCATGCAGGGCACTGGACAAAGAACTAGGGACAAAAGGATGTGAAATGATTTCATATAGTAATGTAATCTGTAAGATTACAGTGTACTGTATATGTTATGTTTTTTTGTACTTTTTGAATTTGCCGCGGGGCTCCAACCCCATGCGACACTGGCAGGGAACGGAGCCCAGAACACATTGCATCGGGTGGAGGACACAGCGTGGGGACATTGCAGGATCCTGGGGACAAGGTAAGTTGCCTGCACCAGGATTCTGCAATGTAATCCCGAGCGTGGCTCGGGGTTACCACTAATGGTAATTAAAATGAACCCCGAGCCACAGTCAGGATTACCGCCGGGGAGGTTAACCACTTCAGCCCTGGAAGGTTTACCCCCTTCATGAGCAGGCCATTTTTTGCGATAAAGCACTGCGTTACTTTAACCACTTTCAGACCAGACCATTTTGCTGGTCAATGACCAGAGGTCTTTTTACAATTTGGCACTGTGCTGCTTTAACTGGTAATTGCGCGGTCATGCAATGTTGTACCCAAACAAAATTTGCGTCCTTTTTTTCCCACAAATAGAGCTTTCTTTTAAAGGTATTTGACTGACTCTGCGATTTTTATTTTTTGCGATATAAACGTAAAAAGACCGCAAATTTTGAAAAAAAATGATATTTTCTACTTTTTGTTATTAGAAAAAATCCAATAAACTCAATTTTAGTCATACATTTAGGCCAAAATGTATTCAGCCACATGTCTTTGGTAAAAAAAAGTCAATAACTGTATATTTATTGGTTTGCGCAAAAGTTGTCACATCTACAAACTAAGGTACGTTTTCTGGAATTTACGCAGCTTTTAGTTTATGACTGCCTATCTCATTTCTTGAGGTGCTAAAATGGCAGGGCAGTACAAAACCCCCCCAAATGACCCCATTTTGGAAAGTAGACACCCTAAGGAAATTGATAAGAGGCATGTTGAGCCCATTGAATATTTTATTTTTTTGCCTCAAGCGATTGAATAATGACAAAAAAAAAATTTTTTTTTTTTTTACACAAAGTTGATATATTCAAGTTGATATATTGCTCTCACATGCCATGGTTATATGTGGAATTGTACCCCAAAATACATTCTGCTGCTTCTTCTGAGTACGGGGATACCACATGTGGTTGACTTTTTGGAAGCCTAGCCGCGTACGGGGCCCCGAAAACCAAGCACCGCCTTCAGGATTTCTAAGGGCATACATTTGTAATTTCACTCCTCACTACCTATCACAGTTTTGAAGGCCATAAAATGCCAAGATGGCACAAAACACCCACAAATGACCCCATTTTAGAAAGTAGACACCCCAAGCTATTTGCTGAGAGGCATGTTAAGTCCATGGAATATTTTATATTTTGCCACAAGTTGCGGGAAAATTACAAACTTTTATTTTATTTTTTATTTTTTTTCACAAAGTTGTCACTAAATGATATATTGCTCACACATGCTTTGGGCATATGTGAAATGACACCCCAAAATAAATTCTGCTGCTTCTCCTGAGTACGGGGATACCACATATGTGGGACTTTTTGGGAGTCTAGCCGCGTACGGGGCCCCGAAAACCAAGCACCGCCTTCAGGTTTTCTAAGGGCGTACATTTTTGACTTCACTCCTCACTACCTATTACAGTTTTGAAGGCCATAAAATGCCAAGATGGCACAAAACACCCACAAATGACCCCATTTTAGAAAGTAGACACCCCAAGCTATTTGCTGAGAGGCCTGTTAAGTCCATGGAATATTTTATATTTTGCCACAAGTTGCGGGAAAATTACAAACTTTTATTTATTTTATTTTTCTTTTCACAAAGTTGTCACTAAATGATATATTGCTCACACATGCCATGGGCATATGTGAAATGACACCCTAAAATAAATTCTGCTACTTCTCCTGAGTACGGGGATACCACATGTGTGGGATTTTTTGGGAGCCTAGCTGCGTACGGGGCCCCGAAAACCAAGCACTGCCTTCAGGATTTCTAAGGGTGTAAATTTTTGATTTTACTCCTCACTACCTATCGCAGTTTTGAAGGCCATAAAATGCCAAGATGGCATAACCCCCCCCCCAAATGACCCCATTTTGGAAAGTAGACACCCCTAAATTTAGGGGTACACTATTGAGACTCACAGGTAAAAAAGCACCTAGGCTGTCAGCGACTGTATCAAAACGCTACAAAAAAAACTGTTAGCGATCGCAGGGATCAGGCCTGACTCTGCGAACGCTGCAGTTATGTGTGTTGTGTTTTGTAAGTGACAGTGATCGATCGATACTGCACTTGGGTGGGCTGGGCTGGGCTTGGTGGAGGGGCTAAACGCAGGTGCTAGCAGGTATCTGGGCTGATCCCGCTAACAATGCGTTTTGGGAAACCTAAACTGCTGGCGACGCTAATATAGATCTGATCAGATACTATATTACTAAGGGAGGTGTATGCTTTGTGCGTGGGTGTTAGCGGTACTGGCACTAACCTGACGCTGCCTGGGGCGACGCAGACCTTATCTGACCCTCAAACTTCTATCACCCGCCGGGTGATCAGGGGGTTAAACCTTTATTAGGTAATAAATGGCGGGTGCCCTGAAACTATAAAAAAATAACTAACCAACCAGCGTCACCTGTAACAGTTATTTGGTGATCACTGGTGAAAGGGTTAACTAGGGGGCAATCAGGGGGCTTTATGCGGTAGTATATGGGGGTCCCTGGCGCTATAAAAAGCTGCGGCGAACCTAAATACCTACCTGCCTAACTAGCGTCACCTGTGACGCTAATACAGCGATCAGAAAAACGATCGCTTATTAGGCTGGGTTCACACTGGAGCGATGCAGGAACGCCACGAATCCGCGGCGGGTTCCCGCATCACACTGCCCTATGCGAACTGCTGGGAGTGTCAGTGAAATGTTAATGACACCCCCAGATCAGTTTGCATATCGCAGTGCGATCTGCAAACTCGGACAGGAATCGGATCGCATGGTGTGAACACCCATGCGATCCGATTCTGCTGCGGACCAAAAAAAGGGCCCCGTGCGAGTTTGCGGCGGGTGCGGCGGGTGCGGCGGGTGCGATGCGAATTCAGCCATACTATCTGTATGGCTGAATTCGAATCGCACAGAGATCGAATGTGATTTGCACTGCAGTGCGGTGTGAATCACATCCGTTCTCATAAACCGCTGCAATGTGAACCCAGCCTTAGTGACACTGGCGATGGGGGGTGATCACGGGGTTAAACCTTTATTGGGGGGGGGTAATACCGACACGGAGGAGAGATTACATCACTTCCTCTGCCTGTGTTTACATTACAGGAGAGGAAGTGATGTCACGCTGCACTTCCAATCGTCAGGAGCGATCGCGAGGGGGTGGCCATGAACGAATGGCCGCCCCCTCATCCCGGATTGCTCCTGAACGGATTCCGACCGCCGCTGGCACCGGGGGGGGGGCTGATCGGGCCCCCCACCCACGGGAAGGCAGGGACGTACATGTACGCCCATATGCCTGCCCGTGCCATTCTGTCGAAGTACATCGTCGTGCGGCGGTCGGCAACTGGTTAAAGAGGGAGTCCACCTAAAACAAAATTATTAAAAGCCAGCAGCTACAAATACTGCAGCTGCTGACTTTTAATAAATGGACACTTACCTTTCCTGGAGTCCAGCGATGTCGGCAGCCGAGGCCGATCAATCGCTTGGCTCTCTGCTGCTGCCACCGCCATCCTCGGTGAGGGAATCAGGAAGTGAAGCATTGCGGCTTCACTTCCTGGTTCCCTACTGCGCATGCGCGAGTCACACAGCGCAATGAGAAAAGTCCGCGCTGTCTCTGGGACCCGAGTGTGTCCCAGTACATCATGATGCATGTTACATCCCTATTTATAGAACAAAAGTGCGATGATCACTATACTCATAGTCGTTAAACACTTCTTTCAGCTCTCTGAACTGAAAACTTGTACATCGCTACAGACATGAAGCCGGAGGGAGCGTGCAGGAGCCTGGCATTTTACCTGCAATCCACTGATCATGGTTGCAATGCTTTACAGGCTCATTTGCAAAAAAAATAATAAATGTGCATTTTTTTCCCCTGCAAATATATGCATTTATTCGTTTTTTTGCAAAAGGCGAACCTAGCCTTTATGATTCATGAACTGAAAACAGAGAGCCTAGTGAATGTCCAGGGGCCCCAGTTATAACCTTCATATTCCTGCATTAAACCAGGGGATAGAGCAGTTGGTCAAAGCTGTGGACCTGCCTGTCACTTCACAAGGGAGGATGTACAGTTCTTGTCTTGTAGGTAGTCGGTGTCTGAAGGAACAGACCATTTCAACATGCCAATAAAAATGGGGCATTTGCTCTGTGCCTACTACAACCCTTATGAATGTCAAGCGAAAGATGGGGGAGGGTGAACCAGCTAACTTGCGCAGGGCCCCATTCCCACTTACAGTATCTCACACTTTTCTACAATGTAAAGTAGTGAGTGTACAGCTTGTATAGCAGTGTAAATTTACTGTCTCTTCAAAATAACTCCACATACAGTCATTAATGTATAAACCACTGGCAACAAAAGTGAGTACACCCCTAAGTGAAAATGTCCAAATTGCCCCAAAGTGTCAATATTTTGTGTGGCCACCATTGTTTTCCAACACTGCCTTAACCCTCTTGGGCATGGAGTTCACCAGAGCTTCACAGATTGCCACTAGAGTCCTCTATCACTTCTCCATGATGACATCACGGAGCTGGTGGATGATATGGTGCTCCTCCACCTTCTATTTGAGGATGCCCCACAGATGCTCAATAGGGTTTAGGCCTGTAGACATGCTTGGCTAGTCCATCACCTTTATCCTCTGCTTCTTTAGCTAGGCAGTGGTCATCTTGGAGGTGTGTTTTGGCTTGTTCTGTTGGAATACTGCCCTGCGGCCCAGTTTCAGAAGGCAGGGGATCATGGTCTGCCTTAGTATGTCACAGTAGATGTTGGCATTCATGGTTCCCTCAATGAACTGTAGCTCCTCAGTGCTGGCAGCGCTCATGCAGCCCCAGACCATGGCACTCCCACCACAATTCTTGATTGTAGGCAAGACACACTTGTCTTTGTACTCCTGACCTGGTTGCCTTTACACATGCTTGAATCTGAACTAAATAAGTTTATCTTGGTCTCATCAGATCACAGGACATGGTTCCAGTAATCCATGTCCTTAGTCTGCTTGTCTTCAGCAAACTGCAGTCTTTCTTGTGCAACATCTTTAGAAGAAGCTTCCTTCTGGGATGACAGCCAGGCAGACCAATTTGATGCAGTGTGTGACGTATGGTCTAAGCACTGACAGGCTGACCCCCCACCCCTTCAACCTCTACAGCAATGCTGGCAGCAATCATACATTCATTTCCCAAAGACAACCTCTGGATATGATGCTGAGCACATGCACTCAACTACTTTGGTTGACCATAGTGAGTCTTGTTCTGAGTGGAACCTGTCCTGTTAAACTGCTGTATGGTCTTGGCCACCATTCTGCAGCTCAGTTTCAGGGTCTTGGCAATCTTCTTATGGCCTAGGCCATATTTTATGTAGCGCAAAAATTATTTTTTTCTGATCCTCAGAGTTTTTTGCCAGGAGGTTCCATGTTGAACGTCCAGTGACCAGTATGAGAGAGTGAGAGCGATAACACCAAATTTAACACACATGCTCCCCATTCACACCTGAGACCTTGTAACACTAATGAGTCACATGAAACAAGGGAGGGAAAAGGGTTAATTGGGCCCAATTTGGAAATTTTCATATAGGAGTGTACTCACTTTTGTTGCCAGCGGTTTAGACATTAATGGCTGTGTGTTGAATTATTTTGAGTATACGGAAAATGTGCACTGTTATACAAGCTGTACATGCACTACTTTACATTGTAACAAAGTGTAATTTCTTTGTTGTCACATGAAAAGATATAATAAAATATTTACAAAAATGTGAGGGGTGTACTCACTTTTGTGAGATACTGTAATTCATATCTGATTGTATGATCTTCTACTGACTGACAAGTCTGCATACATTCTTTTAGAAGATTCTAATATTTACAATCTTCTAATTGATTCAATCACTAGTTAGAAGTTTGGACTTCACTGGGTGCAAACTAGGCCAAAGATCAAAAAAAAAATTTAAGTCAAAGTTCAGTATAACAGTTATGCCGCATACACACGACCGGAATTTCCAGCATAATAGGTCCGACGGAATCATTCTGTCGGATAGTCCGAACGTGTGGGGGATAGTCTGATCATTTTTCTTCAAAAAATTCAGACAGACCTAGAAATAGAACATGTTTCAAATCTGTCCGACGGGCTCAATTCCTATCGGGAAAACCGTTTGTCTGTATGCTGGTCCGATGGACCAAATACGATGCAAGGGTAGCTATTGGCTACTGGCTATTGAACTTCCTTTTCTAGTCCTGTCATACGTCATCATGTTCAAAACGAACAGACTTTAGTCTGTTTGTGTGTGGGCAAGTCAGTTCGTTCGGAAGTCCGTCGGGAAGACCGTCTGACCTTTTCTGACGGAAAGTACAGTCGTGCGTACGCGGCATTAGGTTACTAGACTTTTTAGAATGAAGTCTGCAATAGCAGCCTACTTTTTCACTAAAACTGGAAATTTTGCTTGTTCAGTAGGGACCAGTCGAATTCCAAGTAGTGTGTAGGAAAATTTTCCTCGATCAGCAAATCCAGCCAATCGGTGGGTACGATTGTCTCCATCCACAAAATGAACTGAATAAAAAGTAACTGTAAATGGCCAGCTTATTGGCCAACATGGTCAATACACTGTTCATACAGGGAAATAATTGTCTCACTATGGGTTTCCCATGATCAGTGCATACAGCCATGTACCAAACTATCTCCATGTTAAAATCACTGGCAAACCTCTGGCTTCAATATTTTGAATCACTGACCTGCAACAAGTATGCAGATCAGGACTTCTGACACTTACTTGTCAGTGATATTGAACCCAGAGGATCAGCATAACAGCCAGCATAGGGGTGTGCAGCCTATTGCATTAGGGTGTGCACCCCAAAGCTCAAACACACATGGATGGTGTCAGTAGAGCAGAGGTTGGTGTCAATAGAGCAAGAGACTTGATCAGTAGAGCCATGGACGTTGTCAGTAGAGAAGTGGGCTTTGTCAGGAGAGGAGTGGAAGGTGATAGTAGAGCAGTGCACGGTGTCAGTAAATCAGAGGTTGGAGTCAGGAGGGTGGGGGATGGTGTCAGGAGGGCGGGGGACGGTGTCAGTAGAGCAGTGGACAACGTCATTAAGGTAGAGAATAGTGTCAGTAGGGCAGTAGATGGTGTTTGTAGTTTCTTGTTTATTATTTTATTTTTTACAATATTATTTTATAGTATTCTTTACAATTTTGTTAGGAGCCCCCCATTTGGGGGGGCTTTGGTGATATTTCAGGGGGTGATGTCTCACTTTTCAGACACAGCAAAGGACTAAGGACAGAGATCCCCTAGTCCCTTTCTCTGCAGCCTTAGCTGCACCGGACAGTGGAGGAATGGGAAATGCTCCAGACACACCTGGCACACCCTATGCGCGTGCCTATGACAGCCAGATAACCAGTGACGTTAGGAGGAGGTCAACAATTTCAGCACCACTATTAATTTAAAAAAAGGAATCCTTTATAGAAAAGGCTGTTATTTTATGTAGATAAGGAAAAGATCATAACGAAAAATTACAATTATCTCATACTCATCAATTATCTGACTTTTGTACATTTATCGTCCCTCTTGCGTCAGGTTGGCTAACCACATAGATTTAGCAGATAAGGGGTTTAAATGGGGAAAAATAAATATTAGGCAGCGTGTGACTTAAAAAAAAAAAAAAAAGGCAGTGAATGAAATGTGTGAGGTCAAGGATGGCACATGACTTTTCCCTGACACCCACAGGCAGACATCGTCATCTAGACAGCGACCTCCTGTCTCTACAACCTCCTGGGGACATGAATTCCCTTTCATGTATGGGTCTTATGTGATCCACTTGATGAAGAGGCACACACCCCAGACACATGCTGGCTGGTGTCTTCTGCAAATTATACAACTACGCAGATGCTGGGATTATTTATTTCACTACAGCCTATTTTAAAATGATATGCCAGACAAAGTGGTCATGTGAAGCCAAGAGCCCCATATAGCTTCATACACTTGGGGAGAACTACACCTTTTGAATCGCTTACCCCCTGGTGCCAAATCTGCAGCTTCTGGACTGAGTTTTGCTGCTTATTCAAGCCAGTGAAAGAAAAATATTCTTTAGACTGGCCTTTGCTTAATTTTTCTGTCTTGTCCATCCCTTTTCTCTTTTGATGCTTTCCCTCTGATCTTTTATAATGCATCTTACTGCAAGAAATACCAAACGCATAGCTCCCAACGTTTTGAGATGGGAATTAGGGACACCTACTAGCAAATCCACATGGTTTTTTTTAACCACTACTATTCCTTTATATTGGCTTTTAAAATTTACAAATACAGTAATTTAGAATTTGGATGAAAGGTTTAGCTCTAACAAACATTTTTTGAAAGATAAAAAGTGCATTTTATATACAACTATATAGATCAGACCAAAATGAGGGACAAATGAGAAGAAATGAGGGACAGGGGGACATTGCTCCAAATGAGGGACAGACCCTCGAAATAAGGGACAGTTGGGATCTACGCAAACGTCCTTTTTAAGGGGACTGTTGGAAGCACAGATATAGAGCTATTGATTTGTAAAGGGACTATATTAACAGGGATTTCTGGCAGTCTCATGACCTCTCCTGACCGACCATAGTGCTGCCACCCCTCGCCAGGAGGTCATCACATGGCAGCTGGAGGTTTGCACAAGTGCATGGAATAAAAGTTATCCATATTCCTAGATACATTGCTTTTTTTTCTCAGGGAATAAGTGCAGGAACTCCCCCCTTCTGGGCCACACCTTGTCTCCACCCCCAACGCACTTCTGAGCACCATCCCTTGGTTCCACCCCCTACACACCTTCCAGTACTGGCCCTTTTAGAGAGTATAGAACCACGTATCATTTTGTGGTGCTAAATAATTTGTATGAGATTTGTTAATGATAACAAGAAAAGCAGTAAAACAAATTCTCTGCAGCCAGTAACAGACCCAACCCCAGCAACAATAGACCCCACCCCAACCCCCCATCAGTAATAGATACCAACCAGCAACACTAGACCTACCCAAGCAGCAATAGATTCCCTACACATCATTATACCACCCCCCCAATGGACTGCAAAATACCTACAAAATACCACCCCAGCAACAATAGCTCCACCCCTGCAACAATCGACCCCAAGCGGCATCAACATATTTCCCAGCAGCCAGCGACAACAGACCGCCCAGCACCAATAGACCTATCCCTCAAAAATGTACCCCCCCCAGCAACAATAGATCTCTTCAGCAACAATAAACCCCCACACAAAAATTGACCAGCCATCATACCCCAGTACCCCTTGAGATTACATACATTCAGTGGAATGTATTGGAACTGCATTCCCCCACATTCCTGCTAAAAAAAAGCCCTGCCTAGATAAATATAGATAATTTATTCTGAACAGGCAAGGTGATCAGTTTTTACTGTCCCCCGCTCTACTCAAAACTATTTGCCAGACAGAGTGTAGATGCGAGGAAATCAACAGGGGGTCCCGATGATTAGCTGCGGAAGGCAGCCCTACTGAAAGCAATAGGGGGCTGCTGGCTCCCGAAGCAAATTGCAGCCGCTGGCATGCCTGCCTGCATCCAGGACCAATCATTTGCAGGTAATCGCCATATAGCGATTACATGTGAGCAGCTGCAATTAGCAGTAGGCTGCTAATTAGTAAGGAGTTTCCCATTGCTTTCAATGGGGCTTCCTCCCATGGCTAATCACCCGGACCCCCCACCAATTTTCTCACATCTACACGCTGTTGGGCAAAAACGCAGTGTGGATGTAGCCTAAAGAAAAAAAAGAGTCATCTATGCTGCAATTTAAAATACAGAAATTGTGTAAATTTAAAATAATAAATGCAGTGCTTCCCTGAAATAACTTCCACCACATAATGTAAATAGAGCTGGAGAGAGTCCAGAGAAGGGCAACAAAGTTAATAAGCAAACTGGAGGACCTTGATTGCGGGGAACTACTGCAAGCACTGGACTTATTCTCTATGAAGAAGAGACACTTGAGAGGAGATATGATAACAATGTTCAAATATCTCAATGGTGATCTCAGTGTAGGAAGAAAACGTTTCAGTCTCAGGGAATGTAAGAGGACACGGGGCCACACAATGAGACTGGAGGAGAAGAGGTTTAACTGTAAGCTGGATAGAGGAGTTTTTCACTGTCAGAGCGGTAAGGATGTGGAACCCTCTTCCACAAATGGTGGTGTCAGCGGGAAGTAATGGTGGTTTTAAAAGACTCTTGGATGTACATCTTAGTGAGCACAACATACAGGGATATGGGAAATGATTTATCAACATTGACACACATATACCTACACAAGTTGAACTGGATGGACTAGCATCTTTATTCAACCTTACCAGCTATGAAACTACAAACAAAATGTCCTGTTACAGTGCATATAAAGTCTTCCACTCCCTTGTGTCATTACCCAACAGATGAAGTGAAAATCCTGAGCAACTTCTCTGTGGTTCACTCAGCACCGCATAGCTCCCAACTGCCCCTGATTTTGTGGGACTGTCCCGAATTTAAAACAATGTCCCTCGTTCCTCCTCATTTGTCCCTCATTTTGGTCTGATCTATATAGTTGTATATAAAATGCACTGTTTATCTTTCAAAAAGTGTTTTCCGGAGTAAACCTTCCATCCAAATTCTAAATTGCTGCATTTGTCAGTTTTAAAAGCCAATATAAAGGAATAGAAGTGGTAAAAAAAAGCCCTTGTGGATTTAATTAACGTTTTGTTTTGGTTAATTCTCCTTTAAGGGGGTGTGGCGGGGGCGTGTCCTATGCTTAAATACGTTTTGCTAGTAGGTGTCTCTCATTCCCATTTCAAAATGTTGAGAGGTAGGCCAACGTCGCCAACGTTAAATGCCCATATTGGATGACCGAAGGTACCAGCTGATATCTCAATCACAGCAATCAGTGACTTCTTATCTCCTCTGGTATGTAAAAAAAAAAAAAAGGAAACCTCAGTGCAGGTAATTTAAGAAAAATGTTAAAAGTATCATCCAAAGAAACACTAAAATGTAAAAAGTATAAAAGCCACCATGGGCTTATGCTATATAGCGTGATGACGTCAGCATTCTTAAGAACCACCCTATGCTTTCCATCACAACCGGACATCATCAGGGGACATTTTATTTACACAATGTGGTGTGGTTATTTCATGGAAGTGCCGCACTTATTATTTTAATTTTTGATTCTACTGTATCAGGTTCTTTTTAATGCGGCTGTTATTTATTTTCATTTTAGTCACACTAAACACAGATTTTTTATTTATTTTTTAATTCTGTAAATGTATAATAATATATCATTGCACATATGTGTGCTTTGTTGTGTCATTGGAAATGTATTTTAGTGGATAATACATAAGCAGGGTTGAAAATGTTATTACATCTTCTTCAGCTCTCTTTCCAAGAAATGCAATGCTATGTGTATCCAGTTTCCTTCAGACCTCTAATCTAAGTATCAATACTCTTATACGGCTCTTCTAGCCACAGAAAAACCTCTTCTGATCTTGATTTGATCCTGGTTATTTGTGATTATTGATATCCAAGGAATATGAAGTCATTGCTGGCTCCAGTATGGAAATGTATATGCTTTTCTGTACAGCAACACATTAAATCACACAATGACCCAAAGCCACGAGCCCCTGCATTTTAAGAAGCTTTTCTGACAGGAGCGCGGTGCCGCAATGTTGGCATAAATAAATGATATTCTGATGAGTCATAACTAAAAATACCTATGTGACTAGATAAGCGGCAAGCGCAGAGGGCCACTGATACAGTTCTTGGTGTACTCGAAGAAGTCAGTGTTTCATCCCGGTTGACGGCGCTCCGTGTAGAGGCTGGAGAGGCAAGGGTATAATTCTATATGCCCCGAGGTGGTCACTTTAATTACCATCCTCAAACACATGGGAGGGAACTTTAATCAAAATTATTTTCTGGTTTCTTTGAACACATGAAAAAAAGACCAATTTGAACTAAAAACAGTTTTATGACATTAGGATTTTGGTCTAAAGGCTGAGAATACTAACTCCATTAAATGAGCCGCTAGAATCGATCAATATAATCAGTTATAAAATGAACTTTTCATGAAGCAGAGGTGACCTTTACTGAAAACTGTATATGGAAAATTAAGCTCTGGAATTCATAAAGAGCGTCATTTCTCCATATCACAAATGTTGGTGTCTGTGAAAGCAGCCACATGTATTTATTGCAAGGAGATGTGGTGAAAGGTGGTACTAAGGCTAGGGTATCCAAATTGGACACTCCATTCTCCAGAGCAAGTTCAGTCCTTGGGTTGCTTGGTTGTCTAGGTTGCTAGGATGCTGTCGGCTGTGCAGCCAGGAGCATCCTAGCAACCAAGGGGAAAGCCCCAGCCCCATTCAGCTGCTTGCTAGGAGGCTGACGCCATTGACCAAATATTGCCTTTGCCAAATTTGGATAATGACATTAGGCAGCATCTTCAGAACCTTTGTTTACATCCAGTTGTCAGATGGGGAATCTTCCAGCCTGCAGTTTAATGAGGCCAGGGATGTTTCAACCACAAGCCCTAAGTGAGTTTTCATTCAGAGTACATGGAAACAAGGCTAAACGACTCAACTAGGCATGAAAAAATAGGAACTGGTGTGCATTAAAATGGCAGCAGGTGCTCTGTACTGATGAGTCAACATTTAAAATATTTGGTTGTAGCAAAGGCAGTTTGGTGATGAAGGGCCAGAGAGCAGTGAAATAATGAGTGTCTGCAGGCAACAGTTAAGCATGGTGGAGGTTCCTTACAAGTTTGGAGCTGCATTTCTGCAAATGTAGTTGGGAATTTGGTCAGGAGTAGGGATGGTCTTGCGGTTCGCCCGGCGAATTTTGCGCGTTCGCGATTCGCCAAACCTGCGGACTTCTGGCGCTGTTCGCACGGCGGACATATGTGTTTACATTGTGAAAGAACTTTGACCCATGATGACACATCCATCATGTGGTACAGGACAGCCAATTGAGACATTTCAGCACATGGACAATTGGACATTCCCCCTACCATATAAATAGACCTGATCTGGTGGCCATTTTACATTCTGTCTTTTGTCAGTGTAGGGCAGGGGTCTTTAAACTACGGCCCTCCAGTTGTTCGGAAACTACAATTCCCATCATGCCTAGCCATGTCTGTGAATGTCAGAGTTTTACAAAGCTTCATGGGATGCGTAGTTCTGCAACAGCTGGAGGGCCATAGTTTGAGGATCCCTGGTGTAGGGAGAGGTTGCTGTGTGGAGCACGGACAGACTGTAGTGACACAAATCACTAGCTATTAGGTCCACAAAAGTCCTTTTAAGGACTGGTATAGGTGTACAGTATATAGGGTTCTGGTGCACTGCTGCTGACTGCCGTGCTGGTTATTGCTGAGTACACTGCTGACCGATTCTGCAGCTGTCTTTTGTCAGTGTAGGGACAGGACGCTGTGTGGAGCAGGGACAGTCAGTTTAATCACTAGCTATTACTATTAGGTCCACAAAGGTCCTTTTAAGGACTGGTATAGATGTACAGTATATAGGGTTGTACACGTATAATATACTTTCTTTCAAATATAGAAAGCCTATTATACTTGACTGCTGACCGATTCTGCAGCTGTCATTTATCAGTGTAGGGACTAAGGGACAGTCTGCAAATCACTAGCTACTAGGTCCACAAAGGTCCTTTAAGGACTGGTATAGGTGTACTATTTGGTGTGCAGTATATAGGGGTGTAATACACATATAAAATACTTGCACATATAGAAAGCATAGTATAGTGCATTTCCACTGTGCAGCATTGTGACTGCTGAGCGGTTCTGCAGCGATACTACAAAGAGTGACAAACGCAATAAAAAAAAAAGTATTATAACTGGTGTGATAGACCCGTGGCCCCCAAAAATGACAGATTGAAGCGGGGTGTTATATACCTTCTTCCACATACATACTGCACTTCTGTAGAGACTTTTGTCACAGGGTCATTTAAAAAATGCTGGTGTGGTGTCAGTGCTCTCTATCTTGGTGCTGGTGTCAGTGCTCTCTATCACGGTGTTGGTGTCAGTGCTCTCTATCACGGTGCTGGTGTCAGTGCTCTCTATCACCGTGCTGGTTTCAGACAGTGAGGGTGATAGCAGCGGAGAAGCCAATCAGCAGGCAGTGCCAGCACCATGGCTGAGGATCAGCACTGGACTGGCACCTCCGGACCACCGCAGTGGGGGTAAGGGCCGGGCAGAGGGAGGGGCTCAAGCACAGGTTGGCACACTGGAACACTGGCACAGGACTGCGCTGCCCTTGCTGTAGACTGATCATCTCCTGCACCCCCTTCAAAGCCTGCCCTGACCTTGCCTCTCCTCCATGGCCTTCATGCGCTCCTGAATTGTCAAAATTTCACAGATAAAAAAAGAATGCTTGTCGTTGTCGATCCCAGATTCACTTAATACTTATGTTATGTCCCTGGTGGGACTATGTGTGCACAGCTAGTAAGTATTTTGTGGCTGAAAATATGACCTGTAGGTTTTTAAGGTTCACCTGCCATTAAAGTCAATGGGGTCCGCCGCAAACTTTGCGGTTCGTGAACTTTTGCCCGCGTTCGCGGTTCACGTTCGCGAAACGTCCCGTCGGAAGTTCGTCCATCGCTAGTCAGGATCACTGGTGTGCTTAATCCTATCCATCAAGCCATACTATCAGGGAGGCAGGTGATTGGCCCCAAAATTTATTATGCAGCAGGACAACGACCCCAAACATGCAGCCAATGTCATTAAGAACTATCTTCAGTGTAAAGAAGAAAAGGAATCCTGAAAGTTATAGCTTGACCCCCACAAAGTCCTGATCTCAGCATCCATTGAGTCTGTCTGGGATTACATTACAAGAAATGGAAAGATTTGTGCCAGTCTAAATCCACAGGAGATCTGTGGTTAGTTCCCCAAGATGTTCGCAACAACCTACCTGCTGAGTTCCCTTAAAAACTGTGTGCAAGTGTACCTAGAAGAACTGATGCTGTTTTTAAGGCAAAGGGTGATCACACCAAATATTACATAGTTACAGAGTTAGTAAAGTTGAATAAAGACACCAGTCCATCCTGTTCAACCTGAGTGAGTGTGGGTGCGTGTCTACAATTGTCCCTATCCCTGAACATTGTGTCTCATTAAGATGCTCATCTATTATATTATTATTTATTTAAGGTACTTGTATAGCGCCGTCAATTTACGCAGCGCTCCACACAAAAATTGCACACTGACATCGGCCCCTACCCTCAAGGAGCCCACAATCCAAGGTCCCCAACTCACATTCACATACTAGGGCCAATTTTTTGGACAGAAGCCAATTAACCTACCAGCATGTCTTTGGAGTGATATTGATGATTTTATTTGCATTTCTTTACTGTTCATTTACTTTCCGTTTTGTTTGTTAAATAAACTGTCAACACTTCTATTTCTGAAAGCATTCTTGATTTACAGCATTTATTTTACACCTGCCTAAAACTTTTGCACAGTACTAAATATACTATTCTTGTGTTTTTCTAGAAAAGTTTCCACTTGAGTTTTACCTCTCCCACCACCAGAGATACCTATTGATCCTTACTAATATGATGCATTGTGTCCAGTTTTGTGTTAAAGCATATCTAAACACATAAATGTAATATACCCCAATCAGCCATACCACTATGACCACCCACCATAACCCACTGAGGCATCGACTCTACTAGACCTCGGAAGGTATTCTCTGGTATGTGGCATTAAAGAGGAAGTAAACCCTGATGGGTTTACTTCCTCTTTGATTCCCTGCAAAGGTAAAGCATAATGGGCTACTATGCATCGCATAGTAGTCCATTATGTGTCACTTACCTGACACAGGAGCCAGCGAAGTCACCACTGTCCCCTGTAGTCCGGAGCCTCCATCTTCTTGGTGGGTCTTGCTGCTCCGGCGCTGTCATTCGTCGGAGCCGCGATGACATCACTCCCGCACATGCGCACGGGAGCCGCCACTCGCGGCATATCGCCGTTAACTGCGGCGCACTCAGTGAGCCTGCGCGCCACTGTCTACGGCGCATGCGCCGTAGACAGAGGTGCCTGTCTTTCGGCAAATATCTCCTAAACCGTGTAGGTTTAGGAGATATTTCTTAAACCTACAGGTAAGCCTTAATATAGGCTTACCTGTAGGTCAAAGTGTGTTGTAAGGGTTTACAACCACTTTAAGTAGCAGATCCTTTAGGTCCCGTTAGTTGTAAGATAGGGCCACTATGAATTAGAGGTCGACCGATATGGGTTTTTCTCTGGCCGATGCCGATGCTGATATTTAGAAATCATGGCGGCCGATGGCCGATATATGATGCCGATTTTTTTTGTCCCGATATGTTAGGCCGATTTTTTTTTTTTTTTAATACCCCTTCATCTCATTAAATCTAACACACCTTTCCCACTGGGGCGTTTTTCAGGCGCTTTTGGGCTAAAAATAGCGCCTGTAAAGTGCCTGCAAAATGGCTCCCCTGCAGTCTGTGTGAAAGACAGAGTGCTTTCACACTGAGGCGATGCGCTGGCAGGATCTTAAAAAAAAAGTCCTGCAAGCAGCACGTTTGGAGTGGTGTATACCGCTCCTCAACCACTCCTGCCCATTGATATGAATGGGCACCACTGCCGAAGCACATGCAATGCGATTTGGCAGCGGTGCTTCACGGGCGCATTTAACCTCTTCCTTGGCCGCTAGCTGGGTTTTATGTGCCCCACTAGCAGCCAAATAGCACCACTAAAATGATGGTAAAGAGCCGCTAAAACTTGCAACGTTTTACCATCAAGGCCTGCCCGCTCCAGTGTGAAAGCAGCCTTCATAAGTGATATGGAAAATTTCTTACATTTAAACATTTATTAAACAAAACAAACCACCAATCAGTTTATTTGTATGTATGATTTAAATAAAAAAAAATAAAAAAACCTATATATTAAATAAAAACAGGTAGTCAAAACTTTTGGACGAAAAAAAAAATGGGCTAACTTTACTGTTTTTAATTATTTTTATTTTTTTTAAATAGTGTACCTCTGTGCAAATGCCGTGTGACATAATATATTAGAAACAACCGCTATTTTATTCCCTAGGATCTCTGCTAAAAAAATATATATAATTTTTGGGGGGGGTCTAAGTGATTTTCTGGCAGAAAATACAGGATTTTTACTTGTAAGCAACAAGTGTCAGAAAAGATTTAGTCTTTAAATGGTTAAACTGAGAACTTCTACACACTGAGATGAGTTCATTCATTCAAGTGTAAACATTGTATCTTTTTGCTCTTTTCTTGGCAGACTGCCCAGAGAGGAGGAAAGTCGTTTCTATGACGACTCAGGCAACTAACACTGACTTCTATTACAGAAGTCATTTCCAAGTCGTGCTGTAGTTCTAAATCAGCCTTTTTATCAGCACAATCGGTCGATGCCGATTAATTAAAAAACGGCAAATATCGGCCGATATATCGGTCGACCTCTACTATGAATCAAACTTATTTTTTCAGCACATCCTAAAGATGCTCGATTGGATTGAGATCTGGAAAATATGGATGTCAAGTCAACATCCTGAATTTGTTGTGCTCCTCAAACCATTCTTGAACCATTTATTCAGTGTGACAGGGCACATTGTCCTGCTGAAAGAGGTCACTGCCACCAGGGAATACTGTTTACATGAAGGGGTGTACTTGGTCAGCAGCAATGTTTAGGTAGGTGGTACATGTCAAAGTAAGATTCACATGAATGGCAGGACCCAAGGTTTCCCAGCAGAACATTTCCCAAAGCATCACGCTGCCTCCGCTGGCCTGCCTTCTTCCCATACTGCATCCTGGTGCCATTATCAGTTAATGACACACACACACACCTGCCCATCAATATGATGTAAAAGAAAACCTGATTCATCAGACCAGGTCACCTTCTTCAATCACTTCGTGCTCAAGTTCTGATGCTTGCATGCTTATTGTATCGAGGACTTGGGTCAACATGGGCACCCTGACCAGTCTGCAGCTATGCAGCCCCATACACACTTTTAAACACATCAACTTCTGGGACAATATGTTTACTTGCTGTCTAATATATCCCAGCGATTTGCAGATGCCATTGCAACAAGATAATCAATGTTATTCACATAACCTGTCAGTGGCCATAACGGTATGGCTGATTGGTGTACCTCTGCCCAGAGTTCACCTTTAAGGTAAACCCTGGGCAACTGGGCAGGCCTTAAGATGTCCTTTACGTTCCACCCAGATAAAACCAACCCTACCTACATTTTTAGCGAGCTATATCCTTTTTTTTCATAATGTCTGCTCCTTCGCCTCAAAGAACTGGAACTACCAAACAAAACTGGGGTCGTGAATTGTATTTCTTCATCTATCCTTTGCCAAGCTCTTTAGAAATGTCAGTCTGAACGTTCCATCTCCAAACTTTCCGTCCCCCGATCAGCCTTTATTAGAGGCACATCTGCTCCTACTTGATGAAAATCTGTGTGTTATTTATCCTTCAGAACTAGAACTGGCATCTCTTTTCAATCATCAAACGTCTGATTCTTTCTGGAAAAATAAACGACACCTTTGCTGGCGGAGGGGTCTCTACAATTACAGAGCTTGCAAATATATTAAAAAACAGCTTTTCATTTGATTCAAATAGTTTTGGTAGCTTTGAAGGTAGTTTCCAACCAGCCATACATTTTATCTTTTCATTACTGTTCATTTTTGTATGTTTGTTTGTTTTTTGTTTGGTTTAATGATGTTATTGTTTGCTTTCCAATAAAAGTGTTTCCCTTTGGACGTCCTTAAAGTGGTTGTAAACCCTTACAAACCACTTTGACCTACAGGTAAGCCTAGATTAAGGCTTACCTGTAGGTCCAAGAAAGATATTTGCCCGAAAACAGGCACTGCTGTCTACGGCACATGCGCCGTAGACAGCGGCGTGCAGGCGCACTGAGCGCGGCATTCTCAACGACGGAGCTGCCGCGCGTGTCGGCTCCCGTGCGCATGCGTGGGAGTGACGTCATCGCGGCTTCGCCGAATGACAGCGGCTTAGCTGCGAGACCCCACCAAGAAGATGGATGTGGCGGACTACAAGGGACAGCGGCGACTTCGCTGGCTCCTGTGTCAGGTAAGTGACACATAATGGACTACTATGCAATGCATAGTAGTCCATTATGCTTTGCCTTTGCAGGGAATGAAAGAGGAAGTAAACTCATCAGGGTTTACTTCCGCTTTAACTTTTAGTTGTTATACCGGGATGATGCCTGCAGCTACAGGCATCATCCTGTATCTTTTTTTTTTTTTTTTTTTCAGCCAGCAATTCCCTGTAATGTAAAAGCCATCCTAGTGGCCAATCAGCCACTGGATGGCTTTTACAGGTGGCAAGAGGGGGTGACCCCTGCTACTGCCCACCAGCGCCTCTCCGGGTTCTCCCATGCAATCAGGTAGTCTTTGATCTGATCTGGTGGTGCCGCCGTGTTATAGAGCTTGTTATAGAGCCATTCGGTCCCAGGCCATCTCTATGGTCCTGGGAGACCAGAAGTGATGTCATGACGTCACTTCCCGTTCTGGCAGATGTAAACACTACAATTTTTTGGTCTGGAAAGATAAGATCGATGCTTTTATTTATTTATTTTTGTTAGGCTTTTCAGAGTAGAGGAGAGATCTGGGGTTACAGGCCCCCGAATGTCTCCATAAAGAGGACCTGTCATGCATTATTTCAATCACAAGGTTTTTTTGTTTTTTTTAATTGATTATATATTGTGTTTTTTTTTTGCATTGAAATTCATTAAATTGTGTATTTTGCCTTGCAAAAATCACTGCACAAATACCGTGTGGCATAAAAAATTGTAACACCCACCATTTTATTCTCTGCGGCCTCTGCTTAAAAATATATCAAATGTTTGGGGGTTCTAAGTCACTTTCTAGATAAAAAATATATATTATTATTCTGAGAAATGTCAGAATTGGTCAGGGCTGGAAGTAGTTAATCATGCCAAAATCTTCTCTTGTATGAGATGCTTCAGCAATGGAGTTTAATGTACACTCTAACCAAAAGTGAAATGTATTTATGGCACAGAACCCAACATTGATGGATTCTGTTTTTCTAATTCCTGCAGCAGGGTTGTCACCCGGTGGACAAAGTAGCCTAGGATGGAAATTTAATTTGAAATGAAAAAAAACAAACAAATCAAACACATTCTTTATTTAATTTCTTTCCCTTCCCTTACTACGATATTAAACTCAAAACCAACATTTTAATTTATTGCAGCTTACCAGACATTAGATCTAGTGGCTGCATTAGTTCTCTCTTAGTTTTTTTCCCCCTCTGTTTTCACCTGGTGATCTGGCCAGTAATACACCTGTATTAACCCCGTATACACGTGTTGGAAAATCCGATTGTTCGGAACGTGATGACGTTAGTTCGTTACGAGGGGACTACGTTCAGGCTAGTAGCCAATAGCTTTGGTCTCATAATTTATCTGATCGGAATTCTCTACAAACAAAGTCCCATCGGATCATGTTGTCGGAAAATTTTATATCCAGCTCTCAAATTTGTTGGTCAGACATTCCGACAGAAAAAGTCAGATGGAACCCACACACGGTGGGATTATCCGCCAACACGGTCCGACCGGACATTTTCCGTCGGCATGTCCGACCGTGTGTAAGGGGGCTTAGAGTGATCCATTCTAGATGGAGGAGCACAGGGACACCTTTGGACAGCAGAAGTGTCAGTCAAGGGGGGGAGTGTTAAATGTACTAGCAGATTTAAATACACTAACAAATTTAAGTCAAAGTCAAACTCCAGCTAACACTTTCTAAGCAGTTACAGTAAACAATTTTCTCTTCTTTGGATAAAGGTTTTACATAAAAGCTGATCATGGTAAGCATCCCTGCCTGTGTTTATTGGTTTGTCTCATCCCTGTAACTGATTCATGTCGAAGAGAGCTTGTTACATACTTAGTAAGGTTGAATAAAGACATCAGTCCACCCAGTTAAACCTGAGTGAGGTGTCTACAATTGTCCCTATCCATGTAGATTGTGTCTCATTAAGATACTCCTATATTATATATTATTTATTTAAGGTACCCATATAGCGCTGTCAATTTATGCAGCACTCCACACATACATTGGTCCCTACCCACAATCCAAGGTCCCCAACTCACATTCATATACTAGAGCCAATTTTTTGGACAGAAGCCAATTAACCTACCAGCGTGTCTTTGGAGTGTAGGAGGAAACCCACATAGGAACAGGGAGAACATGCAAACTCCAGGCAGGTAGTGTCATGTTTGGGATTTGAACCAGTGACCCTTTTTGCTGCTAGGTGAGAGTGCTAACCACTACACCACTGTGCTGCAACACCACTTGTTATTTTGAAAAACAACAGACTTAAGTGGGGTACACACTATAAGAAAATTGGGCGAATGAATGTCGGAACCAAGGAAGGAAATAATGTTCGAAAGTTCTCGTACATCAATTTTGTTGTTTATTGTTTCTGATCATGCGCAGTCTTTCGTTTCTGATTTTTCTCGTATGAAAATGGTTCACATTAAAAGAAAATCGTTTGTTATGTTTCAGTACGAGAAACATTTTGGAGTTTGTCCCTTTGGAAATTTTCAGTCGGAGGGTTGGGTTCGGCTGTCGATGGCTGTGCACACACTATCCGAAAATCATACGATTGTACCTCGGACAAAAATGTTCGCCGATTTTCTTATCGTGTGCACGAGCCATTACTGGCCAGATCACCAGATGAAAATAGAAGAAAGAATGCCTAAAAAGAAATCTAATGCAGCCATCACATCTAAGAATTGGTAAGCTGCAATATAATAAATGTTTTCTTTTGGGTTTGTTATGGCTTTACCTATGACAACACTGTTTGCTCTGCAGTGAAATCATGCAGCAGCATGTTCACCCTGTGGACAGGGTAGTATAAGATGGACATGTCATTTTAGATTCCAATCTTTTTAAATACATTTTTTTGCATTTAACAAAACTGAGCCCCCACCAGAGGAAAAAAAGTGGACAGGTACTACAGATTTCCTTCATAGGGTAACCAGTATAGAGAAGAGAAAGCATTCAATCAAGGTATAAAAGAGAAATATCATTACAGCCCAACAATTTCTGGAGTGCTAGCGGAAGAGAAGGTTTCTAAGAGGGAAATATGTAATTGTAAAGCTCAACTCCAGGCAATAATGAAAAAATTCCCACCTCTCCCTTCTAGCACATCACGTAAGGCTATTTTTCATCAGATGTATGGACCCATCATCTGGGTCCCCCACCAACGACTTTTTCTGCTGGGGGGGACTGCCAATCCAGATGTAAAGGTTATCCCTCACTCTCCCAGTCCCCTACCACCTCCGCATGAATATGTCATGCCTCTTCTGAATCCTGAGAGTGCCCACTGTTGGACAGTCAATAGGAAGTGTCCACATACCACAGTTACTCAGTATTGTGGACATCCAAAGACGGACCCCAATGGAAAGAAGCAGAATAGGAGTAAAGGATCAGATGCCGGATGTCGTGTGACCATTCGGTAAGAACAAAGGGTATATGGGGCAGGAAGGGAAATCTCTGCAATGGGACAGGGATGTTAAAAAATAAACTGACAGGGGCTATAACCCTCCCCTACTCTATCCAAAATGAAAAAAATAAGTGTTGCCTATAGTTCTACTTTAAGCACACGTTTCTGATAATTTTATGGAGAGGACTAAGAAGATATAACTTCAATAATAAACAAAATAGTAAACTGCAATGAATGATAAACCACATTTGTTTAAAAAATATCTAAGTTAGGTTCTGAAGAAGACATTGTCTGTCTGATTTATTCTGTCAATATTATTGACTGTAAAAATACACATTACACGGGTAATTGGTACTGGCAAGTCATACATCACACTACAATATTTGCAAAAAGTCTTTCTTCCTGCACTTAGCATCTGCAAAATCTTTAACTAACTCATCAAACTATATCATATTGAGGACACACTGCTCTGTACAGCCAGTAGGCACAGAGTACTTAGTCTTTCATGGGTCATCATGGTTCTCAGATAATTCTTTATCAGTGCCAATTTGCTGAAAGACATGTCTCTGGAACAACTAGTGACCATCATCCTCAAATATATTCTAAGAGCAACATTAACACCCAGAATATTGTCCTTACAGGATGTCTCAAACTTACAAGCCAACCTCAATGCACTGTCTAATTGGGCAACTATGTGAAAAATTAGGTTCAATGTTGATAAATGGAAAGTTATGCACTTAGGTGCTAAGAATATGCATGCATCATACATACTGGGGGCAGTACAATGAGGGGATCCATAGTGGAGAAGGCTCTGGGGGGTTTGGTAGATAATAAGCTAAATAATAGCATGCATTGCCAATCTGCCATTTCCAAATCGAGCAAAGTCCTTTCTTGTATTAAGAGAGGTATGGACTCCAGAGAGAGAGATATCATTTTGCCCCTGTAGAAATCATTCGTAAGACCTCATCTGGAATATGCAGTTCAGTTTTGGGCACCAATTCTCAAAAAGGACATCGGGGAATTGGAGAAAGTGCAGAGAAGGGCAACCAAACTAATAAGAGGCATGGGGGAGCTCAGCTATGAGGAATGATTAGAGGAACTGAATTTATTCTCTTGAGAAGAGGAGATTAAGTCGGGATATGATTAATATGTACAAATACATAAGGGGTCCATATACTGAACTTGGTGTTGAGTTCTTCACTTTAAAGTCATCACAGAGGACAAGGGGGTACTCTTTACATTTGGAGGAAAAGAGATTTAATCTCCAAATATGTAAAGGTTTCTTCACAGTAAGAGCTGTGAAAATGTGGCATAGACTCCCTCAAGAGCTGGATCTGGCCTGCTCAGTAGTTTGCTTTAACCACTTGCCTACTGGGCACTTAAACACCCTTCCTGCCCAGACCAATTTTCAGCTTTCGGTGCTCTCACACTTTGAATGACAATTACTCAGTCATGCAACACTGTACCCAAATGAATTTTCTGTATTTTTTTCCCCACAAATAGAGCTTTCTTTTGGTGGTATTTGATCACCTCTGGGTTTTTTTATTTTTTGCTCTATAAATGAAAAAAATAACAAAAATTCTGAAAAAAAACGAATTTTTATTTGTTTCTGTGATAAAATTTTGCAAATTATAAATTTTTCTTCATACATTTTGCCCACAATTTATACTGCTACATATCTTTGGTAAAAATAACCCAAATTAGTGGATATTATTTGGTCTTTGTGAAAGTTAGAGAGTCTACAAGCTGTGGTGCGAATCACACAAAATTGATCACATCTGATGTACTGGTGGCCTATCTCATTTCTTGTGACCCGATCAAGCCAGGAAAGTACAAATACCCCTCAAATGACCCCTTTTTTGAAAGTAGACATTCCAAGGTATCTAGTAAGAGGAATGGTGAGCTTTTTGATGTTGTAATTTTTTCCCACAATTCTTTGCAAAATGAATATTTTTTATTTTATTTTAATTTTTTTCCACAAAATTATCATTGTAATAGGTTATTTCTCTCACGTGGCATGTGTATACAACAAATAATGCCCCAAAATAAATTCTGCTACTCCTCCTGAGTATTACGATACCACATGTGTGGGACTTTTCCACAGCCTGGCCACTTAGAGACACCCAACATGCAGGGAGCGCCATCCTGTGTTCTAGGAGCATAAATTACACATCTAACTTTTTGACACCTATTACACTTTTGAAGGCCCTGGAGCACCAGGAAAAGGACACGTGACACCGACGTGGCACTGATGACAGATGGCACTGATACGTGGCACTGATACATGGCACTGATGACAGATGGCACTAATACGTGGCACTGATGACACGTGACACTGACAGATGGCACTAATATGTGGCACTGATGACAGATGCACTTGTACGTGGCACTGATGACACGTGGCACTGATGACAAGTGGCACTAATATGTGGCACTGATGACAGATGGAACTAATACATGGCACTGATGACACGTGACCCTGATGGCAGATGGCACTGATGACAAATGGCACTTATACGTGGCACTGGGGACAGCTGGCACTGATGACAGATGGCACTGGGGACAGCTGGCACTGATGACAGATGGCACTGGGGACAGGTGGCACTGATGACAGGTGGCACTGGGGACAGATGGCACTGATGAGGCAGATGGCAGTGGGGACAGATGCCACTAATACGTGGCACTGATGACACGTGACACTGACAGATGGCACTTATGCGTGGCACTGATGACACGTGGCACTAATACATGGCACCGATGACAGATGGAACTAATACGTTGCACTGGTGACACTGATGACAGATGGCACTGATACCTGCCATTGATGACACATGACACTGGTAACAGATGGCACGTGACACTGATACATGGCACTGATGACAGATAGCACTGATACGTGGCACCGATGACTGATGGCACTAATAGGTGGCACTGATGACATGTGACACTGATATGGCACTGATGACATGTGGCACTATGTGGCACTGATGACATGTGGCACTGATGACAGATGGCACTTATACGTGGCACTGGGGACAGGTGGCACTGATGACAGATGGCACTGATGACAGGTGGCACTGATGACAGGTGGCACTGATGACAGATAGCACTGATGACAGGTGGCAGTGGGGGCAGATGGCACTGACAGGGGGCAGATGGCAGTGGGGACATGTGGGCACTGTATTTATTTTATTTTTTTACACTGACCGCTGCAGAGATGCAGTGGTTCATCTCTCCCTCCTCACACACTGTCTGTGTGAGGAGGGAGAGCCGGCGGTGAGAGATGATCTCATATGTTTACATATGAGATCATCTCTCATTGGGCATGCCGATCACGCTGTGATTGGCCGTTTACAGCGATCTGTGACTGGCTGTGTCCGGGGGACACGGCCAGCACAGAACTTCCCCGATGCGCGCCCGCGGTGGCACGCATTGGGGAAGTAAACAGGAGGATGTCCAGGCACGGCCTCCCGGCAGTTAGCGTCCGCGCTGTAGCCGTCTTTTGGCTACAGCGCGGGCGTGAAGTGGTTAAAAAAGGCCTGCATTCTTTCCTAAATGTACATAATATAACTGGATACTAATATTTATAGGTAAAGTTGATCCAGGGAATATCCCATTGTCTCTCTGAGGGATCAGGAAGGCATTTTCTCCCCTGCTGGAGTAAATTGGATCATGCTTTGCTGTTTTCTGGATCAACGGTGGGTATAGGATTGTGTATATCGGATAGTATGATATTTAATTTATTTGTATTTTTCCCTTTTATAGGTTGAGCTAGATGGAGTTGTATCTTTTTTTTCAACCTGACTAACTATGTAACTAACTATGTAACCTGGAAAGGTATCGGCAAACTCTTCATCGCGTAAAATAATTGCCTGTTGAGATGAAGTGAGACATGAGGGGAGCTTAGCAAATGCTGCAAACTTGACCAGTTCCATAATGGACACACTAGTGACGTCTCGGCGGAAAATATGTTTCTTTTTATAAGAGAAGTCTAGGCCCCACCTGGCAGAGGGACCTGGGGCAATTGCCCCTTTTGACCCCTTAAAAATTTCAGGATGACATTGGCACATGCTGATACAGGGGATATCTCCTAAACCATGCAGGTTTAGGAGTTATCCATGGTATCTACAGGTAAGCCTTATTATAGCTGAGAACAAAACACAGGTGCCACTAAGAATAAAACACAGTGAGGTTGTCTGTCAAAATACAATAACCAAATACAATAACCACACCAGGAGATTTGGTCATCAATGCTGTATGGTGTGAATGGAGGAATCAACTAAATTTTTATCACTATCACTGTATGACCAACTTTAAACTTTGATTTATTTGATTTTATCTGTTACTTAACGTGGTGGTAAACTCTTTACAACCACTTTTTACTACAGGTAAGCCTATAATAAGGCTTTCATATAGGAAATAAGTTGGCGCTTGTGCCAGACTCAATGGGAACCCACCAACCTAATTGCTTATCGGGGAAGGGAATAGTTAAGATGAACAAAAAACTGACTCATATAAAAGTCCATAAAGTCCATATAAAAGCAACTTGAAGGCAGCCCAGTGGAAGATAAGAAGGGTCTTCTGGAACAGCTGAGAATAAAGCACAGGCACCATTCAAAGTGCAGTATGATAGCAGGTTTAATTTCACATGGGTACTCCCAAGAGTAAAACGGTAACAGGCATTTAGGCACAATTTGCCAGACATCCGTGAAGTCGGTGCATCCGTGGGGCTGTTGCTGGGGGCTCAGAGTGGGCTGCGCCGGTGATCGCTGACATTTCCTGGGTCTGGAACACACGCAGAGAAAACCGAGGGATGCCGTCAATTCCCAGGTAGAGGAGTACCAATAGGCGATGCGTTTGCTGAGCATGCGCTCCTTCTTCAGGCCTAACGGGGGCCATGTTGGATAAGGGCTTATAAGCAAGGAGACATCGCTACTGGGTCCTAGAGTCCCACAGCTTTAATCATATATACATACATTTTTATGGCGAAAGCTTGGCAAATGTGACTGCCTAACTAATTAAGCATATAAATAAAAAACTGAATAGAAGCATTAAGAACACTCTTATGAGATCGGCATTACAATACAGCAAATAACAGAAAAACACAAACTTGTATATGAGCGCACACCCACACACAACACACACACAAACATGTGACGCATGCATCCATATCTGCATAAGGATGCATGCTCACACGTGATAGACTTACATTGGATTCTATACCGTGCAATACCACTATACCAATAATATTGGAAAGGGGGGGGGGGGGCTGGGGAACATGACAAACCATCACTGTTATCCCTGTTATGATGCACATGTGTCCTCACCTTGTTTTGGCGCCAAACGAGGTGGAGAGAGATATAAAAGACTCGCATAGATCAGTCTTCAGGGCTGGTCCACCTGAGAGGGAGTCCTTGAATGTGTTTTTCGGGTAAGGAGAGATTTTACAATAGTCGGTCTGGCAGATTGTGTGGTATTTTTCATCTCCTAATTCTGAAAATGTTTTTTTCTTATTTTTAGAAGTGGACTGGGGTATTTATATACTTTGGACTATTTGAAACCTTGGGATTTAGCATATCTAGGTAATAACTCTCTAGCTTTGTCCTACTTGGGATTTTTATTCATATGACTATTTGGCTTGTTTTGTGGAATTGGATAGTATTAATAATTATTATATTATTTAATTTTAAGGGGTCTGTGTGACATCTGTATAATGAAGTCCATTGAAGCCTTTTTCTTAAAAATTAAAAACAAAATATTCTCATTGTGGAGGGTTGTTTGTTCCATTTTCCAGAACTATTTGAGGTAGGCTTTGTAATTTTTGGATGTTATATACTTTTGATATACTGGATCAGTGCTATTTTTATCTTCTAATCCAACAGATGGTTCCCAGGGGGTGTAGCCTTTCTTAACAATTTATCCCTCTCTATGGTATCATCAAATTTGATCCTCTTTTATCCTACCACTTTTGGAGTATTTTCTAATATCATCGGTGGCACAGGTCAGCAGTTGAAGTCAACTTTTGTCTATACAATATTCTGCTTGGCTGTAAATTGTATTATATTTATTATTTCTGTTTTTTCAAATTGTCTGTAGCACTAACACCCGAAGGAGCTACTGGTTAGATTTGGGCTTACTGTTACCTTCTGCTTCCCTCATTGCATGTCTAGGGGTGTCCTGTGGTAAATGGCCCAGTAACTTGAGAGACCGACAACAGATCCACTTGAATGGATTTTATTTGCAAAACGTAGACAATGAACAGTCTCATAAATTGGGATCAGAGGGTTGGAAAGGAAATTCAGGTACTCTTAGTGTCAAAGTCAACATGTTGAAGGCTTACTTTGACTGCATCCAGAGAATAGCTATTCACAACTGAATGATCACTCAGGTTGGACAGTCCCTCTCTCACAAGGCCTAGCAGCCAACAAGGTGCTTACTCAGGAACAAGTCTCTGCCACAGACGTTGTTGTAGAATGTACAAGATAATGTCTCTGCCACAGACGTTGTTGTAGAGCACGTAGGGAAGCTAAGCTTGAAAACACTCGTAGGATACCTGGATCTTTCAGCCAGCTTGGCGATATCCACAAGACCGGATTCTCTCGGGTACTTCAGCCCTTCCAGGCTCTTACTTAGAAACCAGCCCGTATGTGGTCATCTTCTAAAGAGTCCTCCCCTGGAATGCTTGAAGTCACTGGGTCTCTCCCAAACCGGAGACGGCAGCCAACCACCTCAGAATCCTTCTTTAGTTTCCTTGCCTCAGGCTAGCCAGCCCAGAGACATCAAAATCAGGTGGATCCGCACCCCAGGCCATAGCCTTCCTGGGGGCTGGTCAGGAAGACCAGGACCATAAAGTCAAAACATAATTCTGGACCGGAACCCCAAACCACGCGACGTCTGCATCTTAAATACCCTCTCCCAGAAAGCACAGTGAGAGCGCCACTCCCACAGGGCGGGCTCGGAGAGAGAGTAACTTAAGCACCTAACTAGACCATAGTTCCATGCCTGCCAGAAGACAGTGCCCCCTGTGGCCAGGCTGAACATCTCACAGTCCAGTGAGACTGATGCTGAAGTCTAATTTAGACAATTGTACCCAAACTAAACTACAGTTTAGCCATAACTTTAACTTTGAAAAACGCATAGCGCATGCTCTTCAGGAGCCGCCGCTACATGTCTTTTTTTTTCATTTCAGTGATTATATGCATATGTGATATTAACAGGATCCTGAAGAAGCCCTATATTGTATGGTGAAACATGTAGAGCTTTATCAGCATTGCACTTGTTCTTATGTATGTTGTGATGTATTTTTTGAAATGATTCCAAACTATGTATTTATATGCTTTTTTTTTACATAAAAAATGTATATTTTTATAATATGGTGTTTTTGCGCTCAAAAAGTCCCATAAACAACTTCTTTAGATATTACATTTAAAGGGATGTGGCGCTATAAGGGTGTTTTGGTATCTTAGCTCTTTTACAAACAATCATTGCAAAGAATATCCAATCACATGCAAGGAGAATTTTTTTTCAAAAAACTGCATTTTTGCTTGCACATGATTGGATGATAAAGGTCAGCAGAGCTTCTGCTCATTTACTAAGCTCTGGAGCAACCGCACAGTGCACAGTCTATTTGCCTTTAGTAAATCAACCGTAAAATCTCTCCAATATCAAGAACTTCTTAGACATTACCATTGGGACAGGTGTCCCCATTGTAATGTGTGCTGTCACCTGTTTTTCTAGTGACAACTCAAAATTTTGGATTATCCCTCACTTTCAGCCAGAAGGCAGATGATAAATCTTACCATTCTGTACAAAACTAAAAAGTTAGCTTAAAAAAGTGTGGGCTTTAGATATACCGAAAAGTAAATCATTATAACAACCAAGTTGCTTTTCAATACAAAGACAACACTTTATATGATCATGGTATCCAAAAGGCCTTCTACAACCAATCAGGTTTACCTTTCTCAGATCAAAAAGTTGCAATGGTTTAGCACCCTTTGTCTTATGAAATAAGCCAAGACTTCCTTCCCCTAGTGCTTCTGATATTTTCATGACACTCTGCTGGTCTTCACTAAGAATGTAATTCATGTTCAGCGTTTATGGAAAAGATTAGGTATAAAAAGCTAAGTAAAGGTCTTGCTTCATATGTCCATAAAGATGGTACAGATATTTTACAATAAACAATAATCAAAACTGTCTGCAGACTTCAATGGAAAAATTCTTTCATACACAGGTTATCAGCGGTTGGAGATTAGTTGGCGTGGACAATTTTAGACGGCTCACCAAAGATGAAGGGTGCAGTGATAACACTGTTTATGATTTTAACAGTTAACAGAGGAGATCTGTCAGATTTGTTTAAGTTATCAATGTCAGAAGGACGCAAGGAAAGAAAATCTAACCACTCTATCGAAGGAACATCTGACTTTATGGAGAAAAATGGTGCCTGGTGCCACTTTAGCCAAGATCACAGGACGGCTCAGTATATACTGTAAAGCCAAGTCCATCTTGGTCCCAGTTTCTGCTCATAACATACTGTAGTTGCCAAACATCTCTTCAAGCTATTTCATGGTTTTTCACTTCAGTTTGTCTTCTTGGTTGGTTATCAAACCCTTTCAAACCAAAACCTTCCTAACGCATGACCCTATCACTAAACTAACCTAACTTCAACTTTTAACCCGGGTACACATGGGCCGAATGTCGGGAGACATCTGCCGGTGTCCTATCACATACAGTCCCCCATCGGATAGTGTCCGCTGTGTACTGCGCATGCAGATTCCGAAAATAGCCGAGGATGAACGGCACCTGCGCCGTGAGTCCAGGTTCTAGCCCCACCATCCAAGTGGACATAGAGTAGGAATATAAAAGAGCCAAGCTCAGCAAGGCCGAGCCCAAAGCGTGGCGAGCGAAGCTCGCCCGCGAGGGGCCCTATAATTTTCCGAACCCTATGTCCGCTTGGATGGTGGGGCTACCACCTCCACTCACGGCGCAGGCGCCATTCATCTTCGGAGATTTTCCGAAGCTTCTTCTACCCCGTGCTGCACATGCGCAGTACGGGGCGGACACTATATGATGGCAGGACACTATCTGCCAGAACACCGGCTCAAAAAAAAGAAATTCCGACATTCGGCCCATGTGTATGTCGGTCTGTAGGATGTGGATGCTGGAAAACAAGCCAACTGGCTCACAATCAGATTTTGGATCATTTCACATGAGCTATCATGATCGGCTCTCAAAAGCTGTGTTCTAATGATCGGTTTATTGTATGATCGCTTCTAAAACTATATTTTTCGTCTGATTTTCTGATAGTGTGTACTGGACATAAGGCTGTCTTCCCACTAGTGTGACTTTACACTCTCTGGCACTCAAATAGCAAGAAAATTGTGTCAAAGTAGTGCAGGAACCTATCATGTACCTGATGATGACTGGAATATTGTGGAGGCCTCTCTTGCCCCTCCTGCCCAACACTCCTGAAGGTAGAGACAGAGAATGGGTGGGCATATAGTGGCTCGAGTCCCGGAGTAGCTGGCTGGTAAAGTCCACTCTTAGGTGGATGAAATTGGGGGTCGCAGTCCTTGGAACAGGATACTGAAGCAGTTTGGTAACATGTTTGGAGCAGTTTGGAGATGGTGGCAGAGCCGGTATGCAGGCAGCGACCAGCTGTAGCCGGGTAACAAGGGACCAAGTCAGCAGGCAGAGCAAATCCAGGAAGCAGGCAAAACGCCGGTAACAGCTGGGCAGTGCAGTACAGAATCAGCAGGCAAAGACAAGTCCAGTAAACAGGCCGAGGTCAGAGAAATCAGGTGAACAAGGTTAATGCAGGAGCAAAGGCAGAGTCTAGGAGAAAGCTGGGCCATACACTAGTAAGGAGGTTCAATTTACGGGAATAGAGGTACAAGCTGAAGACCATTCAGCAACTGCTCATGGTGACAGGCCAGTTTAAATAGGCAACTGGGCGCTAAGTATGCATGCTAATTTGCATACTTCTGTGCATGTGCCGTGTACGTGTATGAGTGCGTGCGTGTATGAATGCAAGCACAATAAACTGGAATAATACATCTATTGCCCCTTTGCCTAGAAGTATTAGCATGCGAACAATGTCCATGCACATGTAGCACTGACCCCCAAAGGAGCTGCTGATTTTATTGGGCTTATCGTTACCTTCTTGACCTCGCGTATGTCTAGGGGTTTCCCAAGGTTGATGGCCCAAAGGATTTCAGAAGCTGACACTGGATCCAATTCAAGGATTTTTATTTAGCAAAAAGACAAAACACAGTCTCTCAATGAGGGCTAGAGGGTTTTAGGTATAAAGCTCAGGTACTCTTGGAACTTAGTCAAATAGGAAGTCCCTTACTTTATAAATCCAGAGAATAGCCATTCACAACTGGATTCTCACTGCTACCAGATAGACCTTCTCTCACCAGGCCTAGTAGCCGATAGAGTACTCAGACAAAGCAAAGTTTCCACCACAGACTTGTTGTAGAACTTTTGAATAAAGTCTCTGTCACAGACACAGACTTGTTGTAGAACACTTGAATAAACTGAAGGATGTAGACAAACTTAGAGAGCCCTCATACGGTACCAGTATCTTGCAGCCAGTCCGGCGATACCGTACGAGTGTAGATTTGTTTGGGGTCTTTCAACTAAGCCTCCAAGCTCTTTCTGAGAAGCCAACATTCCACGTGGCCTTCTCCTGAAGAGTCCTCCCCTGGTTGCTTCTTCAGTTGCTGGGCCTCTCCACAGATGAGACGGCACCGGTCCACCTCCAAATCATCCTTCTAGTTACATTGCCTCAGGCTAGCCAGCCCCGAGACTCAGAATTGGATGGATCTGCACCCCAGGCAATGAGAGCCCTGGGGGCTGGTCAGGAGGACCAGGACCAAACAGACAGAAAGCTCTTCTGGACCGGAACCCTGAAGCACGTGATGTCAGTACCTTATGTACCCTCTCCCAGAATGCACAGCAGGATGACACGCCCACTGAGTTGGTTCCGAGAAGAATGGCACTCAATGCACCCACCTGAACTGCGTTCTCACACCAGCCAGAGATGACAGTGCCACCTATATATATGGTATTGAGACCATAATTTGGTGTAATTAAACCCAACACCAAACTGCGGTTCCAGGAATGTTAAATGAAAAAAACACATAGTGCATGCTCTTCAGGAGCCGGCGCTACACGCACAATTATCAGCATAGGCCAGCACTGGTCTTCTGGTGTTGGGAATCTTGTTTACCTTACAAACCTCATCCAAATCGCTGCAACCTTAAGTTGCATAGATTGTAACAGGTGCCATTGAAATCAATGGAATGCAAGTTGTCATGCTTATGTGTCCAAAGTCGCATGACAAGTCACACTAGTGGGAACAGAGCCTAATACTTCTTTATTCCCTTCTGTGACATATCTACCTTTTTCAGTGTCATGATATACAGTCACTTTTACTTTGACAACATACCATGATATCTTCCCCTGAGCTGTGCCATGACTTCCAGGGCTTTCAGACCCCGCAGAATGCCAGAGGGAGGAACATTTTTGGGTTGGTGGGGGGTCCTGTGTGCCACTCCTCCACAAGCAGCCCTGTTGTTAAACACCAGGAACATTTTCTGAAGTCTATCCTCCTGTATGAGTCCCATTCCCATATAATGAGTCATCATTGTAATACCAGCCACTAAATGTCATTGATCTAATGGATTTAGCAATCTCAGGTAATGTGGGTTGGCGTGTTTGTGTGCTGGACTACTTTGTATTCCCAGTCTAGCACAGTCTGTCAAAGACATTGCTGTCATTTTAATCCAGTTGATGGTGACTTTGATAAACCCTTTGAAATCATTCATTCATCTGTATTAGTCACACCGCCATAAACAGTGATATTTGTACAAGGTGAGTTTAAAGACATGAATAGTCTCACTTTATTGATGATTACTCTATTAGCAAGAGGAAACCCTTTTAGTGATAATTGGTCTATTTGTAACTAGTTATTTATTTATTAGAGGTATTCACATCAGTCCCTGCCTTCAAAGAGCTTACAATCTAATGTCCTTATCTCTCCTAACTACTAGGGCCAATTAAAACCAGCGGTACACTATTCGAATCTCGAGATTCGAATCAATGGACAGGCTAAATGTACCAAGTTGTTCAATCGATCAACTCGGGTACAACCAGTCTGCCAGATTCTCTTGTGATTATCACAGTCTTCTCCCATCGGGGATGGCTTTCCTGCAAACTCTAATTTCCCTCTAATTAAAGAGGGAAAAAAGTATAAAACTGAGAAATGCTACTTCTGCAAAAAAAAATCCAAAGGCTAAAACAGTAAATTTGCTCTAAAACAATATAGTCTAAATCAACCCACTCATCTCTGGACAATGGTAACAAGTGGAAGGTAATGGGTAGTAACAGCTGCCTCCACCACGCTCGGTGCTGTCAATCGAGCAGAGACTCTCAGGAAACCCCACTTCATAAGATACCAATTGGGAACCATATATTATGAATAACAGAACCGGCTAGTTGATGGGGGACCCTAATTGATCCAGCGATTTATTACTGTAGTTGTCCTGGATATCTATTTTTGACAATTATCATCAATTATCTTAAGATCTCCGCTGTTAGGCTGCCTTGTAGATCGGTTTAGAAGTGACGTGAAGATCTGTTTCCCTGAATTCACAGCTGGGCTGTGGATATTATTCTCTGCTCAACCCTAACCTTCTGTTTTTTTGACTTGAACGAATTGGGAATTGAACAATTTTCTTTCTTGCAACCCACGGTTGCTAGAAAAGAGAATCGCTTGATCAATGACTGGCTTTAGATTTGTGGGTAAGGAGAGTTTTCGTCCATCTGTTCACTTAATAAATGGGGTATAGGAAGCCTTACGTTGGTCTTTGAGGGCCCGGGCTACCCAATTGCTATACTTGTCACCAGATTTATACACTAGCTTCTTGCAAGATTGGAGTGATGCTTTAGCTTTGTAACAAAGCAGGTCAGAGACCTGTCAACGAAGATGAGCAAGTTTGATCCCCATAGCAGTGACTGGTGACCTTTTATGCTGCAGCTAAAGGACCTGGATATCGGCCAACAATTTAGTCAGTTGTGCCTCTCCCACCTTTTTAACATAGGATCCGTGTTTGATCAGAATTCCCCATATGACCGCCTTATGGGCTTCCCACACCACACCTGGGTCACTCTCAGGGGTAGCATTTGTTTGAAAGTAAGCTGTGAGTTCTTGGATCACATCAGTCAAAACCTCTGGGATCTACAACAGGCTATCATTCCAGTACCATTGCCAATCCAGGGCAGCGGTAGAGTTGGGCAGAGAGAGACGCAGCATGACCCATGCGTGATCAGACCAGGTCACATGTCTAATAGAAACGTCTTAGATGAGAGATAGTAGTTGGTGTGGTACCAGAAAGCGTTCGATCCGAGAATACAACTGGTGAGGTGTAGAGAAGAAAGAGTAATCTCGTTCTCTGGCGTGTAATATGCGCCAGGCATCCACTAACTGCAGATCGTGAAGTTTTTGTTAGATATGTTTCCTGGAGCCAAGGGGAACAGAGGAGGTATCTATACAAGGATCAAAAGGATCATTCAAATCACCTCCGAGCATAAATTTACTTTCCGCAAACTCCACCAGCTTCGAGATGGTTTTACATAAAAAGGAGTCATGATGAATATTTGGTGCATAAACGGTACAGCTTTAGATTCGTATACTAAAATACACAGTATATGGTTAGAGGATTCCATTGCAAAGTCATTGGAGGAATTTCTGGCTTTTACAATCTCCATTTTAAAGGCAATCGAACAAATGAGTCCCCTGTCATTAAAAATAACATTGCAACACAGCGGCTGATATAAAGACAATCTAATAGAGCTGCTTGAACTATATACATTAATATTATCTTCAAATGTCTGCCAAATGCTATTCCTGCCAGGAAACATAAAGAAGGACCTTTCATTGCATACCTAGACTAAAAATGCAAGATTTCATAAAGTTTTGGTCTGTTTGCCAGGCACCTCACCATACTTGAACAGTCATGACCAGTCTCTAATAGTATGCACAGGCAGGAGTTGGCTATCTCATGTCTGTTGGTGGCCCCCAAGAAGCTACTGTCAAGGGGATCGAATAATGAGGCAAGTTGGAAAACTGGTACCAATTGCAGCCCCTTTCCCCCCAAAAAAATTTGGCCGGAGGAGCCCTTTCCCACCTCCCTCCCCTCGCCATAGAATATACTGTTATTGGTCTGTCGTATGAGAATTTTTGTACTTTAGTAAACTATTCCTTTTCAGTATGGAGTCTAGCATGCAAAAACGGACAATCATTCATCCGATAATCTCATTGTGTGTACCAGGCTTTATTTTTTATTTTATACATTTTTTTTGTAGTTTAATCTACACAGTTAAAGCGGAACTAAACCCATCAATTTAACATTTTCAAAAAACAGTTACATTCCCAGCATGCCGGGAATGTTAACTGTCATATTTGCTTGAGTTATCAACCAAACTCAAACCATCAATTGGCTGGTGTCATGACTGATCACATTTACAGCACCATGGCAGTTGCAGGCCAAACAGAGGCTAAGATGGCGGCTTTCTTGACTGTATAGGATAGGAGAGTTTAGTTCTGCATTCAAAAAAATAAAATGTACTGTATTGCTCAATTCTACATTTTCTATCTTCCATCTTTGAATGAGACAATCCATAGGCATGAGATGACTAGATCAGGACAGGTGATTTAAGCTGATCTCCAGTAGGAGCAAAAAAAACTCTTCTACTCCACGACCCTCTACACATTGTAATTAACTGATTCTGCACAATAGATTACTTTATTTTTTTTACATAAATCTGCTTTGTTTCAGATCCACATTGCTCCCTGATGACGTGGATGGCCCCATTGGCTGTAAGAAAGGGCTTTAGGAGGGGTCCTCACAAAGTCCTGTAGACATTAGGTGATATAATATTGTCACAATGTAAGTGTCAATAAAACCCAGACCTGTTCTGCAGTGACAGATTACTGATTTCCATTACAGGAAGAGGAACTGTGGATGGTCACATGATGGTGGATTCAAGAAAGTGAATTTGGTCTTAGTTTTGTTGACTTTGGATTCAGGCAATTGAAATTGGTCTTAGTATCATTTTTGTGCATTTTATAGAAAGATTTTATAAGAAAGGTAAGCTCTTTCAAACATTGTATCATAGCTATGGCTAGCCTAACATGTTACAAAACTATGATATTACTGCCAGGGAAAATCTCTATGCAGCCAGACAGTTATGGGCCCCTAGGAGTCACACTATTATATAGTTTACACCTTAGAAAAATATATGCTCTGTTTTTTTTTGTTAAGGTTCAAAAAGGTCTGCTGTTATTAACATGACGAATGTATACACTAGAAAAAGGATGTGGGAAGCAGGGATGCAAGTATTAATGAAATCAGAAAATATCCTTTAATGAAATAACCACCAAGTTGATACTCGAGATAAAAGATTTCGATTAAACAATTTTGAAAATGAAATGTCAGCAAACATATGGACTATGCAACTTTTTGAGATTGCCTCCACAATACGCCTCCAGGCTTTTCAATGGACAACATCCAACCTTTCCAACAGTAGCCAAACCTCACAGTTTGTAAACATCTAAGTCAAGTCTGATCTCTACCAGTCTGCTTGCCATTCTCAAAAAGGTCAAGACCATTATAAATACTTTCGTGTACCGGTGGCTTATCTGCTAAGATGGGAGTGATGAAGTGTCAGAGTTCTAGTTGGAGAAGACATGTTGTTTATATAAATACAAAATCCGGAGCAGATTTGTGTGGAACAGGCAATCCAGATGATGCGATTATGAACAGTGAAAAGTTAGTGGAAGCAGTCCATGAGATGTTAGCTCCCGCTACAGCAGATAATGGGCTGCTTGGAACATCTCATGCTCACAGAGTTATCTGGAATGGCAGATGGCCATACTGGATGAGAGGCTGGACCTGGTTCTTATAGTACTGAAGGGAATTTGTTTTAATATAATCAGCCGAAGAAAAAACAAGAACAAATGCCAATTTTTAAAAACAATCCAGTTGCAAGGTCATGTGACTAGATAAGACTTCTGGCAATATAACTAGGCAGTATAATATATATATATATATATATATATATATATATATATATATATATATATATATATATATATATATATATATATATATATATATAATTTTTTTTTAAGCATATGGAGGGGGCGGGGGTAACAGTAGGCACTCTCAATTAACATTGATACATGATTCGAAATACATAGTAACATAAGTTGAAAAAAGACAGAGTCCATCCAGTGAACAAAAATAAACAGAATAAATAAATAGAACAAGTATATTAAATAATTGATCCAGAGGAAGGCAAAAAATAAAAACATAATTTAGGCAGCCAGGTACTGCCATGGAGTATAGTACAAGATTAAGAGGGAATTGACTAGTTAGGAAGAAGGTTAAGAGAACAAGAGGGGACAAAAAGAGAACATGGTGCAGTGTAGTAGTCTGGGCCTAACCACAGGCTCCAAACACTGTGAATGGATGATTTATGGGGTACTGGTAATCTCCCAATTATGGCCACTGTTTATGAAAGGGAGTATGGACTCTTAAACTAATCATTGAAATGAGAGGATCTTATATGTGGGCAGTCCAAAAACAGGGTCCATGGGCCCCATAAAACAATAACCTGGTTCTCCTTGTCATATAAGTAAGCTCATTACAAGCGTAGTTTTTTAACCCGTTCTTTTATATGAGGAACCATAGCAGATCTGTCTGGGTGATTGTTTTCTTTGTGTAAGTAAAGGAAAGGAGCTATTTTTGGAGATAAGGGAGTAAGGTCCATGAAGAATAGACAAGAATGCTTGTCACGTACCTGATCCAAAGCCAATATGCAGAGAGGGGCTCCCCTTTGGCTAGGTGCGGTGTACCTCTGAAAGTGCCACAGAAGGTATACATCTCAAAGAAGCATGGGTTGCCAGCAGGATCTGGATGGGTCCAGAAGAGCGTCACCTTGTGAGGACTGCCAGGGCGTGGTGGTGCACAGGGGGTCATGAACTCCCCGCTGTGCTGGAATAAACCATGATTCAGAGGACAGCAGTGGACACACGGCTGAGGGGCAAACACAGGGTGGCCAGTGGACACCTGCCTGAGGGTCAAACACAGGATGGCAAGACACAATAGCAAATCCGTGAAGTAAGCTGAGGTCATAAACTGGTAATCAAGCAGGAACAAAGTCCATAAGCAAGCCGGGGTCATGCACAGTTAATCAGGCAGAGGCAAAGTCCATATAGCAAGCTGGGGTCGTGCACGGATAATCAGCAGAAGGAAGGTCAAGGAGCAAGCCAGGGCATGAGCCAGGAGAAGAGGTCAACAGGTCTGGAACCAGTTGGGTCAAGAACAGGAGATCCAAGGAATAACACAGAGGGACAGGAAGCTGATGGCAATCCAGTAACTTGGGTCAGAAAGAGGCAGTCTTTTATAGGCCAGCAAGGGGATCCACCTGTCACATGGTGCGCCCATTTCTTCTACTGGCAAGATTGCCAACACTTCCACGGCCATTTCCCTAACAATGCTTCCCATAACAGTTTAACCACTTGCTTACTGGGCACTTAAACCCCCCTCCTGTTCAGACTAATTTTCAGCTTTCAGCACTGATGCATTTTGATTGACAATTGCGCGGTCATACAACACTGTACCCAAATGAAATTTTTATAATTTTTTTTCCCCAAATAGAGCTTTTGGTGGTATTTGATCAACGATTTTTTTAGCGATTTTTTATTTTTTGTTAAAAAAATGTAAAAAGACAGAATAATTTTTTTTTTTAATTTTTTTTTAAATGTTGTTATAAAATGTTAAAATGGGTAATTTTTGTCTGTCATTGATGTACGCTGATGAGGCGGCAGGGATGAGCACCGATAGGTGGCAGTGATGGGCACTGATGGGTGGCAGTGATGGGCACTGATCGGTTACACTGATAGGCAGCACTTCTAGGTGGTACTGATTGGCACCACTGGTGGGCATTGATAGGTGGCACTTGTGGGCATTGATAGGTGCCACTTGTGGGCATTTTCAGATGGCATAAATGAGGCATAAATACCTCTTCTGTTTCGGGACCGATGTCCCTTTAAGATGAGCCGGGGATCGGCTTTTTTTTATCCTTCGCTGTCAGCGTGAGGAGAAAAATAAAACGATCACCAAGCTTTTGTTTTGATCATGTGATCAGCTGTCATTGGCTGACAGCTGATCACATGTTAAGAGGCCGGGACCGGCCCCTTACTTGGATTGGTGATCACCCAAGTCTCAGTGACTCGGTGATCACAGCGCGCTCCGCGTGCGCCCTGTAGGACGCGCGCAGGGAGCGTGCACAGAGGAGGCCAGCATATTTGGCCATAGTGCCGATGACAAGTGGTTAAGGGAAAATATACATTACAGCTTTAATGAGTGCACAGATTTATTCACGTTAGTCAAAACTTCTGAAACAGATCACAATCTAATATCCCACAGTAATACAGGTGCACACATGTAGAAGGCCTAGTTCAGATATAAGCAGTATCTTTATAGTGTGAGCATACAGTCATGTGTCACACAGTCACACAGTCACCTTCTTGTATACAGTGTTCAAAGTTGTAACTGAGCTCAAAGCACCAGTGATTAAGGTATATATAAAACAGTGAAGGATCAGAAATTCTGACATTGCTGAAAATACAGCACTCCACGCAAAAAACCTCTTTGATTACTTGAGGTTACAGCAAAGTAAGTAAAAATTTCATATTCCACCTCCACCAAGTTGGTGGGGGTGGAATATGGTATTTCACTAAGCTTTTTATAAAATCTCAATAAATGCCAAAGATTTTTGCATGGATTGCTGTTTTTTCTACATTTTGAGCTATAATACAGTATCACCAATACCTGTACACTCCCAGCCTCTCAACACCAGGGTCTGGTTCTGAATGGATTTATTTGTGGGTATTTATTGCTGTCTAAGTCCCTGCTGAGGAAATTTACCCTCTCTATTTGACCTGGTGATAATTGTCATTGGCAGGCCTGGACTTGCCAGGGGGGTAGGGATGGCAATTGCTCCCCGGGCCACTCTGATGCTCCATAAAAAGGCTGCCACCTCACTCACAGTACTAGTCCCGGCCAAGACCCAGTTCCACTGGCTCCACCTCTGGCTGCTACTGCCCACTGTCTGTTTGTTAGGACTGCCTGCCGTCTAGCAACCAGTGACGTTACCTAATGCAGAAAGAGGCCCCAGCATTCAGAGCAGAGGACGATGTAACTTTTTCCTCCTCCTAGTACTCAGCTCCACCCACTTCCTCCAGCCTCTGTGGAGGCAGCCCCTACTCAGAAAAGAAAGGGAAGAGGATTTGACAGTCTGAGGTGAGGCTGGGGATGAAACCTGTTGGGCTGTCATGAGGGAGCCAGGCAGAGTTGTAGGGACAGAGAAGATGGCAGCTGAGCTGGTGATGGACAACAGATGACACCTTGCAGGGAAATAAAGGGGTGGATGAGGTCACATCCTTAAATCTCAGGGGTTCATGCTGGGACTTGTGGTCCTTTACTTTTGGGGATATGACCCCCAAATGGGAAGGACTAAAAGTCCCAGCATGAACCCCTCAGATCTGAGGACCTGAAACCCCCCCAAATCAAAGAGATGCTGGCTGCCACAGAGGGGACGACCCCAGGCACCCTGCAAGAGATGCTGGGCAATTTCCCCAGGTGCCCAAGCTAGTGCCCCCACTTCCAGGCACGTTAGTGGAGCCAAGTTCTGGCACTGGGCTCCAGGACATAAGGCTGCCCAGGGAGTAGCAGTAGGCTGGTAGCCTAAAAAAACAGTTGGAGGAGGAATAAAGATGTTTCAGGCTACGTACATCGCGTAGGATATGCAACATGCTTAGTATACACTATGGGCGTAGCCAAATACTGTCTTTATTCTTCTTCTTTCGGTGCTCCTCTTAAAGAAAGTGTAGCACTAGCCCCCGAAGCAGCTGCTGGTTAGTGCTCCTCTTATAGTAAGTGTAGCACTAACCCCCGAAGGAGCTGCTGGTTAGTTTTGGGCTTACCGCTACCTCCTGTTTTCCTCGTTGTACGTCTTTTGCGAAGCGGCTTTGGTACGTTTAAATAGCTCCAAACATCGTCCTCATACCATGCCTCGCTGTTCTTTTCAATAATGGTCATAATGTCCCTTGGAACATAGGGGAATTCCAACCCCATACTCTGTTGCCACCCGCTTATTTCAAAAGTCTCGGAGACCAGGATCGGCCTCGTCATAATCGGGCAAGTTTTTTTTTCTCTTCACAAAATGGCTTACCAACTAAAAGCCTTTAAAAGAAAGTTCAAAAAGTACTCACGGCAGCCTATGTTCAAAATGCCAGTCATCTCCTTATTCGGAGCCAGAACTATTCCCTGAGCTCTGCGATGACTCCCCTGCGGGCCGGCAGTTCCCATCGGCAACACCCACAGCTTTCCTGTGCTTGTCCATGTGTATCTTCTTTCAAATATTCGGCCCAGGAAAGGCATGGGGACGGTCTGCCTTTGCGACTACGAAAATCGCTGGGTTGTTTCCCCTTGCAGTCGAGCACCTCAGGGGTAACACTCACGGCTGAGGTCGTGTCCACGATCTCCGGTATAGTCTCCTGGACTTCGGAGGGGGTAACATCCCTTCTTGCAATGCAGGCTCCAACGGATGATGCTGGGGCATAGACGATCGACTCCTCGGTCGCTATGCCCATGACCCAGTCCATGTGGTAAGCCTAAGGCAATTCAGGGGGCTGCTCCACTTTAAAGGTGTACTCTTCACACCTTCTACACCTTGCAAACGGTCAAGGTCACACTTCCCGCATAACATGCCAAGGCCCTTGATATCTCCAGCGGTATATAGTATGAACCACCCCTGCGGCAGCAGTCGAATGCCCGTGTCTGTGAGCACGGTACCGGGCATATGCATACCTATGGAACCCCTTCCAGTAGGCATCCTGGGTCCTGACACAGACTGCATACCCAGAGCAAGGTACATTCTCAAAGAAAAATCTTCTATCCAACACTTTAAGAGAAAAAAATCAACTGGTCTCTTCTCCTTCCGCAACACACTCTCACTCGGTGCCTCGTGTAGGAAAAGAACAACTCAGACTCCTCCCACTGGAATGCTTGGGTTGAGTAACTTTGTGGGCTTTTCGGCAAGGGCTCCTCCCACACTTACGCACCTCAGTGAAAGTCAGAGTAAAGATGGCGCCGATGGCGCAGTTCAAAAACACAACCCTCTGTCCTATGCTTTTACCACGTGTACAGTTCTTTGCAGGGTAACTGTAAATCCCGGACTGCGAGCCCCCACATGTAGCCCCCGAAGGAGCTGCTGGTTAGTTTTGGGCTTACAGTTACTTCCTGTTTTCCTCGTTGTACGTCTAGGGGTTCCCATGGTAGATGGCCCAGTAACTTAGAGACTGACAACAGACTTGAATGGATTTTATTTGCAATAAACGTAGACAATGAAACAGTCTCTTGAATTGGTATCAGAGGGTTGGAAAGCAAATTCAGGTAATCTTAGCGTCAAAGTCAAATTTGTTGAAGAACTTGATTACTTTGACTGCATCCAGAAAATAGCCATTCGCAACTGGATGATCACTCAGGTTGGACAGTCCTTCTCTCACAAGGCCTAGCAGCCAACAAGGTGCTTACTCAGGAACAAGTCTCTTCCACAGATGTTGTTTTAGAACATACAATATAATGTCTATGCCACAGACGTTGTTGTATAACATGTAGGAAAACTAAGCTTGAAACACTTGTAGGATACCTGGATCTTTCAGCTAGCTTGGCGATATCCACAAGTCCGGATTCTGTCGGTTACTTCAGCCTTTCCAGGCTCTTACTAAGAAGCCAACCCGTACGCGGTCTTCCTCTGAAGAGTCCTCCCCTGGAAGTCACTGGGTCTGTCCCAAACTGGAGACGGCACCCAACCACCTCAGAATCCTTCCTTTAGTTTCCTTAGCTCAGGCTAACCAGCCCCGAGACATCAAAGTTGGGTGGATCGGCACCCCAGGCCATAGCCTTCCTGGGGACTGGTCAGAAGGGCCAGGACCATGAAGTCAGTACATCCTTCTGGCCCGGAACCCCAAACCACGTGATGTCCGCATCTTAAGTACCCTCTCCCAGAAAGCACAGCGAGAGCGCCACTCCCACTGGGCGGGCTCCGAGAGAGAGTAACTTAAGCACCTAACCAGACCATAGTTCCATGCCTACCAGAAGAGACGGTGCCCCCTGAACAACTCACAGTCCAGTCAGACTGATGCTGAAGTCTAATTTAGACAATTTTACCCAAACCAAACTTCAGTTTAGGCAAAATTTTAACTTGGGAAAAACGCATAGAGCGTGCTCTTCAGGAGCCGCCGCTACATAAGGTTTTGGTTCTAAAAAAAAATGGGCTGCTCAGTCTAACATGCACAGGCCTATTTTTTTTTGTCCCAGTCCAGGCCAGGTCATTGTTATGAAAATTTCTGAGAAATCCAAAATGTTGCAGTTGTCACCAGAACAAAACCAGAGAAATTTTGCAATGTGGACATGCGCTCTTTACTTTAGAGGAGGGTACTCTGTTGTGTCTTCTGGACTGGAGGTGAAGGGTGAGCTCTCCAACACAGATAACAAATAAAACTGAAGGGTTTAACTCTTCCATTTTCTATACATTATTAAGAAAATGTTTTATATATATATATATATATATATATATATATATATATATATATATATATATATATATATATATATATATATATTTATATAGAAAACATTTTATTATATATTTATATTTATTTATTTCTTGTTTTTATTTTGTTTTTGTGGGGTTTTTTTTGTTGTTTTTTGTGATGGATATAATTTCAGTATAGTGCAAAAGCAAAAAAGAGTTGACAGTTCTTTTTGCCTTTTTTAGCTAACATCAAAACCAAAAGTTGATATGTACTACGGTAAATAAATAATATCTAAATACACTAGCATGTTGTAGCATGGTATAGTAGTTGAGTCCATACTGATACACTTCATAAAATCTACTCACAAATGTATTATTTCAGATCATAATATATATGGTCTCTTGCTAGTGACCTCAGACTTAAGAGCTCTTTTCCTCCAGCCACTTTCAGATTAGGAGACCAAAGTGTATCAGATCTCTTAACCAACATGCTGGCCTTGTAAATTGAGAGTGGATGGAGGACTTCTTAGCCCTTGTACACACGATCGGACATTCCGATGGAAAATGTCCGTGTTGTCGGATAATCCGACTGTGTGTGGGCTCCATCGGACTTTTTCCGTCGGAATATCCGACGGACAAAGTTTTAGAGCTGGGCTATAAAACTGTCAGACAACATGATCCGATCGGACTTTGTTTGTAGAGAATTCTGATCGGACAAAGTGCCACGCATGCTCAGATCAAATTCCTAGACCAAAGCTATTGGCTACTAGCCTGAACGTAGCCCCGTCGTAACAAAATAATGTCATCACGTTACGTATGATCGGATTTTCCGACAACTTTGTCTGACCGTGTTTATGCAACACAAGTTTCGGACAAAATCCGTCGGACAAAATCCGACGGATTTTGTTGTTGGAATGTCCGACCGTGTGTACAAAGGCTTAAACATTTTGTTTTAAGGCTGAGGTCTCTGCCAAGAGACTATAGAAATGTCATGTGAAATTATAATGTTTATTTGTGAGTTTGGAATCCACTACTACATCATGCTATTGCTCTTTGATGTCATGTATTTTGAGTGGTGCTTTATCTGTTGCACTCTGTGACCTGCAGTGGGAATGAAGGAGTATGGACAAATCACTATGTATGGATTTGCGGGAGTTGAATACAGTAGTTGTGTGCTTGTTGCTCTACATTCTCATGTAGAGAATTCAATACTGGTTCTAATATGGATTTGTGAAGTTATTATGTCCTCTGAGTCTATCCAAGTTTTATCCTTGTTCAGCCTTGATGAAAGGGAAGTGGTGTTGCCCTGAAACATGTTGGATTTTTGTATATTCATTTGTTTTTACCAAAATTATATTGGACTCTTATCTGGTTTTGGTCTGGCTCTCCCTTCTGTATTTCTATGGTTTGAGCTGTTGTTGGGTACCCATCGAGGGAAGCCTTGCTGTGGAAGCTGCCTTGCCAAAGCTATTGAGCGTATTTGACTATACTTGCATGTGTAAATGTTCCCAGATCCTCTTTGAGTGTGTTATTCTGGATAGTGGAATGTGTCACTGGAGACAAATTTTAATCCAATTAAATACTGATTACTCAAGCTTGAAGCTCATGAAAAAGTACAGGTACAAAATCTCAGCGACTACAACAAAGTATGGTTTTTGATCTGTTAAAAAACTAATAGGAAAACATTTCCAGAGTGAAGGATATATACTACTGGCATATTGGTGCTGCCAGAGCACTTGCATAGGCTATTCGATGCAGAGCTTTATCACACATTCTGTCTGCCATTTAGTTCATTTTGAGGTCTTCTAAAATAGTGACCCATAAACTTGGGCATAACTCCCCTTCTACATGACAGCTTAGTTGCAAAAACACCTCTAAGGCCGCGTACACACGGGCGGATTGTCTGCCCAACTAAGTTCGTCAGACAATCCGACAGACAGTCCGTTCAAAATTTGAATGAACGGACTTGACCACACACGATGAGCAGACAGTCCGCTGAAAGCTTGCGCGATGACGTGTACAGCACGTACGACGGGACTAGAAAAACGACGTCCTATACATTGCAATGCAACCTTCGGCCGTGTAAATCCTTTCTGAGCATGCGCCATACTTAGTCCGTCCAACTTGCCTACACACGAGCGGACTGTCCGCTGAAACCAAGTTTGGACGGACAAAACCAATTTTGAACGGACAAAATTACGGAAATTCCGTAAGACTTTGTTCGTCAGACAGTCCGCTGAAAAAGTCCGCTGAAGCCCACACACGAGCGGATTGTCCGCTGAAACACGGTTCAGCGGACTAAGTTGGACAGACAATCCGCCCGTGTGTACGCGGCCTTAGGTAAACAGTGAAAAAAATGTGCTAAATACCATGCTGTCCATCAAAGTTAAAATAATTGTGAAGATATCAAACTAACAGTATAATGTGCAATATTGATATCAGGTGATTAAACCAATGTACACCATACATATAAATGCAGCGATATCAAGTGATTAAACCAATGTATAACATACATATAAAATACAGTAATATCAGGTGATTAAACCGATATATACCATACGCATAAAATGCAGTGAACAACTTATTGTAAACTCAAAAGCAATGATAGAAAAAATGAATAAAGGAAAAAGTCCACTGAGTGAGAAATAGTGTTTGATGAAATGGAAATGTCCAAAACATAAATATATTGGCACCCTGAATGGTCATTTTCAAGCCACCACTGGACATGCATGAAAAATGGAGACGGAGCACCGCCACCAATAACGCTGAGGCTTACCGGAAAGTATGGATTCAATAGGACGTACGCCCTATGAATCAAACAAACTTGTTGGTGATTCTTTACCAAAAAATAGTAGAGCCCGGATGGATATAGGCGTTGATACAATTGGAAAAAATAATCTTCTCATAAGGACCACCGGTCAACAAGAAAGGAAGCTCCAAGGTATATTAAACGTCATGTGGATTCAAACATATAGGACCAAAAAGGAATGAAAAACACACATAGCGTTGTAAGGATTAAGGTATATGTTGAAACAAAATGGTTGACCTTATGTCTTATATTTTTCTATCCTTCTCTGTAAAATAAGGATTCGTCATCTATTTTCACGTACTCATCAAGAAGAGGCCGCATCAGCCCTAAAAAGCAGTCTACGCCCAGAAGATTGTCTTATCAGCTGATAACACCCGGAGAATTGTCTTTACTTTGAAAATGTTGTTTTTTTTACATTTGCTGATGTTTGCTCTTTTCTGTCTATAAAAGATGTAATAAAGAAGCCTCAGAGCCACAGTCAGTCAGAGACAGTTAGAGTTAACGACGGACTTCTGAGCAGAAATACTGAATACTTCTGTGTCTCTTTGCTCAGATAAGAACTCTAACTAACAATTGGGAAACGGTAACATAACCTGACAAATAGGTGACTTGTTGAGGTCACACCTAACATTTCTGGCGCCGCGAATAGGGACTCGCTGAAGAAACTACAAGAGGCGAACGAACATAAGGACGGAACGAAATGGTCGGGCACATCAAAGAACCACAGACAAATCCTGCGCAGGTAAGAAAAGCTTTATTTTCTTATAAACTCTGTGCTTCTTAGATTTGTGCCCACCTGATCTGTCTGAATTGTTCTTCAGGTAAACACCAACCTCTGTAGTAGGCGGGTCTTGAACTTAATATTTTGGCTTATGTTACCGTTGTTTCTTGTCTGTCTACTTGTCATCTGTCTGTTGTGAATGAGATAAGCCCTGTTTGTATGGTGTGAATTGAAACATATATCATCCCAATGGGTAACGGAATGCGCCCTTAACTCGTGAGAGTACTTTGGGGGTCTGACACTTACGTTTGATATATGCCTTTTTGATTCATGAGCCTAAAAACGGGTTGAAAGTATAAGTCCTGACTGCCTCAATAAAGCAGGAATAAGAAACGAATGCTGAGAGATTCCATGGTAATGGGAAGGGAAATAAGGTCTCCACAAAAGCCCGGAGACCTAGTCATATGTGTTTGGCCACCAAAAGGGAATGCTTGTATATGTTGTAGCCGTCAGTCTGGTCATAATATTTGTCAGTTGGCTAGCATATAAGGTAATTCGATTTCAGAAATCTCATCCAGGAGAGGTTTTTAGTATTTTGGCACCGTAGGAGGAGAAGGCAACGAGACACTTAGTAAGTGATCCAAACGCCACCTAGGCAGGACTGTCAAAATGGGCCAGACACATGGTAAACCCCAGGAGGAATCTCAGAAATGTTATGATGTTAAAGACATAATTACAATGTTGTATGGGAAGGATAAGGCACAGGGCACAAATAGGATTCTCAAGAAATTGGGGATGGATGGAGAAAATGGATTAAGTGTAGAAGGTTGGGAAGAAATAAAGAAAGACAGACAGGGAGAGATATTGCAGAACAGATGGGTATCACAAATACAATGTTTAATTAAGGTTTCCAACAGGGCTGAAGAGGAGGGATGGGAGTATTGTCAGGAAAAGGGTGGATGGGATATGAAGGTCCGACGCAAAAGTCTTCCTTCTGCTCCCGGCGATAGGGTAAATACGGGAGATACTCCACCTCCTTATAACACTACCACACCAGGTAATGAAAGACCAAAACTTTATCCTTCCTTAAGAGGAAGAGGATGGGTATGCCGAGTATGCGGTACCCAGAACCCAGACTGGGCACAGGAATGTGTGCATTGCGGCGCTCAAAGACCAGAGCCCGTAGCTCCAGTCCATAGTCGGACTAGGGTAATACAAGTAAATAATCCAAATGCGGGTCAAGCAGGACAGCCACCTACAGTGACTCAACAAGTCGTTCTGAGGACATGGACACCTTGGTCGGCTGACACTCTTATGGCATTAATACAGAATGCTCCTGATCCCGTAGCAAAACCTGCCGCATTCTGTAGATTCGTGACACAATTACTAGACACACATGAAGCAACTTGGCAAGATGGGGAAGATATATGTAGACATAAAATGACACTGACAATGTTTAATCAATTTATGAATGAAATTGCTCCACATAGACCACAAGGGGATCCAGCGGCAGATCCACCAGGAATACATCCTCGTCATATAGACTCTAGACCCCTGTTTATTGCTCAGTTACGAGAATTTTGCCAAGGGAAACAGCAGGAAAGGGGTTCGACAGCGCCCATAAAACAGGCCCCAGGTCAGACTGTTACAGAATTTTACCTCAACATGGAAAGCATGATGGCTGACGAAGGTCTAGATTTAGCCTTACCCGTCACCATTAGGGCTTTCAATCGACAGTTTATGGAAGGACTAGTACCCCAAATAGGTGACAAACTGAAGGCATGTACTCCCGAATGGAGAGCCATACGGGACAGAGGAACATTGTTGCAGAAAGCACAAGGCATAGAGGCTGATTTAGCAGAAACTAAACCCAGAAGGACACCGGGAGTTAACACTGTTGCCCGGGTCAATGAAGGAGGGAATTCCTCCCGTAAACCTCTTACCTGTTATTACTGCAACAAGGTGGGACATATAAAAAGAGACTGTAGGAAAAGGATAAAAGACGAACAGGAAGGAAACACGGACAGAGACACGAGGGACTACAGACAGAGGCGTACCAATGATAGGGACGATCCGACCGCATGACTTGCCCCAGTCCTAGCTGAATCAGAGAACAAAATGCTCCACATGTTGATGAAGGTGGAAGGTAAACATATTCCTTGTTTGGTTGACACAGGAGCGTCACGCAGTCTGTTGTCTGATTCAGTAGTCCCTCCACACATGACGTCCCGTGACACCATACCCATAAGTGGTTATGACGGACTCCTGACTGATGCCCCACTGACTAAACCTTAAAAAGTAAAAATAGAGAATGGCAACCGCCTGACACTTGTGTATTGTTGCAATATGTAGATGACCTATTGTTATGTTGTCCGGATAACGATACTTGTTTAAAAGCCACTCTATCATTGTTACAATTCCTGGCTGAAAAAGGGTGCAAGGTGAATAGAACTAAGTTACAGGTATGTCAGAAAAAGGTTGTCTTTTTGGGCCACTGTATATCCCAGGGTACTCGACATCTCACTGAAGACCGAGTCCAGGCCATAAGACAAATGAATATCCCACGCAATTTTAAGCAACTTCGTATGTTTCTGGGAATGGTATCATATTGTAGACAATGGATACCACATGCCAGTTCTCTGATGCAGCCATTATATGATTGTTTGAAAATAGTACCCTATGTACTCACAGAAGCAGGTCATGAATCTTTTAGCACCTTAAAAAGGTTACTAATTTCGGCACCTGCGATCGGGATCCCTGATTATACCAAAACATTTCATTTGTACATTGCTGAAATCACGGGACACGCAACAGGGGTGTTGACACAACAACACATCAAACAAAGGCCGGTAGCATACTTCTCGGCGGCCCTCGATCCTGTCTCTAGAGGATCACCGTCCTGTGTACGAGCAGTTGCAGCAGTGTCAATTATCATTGACAAATCCTCAGAAATTGTCTTAGACAATCCTGTAGTGGTACATACCACACATGACATACACGCCATCTTATCACAGGTCCAACCAAAACACATATCAATGGCAAGGCAGCTGCGTCTACAATGCACTTTGCTCCTACCCCCCAATGTTACCTTTCAGCGATGCACTTCTTTTAACTTAGCACAGCTTTTACCATTACAGACAGATTTGACAGGGGGGAGTAATGATGATAATGGTGTAGACACAGCACAAGATACTCAGGATTCTGACACACTTTCATTTCATGACATAACATCTGATGAACACGATTGTTTTCAACTTATGGAACAAGAAACCACGGGGTTCCCACATGTCACAGACATACCCATTACAAATGCAGAACACACACTGTACATAGATGGTAGTAGATTTGCCGATGACAAAGGTAAATATCACACAGGTTATGCTGTGGTAACGGACACACAGGTAATTGAGGCAAAGTCACTACCAGCACACATGTCGGCACAAGAAGCGGAACTAACCGCTCTAGAGAAAGCCCTAGAACACTTAGAGGGACAAGAAGGGAACGTTTACACTGATTCCGCATACGCCTACGGTGTTGCACATGATTATGGCCACATATGGAAAGCTAGAGGTTACCTTACAGCAGCAGGCACACCTGTTAAACATGGTGAAGGAATCAAAAGAGTCCTGAACAATCTTCAAAAGGTTAAAAGAGTAGCCATCATGAAGATAGCGGCACACACGAGCGCAAAAACAACTGAGGCAAAAGGAAACGCATTTGCAGATTTAACTGCAAAGAAGGCAGCTCTAGGGGAAGTAAGCCCTGAGACCTTAGCCACGGTACAGGTGAGTATGCCCGAAACCACATGGCAGCAGCTAATGGAACTACAGGAACAAGCAGGGGCTATTGAGAAGGACCGTTGGGTTAAAGAGGGAGCTGCACCAGGCCTTGACAATGTATGGAGAGAAGGAGACAAAATATGTCTACCCGCTTCTCTATACCCAGCAATGGCAGCGGCTGTTCACTTACCCACTCATGTCAGCTCCAATTCTATGTATAGGATTGTAAGCCAAGGATGGCTAGCCCCTGGATTCAGTAGTACTGCAAGGAACTACTGTGCTGCATGCCAAATCTGTCTGATTAATAACCCAGGACAGAGAGTGAAAACCCCACGTAAACATCAGGTCCGGGCCCAATATCCCTTTCAGAGACTGCAGATTGACTACATACAAATGCCTAAGAGCGGCCCCTTTGAATTTGTTCTCGTGTGCATCTGCCTATTTTCAGGCTGGCCGAAAGTTATCCTGTGAAATCAGCTACGGCAAAAGCCACCGCCAAGAAACTGATTACTGAGCTGATACCTAGGTTTGGTCTCCCAGAAACAATAGAATCAGATAGGGGGACACATTTCACGGGAGAAATAATGCAAAATGTGATGGCAATGTTAGGGGTTCAACAAAGTTTTCATACTCCTTACCACCCACAGAGTTCAGGATCAGTAGAAAGAGTAAATGGTACAATCAAGCTGAAAATACAAAAAGCTATGCAAGAGTTAAATAAACCATGGCCTGAGTGCCTAGCTTTAGCTTTGTTCTCTATTAGGTACACCCCAACAGGAAAAACAGGGTTATCCCCATATGAAATACTGTTTGGAAGTGCACCTAGATTAGGTTTATATTTTCTTCAAAGTATGCAATTACAATGTGATAGTTTAACTACGTATGTAATACAGTTGCAACAGCGTCTGACTAAAATCCACAAGAGTGTGTATTCTTCTCTTCCAGACCCTAATTCTGTCACAGGTACACACGATCTACAACCAGGAGACTATGTGTATGTAAAGAAACATACCAGAAAGACACTGGAACCAAGGTTTGAAGGTCCTTTCCAGGTGCTATTGATTACAGCAACCTCAGTGAAATTGGAAGGGAAACCTACCTGGATCCACGCTTCTCATTGTAAAAAGGAGCCAGTTGGCAAATGACAACATGTATCTTTTTATTGTTTCAGTAATTCTGGCTAATAGTTTGGTTACCTCACAGAATAAAATACACAAGGATGAAGGATTTTCTAAAAAAATGTTATTACTGAAGTTTAAATATGCTTATGCCCAGAAGTCAGGATATGAGAAATGTTGGATTTGTAGCAAATTACACCCCAGCACAGCAAGTATACCACTGATGGCAGTTCCTATAAACTATACTGATCTTGCTAACAGTAGCATTAACAATTAGAATTACATGAATTAGCAATTGAAAGTATGAGTGCAGCACTGACAGGACTCTGTGAAACTACTGAGGACTATGAGTGCTGTACTTGGATACATAACACCAGCATTGAGGTACCTGATTATTATGACATCATTGCACAACACCGTACGGAAGTAAAGAATTTACAAGAGAAGGCCCGAAATATTGGTCGCGACTGGGATCCGTTTGGTGGAACTTTTAGTTTCTCAGGGTTATTCTCTTGGGTTAAGAAGGCAGCAATGACGATTATAGTGGTGCTCTTATTCGTATTTTTCTTTTATGCATGCTTTAAACTGCTCATATGCTTTTGCAAGAAAGCCAAGGTAAATGATGCGGAAAAGATGGAACTTTTGTGAAGATAGGTAGATTTAGATCCTTGACATCACCCATCTGTCAGAAAAGCCACTCTTCCTGAATTTTAGATGTTGGTACTGTCCAGGGGGATGGGTGTATACCCCTCTGACAACTCGCGGTCAGGGAGAGTACTCTGGATATAGGCCGACTAGAACTTGTTCAGGTGGACCCAGGGCAAGAGGGAGGGGTGATGTCAAAGGGGGAAATGTAAGGATTAAGGTATATGTTGAAACAAAATGGTTGACCTTATGTCTTATATTTTTCTATCCTTCTCTGTAAAATAAGGATTCGTCATCTATTTTCACGTACTCATCAAGAAGAGGCCGCATCAGCCCTAAAAAGCAGTCTACGCCCAGAAGATTGTCTTATCAGCTGATAACACCCGGAGAATTGTCTTTACTTTGAAAATGTTGTTTTTTTTACATTTGCTGATGTTTGCTCTTTTCTGTCTATAAAAGATGTAATAAAGAAGCCTCAGAGCCACAGTCAGTCAGAGACAGTTAGAGTTAACGACGGACTTCTGAGCAGAAATACTGAATACTTCTGTGTCTCTTTGCTCAGATAAGAACTCTAACTAACAATTGGGAAACGGTAACATAACCTGACAAATAGGTGACTTGTTGAGGTCACACCTAACAGCGTGAATCCGCATAACACAAAATTTATTATTAAAAATTAAAGACTTTGCCCTTGTACACACGGTCGGAGATTCTGACGGAATGTGTCCGATCGGAGCGTTTTGTCGGATATTCCAACTGTGTGTGGTCTGCATCGGACTGTTTCCGTTGGAAAATCCATCGGACCAACTTTTCCAACTTGCCAGAAATATTCTCTGACAAAATGCTCCGATCGGACATACTCCGATCATGTGTAGAGAATTCCGATCGGACAAAGTGCCATGCATGCTCAGATCAAATTCCTACACCAAAGCTATTGGCTACTAGTGTGAACATAGTCCCGTCGTAACGAAATAACGTCATCACGTTGGATTTTCCAACAACTTTGTCCGACCGTGTGTATGCAACAGTTTCGGACCAAATCCAACGGATTTGGTTGTCGGAATCTCCGACCGTGAGTACAAGGGCTTACACTCACATTTTGGAAGAGGTAAAACAAGCGCTTATTAATCAATAAAATTACGCAATAGGAACAACAGGGGATTTTCTTTTTTTTCCAAAAACACCTCTAATCTGACCTCCGTTTCTCCCAGTCAAACAGAAAAATAGAGGTTTTTTATTACATATATTGTTTACACTGCATAGTATAATTTATCAAATTGCAATTATCTTATATCTCGTTATTTTCAAATGGTAGACAAGTAATAGAAGTGCTAATAACATTTTAAATAATTTGAAATGTAGATCCATATACAGACAAAAAAAAGTAATAAAAAAATGAGACAGACTCGATTGACCACTTGATTTTTTTTTCTGCTGTCACCTTTCAATGCTGGACTCTGGGCATAAATTCAAAAATTAACATTGACCCCAGAACCCCTCCCCTGTAAGCTGGTGAAAAAAATGATGTTCTTTTTCTAGGGGATGATCTAATACAGACAGATACTTACCTTACTCCACAGTCCCACAGCAGCCAGACATTCTTTCCTACACTTTCCCGCACCAGGATGTGTGGATCGTGATTGGATAAAGGAGTGTAGACAAAACTGGTTGAAGACCAGAAAGAAGAGTGGCTTCAAAGGAGAAATCGTCACAACTGGAAATGGCAGGGAGGAAGACTGCAGAATTATGAACTAAGTTAATTATTCCCTGTATTAGAATATCCCCTGCAAGACAAGATATGTATTGTTTTTGGAAGTTCTTTATTTAACAATTGCAACATTACTTGACAAGGAACATGGGTACAACAACATCATATAAATGATTGTGGCATAAAGTGCAGATGATTATGTTTGCATCATTGATACCCCCATAACATAAGAGAACCATGCACAAAGTTGACGTTCCTGCTGCCTAGAAGACACAAGCACCTCTTATGCCCCATACACACAATTGGAATTTAGCTGGCCGAATTCCCGCCAGCAAAAATGTGATAGTATGTTCTTAATTTTCCCGATGGAAAAACTTGGAAATTCCGAACGTGTGTATGCAATTCTGACACGCAAAAACTCTTGCATGCTCAGATTCAACTACAAGATGGAAGCTATTGGCTTCTGAACTTCCTTTTTCTAGTCCCGTCATATGTGTTGTTCGTCACCGCGTTCTTGGCGGTCAGAATTCGGTGTGACCGTGTGTAGTCAGACAGTTTGAGCGGAATTCCGTCGGAATTCCAATGGGAAAACCATCAGAGCTTTTTCCGATGACAATTCTGATCGTGTGTATGCAGCATTAGAGATACATTGGCAACCCAACTCCTGTCATTAATTAAAGTATACCTCAGCTCATGGTGTGGGGAAAGTGGGCTAAAAAAAAACTAGTTCACGGCACAGGGAATGTGGACAAAAAAACTATGCTGGGGGAAAGGAAAAAAAACAATTTATTCTTTATCAGTACCGTATTTATCGGCGTATAACACGCGCCGGCGTAAAACAGGCACCCCAAGTTTAGGAGGGAATTTAAAAGAAAACATTTTTAGGTGGGAAGTTTAAGGAAAAAAACTTACATTTAAATGCCCATCAATGCAGCCTTCTCTGTGTCATTTGCAGCCTTGCATTTAGCCTTGTCAGTGTCATTTGCAGCCTTCCATTTAGCCTTGTCAGTCATTTGCAGCCTTGCATTTAGCCTTGTCAGTGTCATTTGTAGCCTTGTCTGTGTGTTTGCCATTTAAAAATGGTGCCGCCGAGATACAGAACGGATGTTCTGTGTATCTCAGCGGCGTTCGGCGGTTCTCGGCGGCTTTCGGGTATTTTCGGCTGCACTCGGCCATTCTCGGCGGCTTTCGGCTTTCTGAAAGCCGCCGAGAAAGGTCAAGTGTGGCCGAAAATACCCGAGAATGGCCGAAGATAGCCTAGAACGACCCAGTGTGTCCGAAAATACCCGGAAGCCACCGAGAATGGCAAAAAGGCTTACAAACAGCAGGGGATCGGCCTATAACACGAACCCCCGATTTCTTCCTGATTTTAGGGGGAAAAAAGTGCGTGTTATACACCGATAAATACGGTATATCTATACTAAAAAACAAAAGTAAAATATATTGCAGCTTACAACTCTTTAGATGTGGTGGCTGCATTACTTTTCTTTTTAAGGCAAAAAAATACCTGTTGATCCTGGCAGAAATCCAACATCCTTCTTGTGCAAATTCCTGTGGATAGCAAGGTTATGAGCTTTTTCCGCATCAGTTTGTGAACTACAAGGAGAAGGGGAGCTATCTGTGATCCAAATCAGGAGACCAGCCTATAGATACAGTGCAGTAAGTGAGTGTTGTCACTCTAGGAAAGGAAGTGTGTTACTGGTAAGGGATCACCAGAAGAAAGGTAGAAAAAGCCTAAAAAAAGTTAATGAATGAAGTCAAAAGGTTAAGACTAGTAAACTTTAATATAGCACACTTTTGGTTTAGATACACTTTAACCAACCTATACGGTAAAATCAACTCTTATGCCAACATGTGTCCCTTTTAGGCTAACCCCCTTTTAGAGCAGCTTTTCTCAACCCTTTTTACATGGAGGGATCCTTGAAATTATTTTCTGGTCCCAGGCAACCCCTGCTAATGATTACTATATCTAGAGCTCTCTCGGTACATTAGTGTGATGGTCACTGGAAAGAATACTCCTATTTGGTTCAGTAAGAAGCATTCATTCTCTCTTACAGAGAGATGAAAAGATCATTGAGGAAGAAATTGCTCTTTCATCAAGGAGCTCCTAGAAACCTTTGGAAGAACCCTATGGTTCTAGGGAACCCTGGGTGGGAAAGGCTGTATTAGATCATGCTACATATTGCACTCAAATTTAGGATGGGTGTAACATGTAGCACGATGCCAAGTAAATAACCCCCCCCCCCCCCTCATAGCATGTTGAGATTCATCTCCCTGGCTGTCAGTTTAGAATGTTGCACAGTTGTGCGTGGCTTTGTCAGCCTCTAATTGAAAATCTATACTTCAGTACAGTCAAGGAGCTTAAAAAAAGAGTCTACAAGAGCCTGTGCATTGCACAATCGTTGTGATTCCAGTGTTTTGCAGGCTCATTTGCAGGAGAAGTTATAAATGCACATTTTTTTTCTACAAATGTGGTTGCATTTATTTATTTATTTACTTCAAAAGGTGGACTTAGCCTTTAACGTAACCCTAAACTAATCCAATAACCTGACTTGAAGTGGATTGCCATATATAAGGTAAGTATGATCTTTTAAAAGATCTAAAATAATGTAACCCTGTTTTGCCCTGCATGATTTACAAGGTGCTTTAAACCTAATCCCCAGTGCTTAGGACATAATCATTTACTTTTCCTTTGCTGAAAATGTTACGCTATCCTTTGCTGAAATCATCACCAAAAGCTCTTAGTTCTGTTTAAAAATGACCTGCGCCAAGATCTTGACACTGAAAATGACTGATTCGGCTGCAGTGACTGATATTATTTGGGTTCTCATATAAGCTAATTTTCAGCTTCAGGTGTGTCAGTGCGATGGGTTCAGCAAAGCCAGCTCATGACTAGGAAGAACAGAAGGACCCATCTGACCAGCATTCCCTCCGGAGGTAGAGTTTCTCATAGAAACTGGGTTTGACATTAGGGATGAGCCGAACACCCCCCGGTTCGGTTCGCACCAGAACTTGCGAACGACCCCCGCGTTCGTTACGAACGTTCGAACCCCATTGAAGTCTATGGGACTCGAACGTTCGAAATGGAAAGTGCTAATTTTAACGGCTAATATGCAAGATAGTGTCCTAAAAAGGGTTTGGGGACCTGCCTCCTGCCTCAGGGGACATGGGTCACTGCAAAAAAAAGTTTTAAAAACTGCCGTTTTGGCGGGAGCACTGATTTTTATGACGATTAAAGTGAAAAAAAAAGGTGAAATATTCCTTTAAATATGGTGCCTGGGGGGTGTCTGTAGTATGCCTGTGAAGTGCCACGTGTTTCCCGTGTTTAGAACAGTCCCTGCACAAAATGACATTAAACGGAAATAACATCATTTAAAACTGCTTGCGGTTTTAATGTTATATCTGGTTCCTGCAATATGGTTGAAAATCATTGAGAAAAATGGCATGGGTAGCCCTCCCTGCCCATTACCAGCCTATTTGGGTCTTGTACGCATATTAAGGGGAACCCCGTACCCATATTAAAAAAAGGAAATGCGTGTGGCCCCCAGGCCCTATATACTCAGAACAGCAGTATACAGGCGGTGCAAACAAGACAGGGACTGTGTAGGTTTGTTGTGTTAAGTTGAATCTGTTTGTAATTTTCAACCGGTACATTTTTAAAGTGTAGCTCCAGTCAAAAAAACTATTTTTAAGCTTTTTGGAAAACATAGGGAAGGGTTATCACCCCTGTATAATTTGTTTTGTCGTCCATCTTTTTTCATCTCACTTGCTGCTGTCTCCTTGCGTTTGCAAGTAGGAGATGTTTGTAAGTTGGATGTTTGAAAGTAGGGGCCTGCCCTATATTATAGCGGTATGTACTGGGTACAGAGCACGCAGACAGCACGCACTATCTCCTAACACTACTGACTGCAAGCTCTATTATTAACCACTTGACCACTGGGCACTTAAACACCCTTAATAACCAGACCAATTTTCAGCTTTCGGTGCCCTCACATTTTGAATGACAATTACTCAGTCATGCAACACTGGACCTATAGGAAATGTTTGTCCTTTTTTTCACACAAATAGAGCTTTCTTTTGGTGGTATTTAATCACCTCTCAGTTTTTTATTTTTTGTGCTATAAAAGAAAAAAGACCGAAAATTCTGCGAAAAAATGAATTTTCTTAGTTTCTGTTATAAAATTTAGCAGATTAGTAATTTTTTCTTCATAAATTTTGGCCGAAATTCATACTACTACATATCTTTGGTAAAAATAAGTACAAATTGGTGGATATTATTTGGTCTTTGTGAAAGTTATAGAGTCCACAAGCTATGGTGCCAATATCTGAAAATTGATCACACCTGAAGTACTGACGGCCTATTTCCTTTCTTTTTTTCTTCCACAAAATTGTCATATTATCAGGTTATTTCACACACACAGCATATGCATACCAAAAGACCCTGGAGAATACAATGGTGGTCGTTGCAAATTTTTATCTCACACGGTATTTGCACAGCAATTTTTCAAACGCGTTTTTTGGGGGGAAAAAACTGTTTTGTGCTTAAAAAACAAACAAAAAAAACAGTAAAGTTAGCCCAATGTTTGCATAAAGTGAAAGATGAAGTTATGCTGAGTAAATAGATATCAAACATGTCACTCTTCAAAATTGCACATGCCCGTGGAATGGCGCCAAACGTCGCTACTTAAAAAATCCCCATAGGCGACGCTTAAATTTTTTTTTACTGGTTACATGTTTTGAGTTGCAGAGGAGGTCTAGGACTAGAATTATTGCTCTCGCTCTAACGTTCTCGGCGATACCTCACATGTGTGGTTTGAACACTGTTTTCATATGTGGGCGGGGCTTACGCATGCGTTCGCTTCTGCATGCGAGCACATAGGGACATGGGCGCTTTAAAAAAAATTTATTTTTTTTATTGTTCATTTTACTTTATTTATTTTAGTTTGACATTTTTTTCCCCAAAAATATATTTTTGATCACTTTTATTCCTATTACAAGGAATGTAAACATCCCTTGTAATAGGAATATGGGGTGACAGGTCCTCTTTACAGTGAAATCTGGGGGTGAATATGACCCCACATCTCACCTCTAGGCTGGGAAGCCTGAAATAAAAAATAAAAAAAAGATTCTGGCTTTGATCGTACTGGCGAGTTGGTAGAAGCACCGGAGGGCGGTGAGGGGTGGGGGGCGTCTATGGTTGGGTATTTCAGGGTATCACCGAGTATGGCTGGGTATCTCCGAGTATGGCTGGGTATGGCAATTTATGGCAGGGTATTGCAGAGTATTGGCGGGGTATTGGCGGGGTACTACAGAGTAATAGCAGGGTACTTCAGAGTATTGGGGGGTACTCCAGAGTAATGGCAGGGTACTGCAGAGTAATGGGGGTTACTGCAGAGTAATGGGGGGTACTGCAGAGTAATGTCAGGGTACTGCAGAGTAATGGCAGGGTACTGCACTGCAGAGTAATGGCGGGGCACTGCAGAGTAATGGCGGGGCACTGCAGAGTAATGGCGGGGCACTGCAGAGTAATGGCGGGGTACTGCAGAGTAATGGCGGGGTACTGCAGAGTATTGGGGGGTACTGCAGAGTATTGGGGGGTACTGCAGAGTAATGGGGGGTACTGCAGAGTAATGGGGGGTACTGCAGAGTAATGGCAGGGTACTGCAGAGTAATGGGGGGTACTGCAGAGTAATGGGGGTTACTGCAGAGTAATGGGGGGTACTAGAGTAATGGCAGGGTACTGCAGAGTAATGGCAGGGTACTGCACTGCAGAGTAATGGCGGGGCACTGCAGAGTAATGGCGGGGCACTGCAGAGTATTGGGGGGTACTGCAGAGTATTGGGGGGTACTGCAGAGTATTGGGGGGTACTGCAGAGTAATGGCAGGGTACTGCAGAGTAATGGGGGGTACTGCACAGTAATGGGGGTTACTGCAGAGTAATGGGGGGTACTGCAGAGTAATGGCAGGGTACTGCAGAGTAATGGCAGGGTACTGCACTGCAGAGTAATGGCGGGGTACTGCAGAGTAATGGCGGGGTACTGCAGAGTATGCACTGGTATTGCAGAGTATTGGCAGGGAATTGAGGGGTTAAATTCGGTGAGCAGCGATGTGGGCACTGCAGATGCAGCCCACATCGCTGCTGACACCGATCTCTTTCCCCTCCGCTGTACCGATCGGTACAGAGAGGGGAGGGAGGAACCGGCGTCATAACATGACGCCGGTTTGTTTACAAGTGATCACTCCGTCATTTGACGGAGCGATCACGTGGTAAACGGCCGCGACGAGCGGCCGTTTACCGTGATCCGTGATGCGCTGGGTCCTGTGGACCCGGCGGTCACGGATGCTCTCGAGTGCGCGCCCCAGGGGGCGCGCAAGAGCAGAATTCTGGGAGGCCGTTAATTAACGGCCTCTCAGAGTTAAACAACCGCCCTGAAGCCGTTAATCGGCAATGGGCAGTTGTTAAGTGGTTAAAGCTAGATCACTAGCTATATAGGTGAGGTGAATATAGTGGTGTATACTGCGGTCAGGGCACAGACAACAACCACTACACAGCAGCAAGATAGGAAATCAGCCAAAAACGATCGGTGTGTACTGTGTTGAAGGTACACAGAACACCCACTGCTTCAGATGCTAACACACTACACGAGGCCGCCTCAAAGGCGGCCTTATATAGTGTGGGGCGTGCACTGCACAGCCTGAGCTATGATTGGCCACAGGCAGGATGCCTGTGGCCAATCATGGCTCTCCTCGCTGCTGGCGCTACGATTGGCCAAGCATGCGGGGTCACAGTGCATGCTTGGCCAATCATGAGCCAGCAATGCACTGCGCCACCGCAGTGCATTGTGGTCCGCGCGCGCCACTCGAATTTTGACGTGAACGGCCCAAACGTTCGGAATTCGCCAAACGGACGAACAGCCAATGTTCGAGTCGAACGTACGTTTGACTCGAACACGAAGCTCATCCCTATTTGACATGTATTGATAATTTCTTTATCAATACATGATATTGTACATCACAGGACACAGAGCCATAGTAGTAACTATTATGGGTTATATAGGGCACCTTTTAGATGATGGACACTGGAACACCCTAGACAGGAAGTTTACTGCCTATATAACCCCTCCCCTTACTGAGAGTACCTCCGTTTTTTCACCAGTGTCTAAGGTGTTGGTCATGAGTAAAGATTTACTGTGCTAAGCTCTGTTGGAGTAATCCTTGATGGGGAAAACCGTGCAGCCGGATCCATTCAAAGTGTCTTTTTTAGGCCAAACTTTATGGTACCCGGGCCTCGTGTCAGAAGAAACAAGGTTTAGCTTGTAACGCTTCTCTTTTTTGAGAGCTGGATCCCGGGATCCAGTGCTTTGGTTTTTTGCATCCATACACCCTGGCGGGGTGCTATACAGGTCCAAGTGTGTGGAACCCCCGATAAAAAAGGGGCCCGGTCCTGGAAGGTTTTCTAACGGAGCCCATTGTGAGGGGTGAAGATTGGGTCTGTTTGGTTTACCAAAAAACCCTGTGGCAGGATAAGGTAAGTGGAGAGTTCTAAAGAATTTTTAAGTTCTTATGGGTTTTCTCCTTTAAGTAAACGTTGTCATGCCTAAAGTCACCATCGAGGGCTGTCAAGAGCACATACCTGTTACATGCTTGTCAGATCTTGTTCTGTGTCAGAGAAGCTGCAGGCTTCCTCCAGTCCCAAGCCTCTGGTAATATATTGGGGGGGATTTTTTCTTCAGAATACATCCCCCACCAGGGCTCCCCTCTCCAGGAGGTAGAGGGAGCCCGGAACAGTTGGCAGTACGCTGTTCCACTTCCTCTTACACCTTTGTCAGCGGCGTTTTTTTTCCTCTCTGTCCTCAAATCAGATTTGTATGTGAGTGTGGCTCTCCTCCTCTCCACCACCCCTCACCCCCCCACATGCCGTAACAGTCAATCAGAGGCCTCTCGCAGGAAACACTCTTTTAAAAAGAGTGGGGGGTGCGTAAGACGTAGGAAGAGGGGGGCGTGGCTTAGCACGGAGTCGGCATGCTTCAACGTCCATGCGCAGGACTATGTAGGCTATAAATGCAACGTTTGCAGGCTGCATTTTCCTAATGGAGGGACACAGAGCAGACAGGGGGATGTAAGTGTGGTGACACAGGCATTCCCCAGGCATGTTTACTTAAGCATCAGGCTGAGCATTAATAATAGCGGCAATTGCTGGACTATCTTCTCAGCAGTGGGTGCATTTTTCCTGCCAGTACCCCTGTGTTTGTGTTTGGCAATATGGTTGGCAGAAGGGGAGGTGCAAACAACCCAAAAAAGAACCCAAAGGTGTTACCCTCGGGCTCTGAGGACCCTGGTCTTACTTCTGCGGCACCATCCTCCCCTGAAGGAAGTGGTGGGGGGGGCGGTCTGAGTGAGCCATCGGGTTCGACAAGTGTTTCCACTGTTTCCAACATTTCAGCCCCTGTCTTTATTACTGAGGATGTTTTCTCTTCAGCTATGATGGGATTGGAAGAAATGTTAGCGGCTTTAATCGCGTCTTCCCAGAATGGGAGAAAGCGCGTTAGGCCCCCTTCTACCATTCATAACCCTCAAACAGAGGAACAGTGGGAGGAAGAAGATGAATCCCCCTCAGAAGATCATGAAGAGGCTGATGAATCCTCAAATGCTTAGGGATCCAACCGATAAGAAGTTGGAATTCCTGTTAAAAAACTTTGGCAGGTTTGGTAGCTCTACCTGCAGTGGCAGCAATTGGTGTATGTCAATTCTTGAGGAACCAGTTGAGACAGATGCTCAAGGTTATCCCTGATCAGCAGGCCCAGGATTTAGCTGAGTTGCCAGGGGCTTTGTGGTTTGCAATTGACACAATCAGAGATTCTATTCTTCAGCCCTCTCGCCTTATGCTTGGGTTGGTGCATATGCATAGAATCTTATGGTTGAAAAGTTGGTCAGCCGAAGCGCCATGCAAAAAGCTCCTGGCTGGTTTTCCTTTCCGCAGTGAAAGGCTGTTGGGAGATGATTTGGACAAATATATCCAAATAATATCAAGTGGAAAGAGTACCCTTTTGCCAGTTAAGAAAAGGATTAAACGCCCCTAATTTAAATGGGCTCAGGACCAGGGGCATCAGCCTCCAGGTAGTCGCGACAGCATCCGTTGTCAGGTTCAAGAGGTAAACCTCAAGGTCAACCCCAGAGAAAAAAGAAGTCCTGGGGCAGAAAAAAGACAGAATACTAAAGCTTCTTTATGAAGGGGCGCCCCCACTTGCTTGAGTGGGGGGAAGGCTTCTGCAGTTCTCAAGGGTCTGGCAGGAAGAGTTTCGGGACAGATGGGTGGTCTCCACAATACCTCTAGGTTACAGACTAGAGTTCCGAGAGTTTCCGTCTCCTCGTTACCTCAGGTCAAACGTCCCCAAAGATCCAGAGAAAAAGAAGTCTCTATTTCAAGCGTTAGACTGACTTTTGTCTCAAAAAGTGATCATGGTGGTCCCCATGGAAGAGCAGGGGTTTTATTCAAACTTTTTCATGGTGCTAAAATCAAATGGAGATGTCAGTCCCATTCTAGATCTCAAAGATCTAAACTGATTCCTGAATATCCGCTCTTTTCGCATTGAATCAATCTGATCAGTTGTTTCCATCCTACAAGGAGGAGAACTTCTGATGACAATCGACATTAAGGATGCATACCTGCATGTGCCTATATTCCCCGCTCACCAGAAGTATCTGCGTTTTGAGGTAGAAAAACTAAATTTTCAGTTTGTAGCTCTGCCTTTCGGTCTAGCTACTGCAACTACTACAAAAGTTCTGGCCCCTCCTCCGGCCAAGTTAAGGGCTCAAGGTATAACAATTGTGGCATACCTAGACTACCTGCTCTTGATAGACCAGACGGTAGCCCGCTTAGACCAAAGCATGGTCGCCACAGCCAACTACCTAAAATACTTAGATTGGATCCTCAACCTAGAGAAATCTTATTTATAACCATTAAGAAGACTAGAGTACTGATCATAGATACAGCCTAGAAAAGGGTGCTTTTACCCCAGGCAAAAATCGGTTCCATAAAAGAGCTGGTTCAGGTGGTCGGGGCGAAGAAGGATCCTTCTATTCGCCTTTGCAGGAGGTTGTTGGGAAAGATGGTGGCTTCATTCAAAGCAGTTCCCTATGCTCAGTTTCATTGAAGACTGCCGCAAAACAGTATCCCATCTGCTTGGAACAAGAAAGTCCAATCGCTAGATTTTCCAATGCATCTGTCGCCAAAAGTGAACCAGAGCCTCAGTTGGTGGAGGTTATCCAAGAATCTGCAGAAGGGGAAATCCTTCATGCCAGTTACCTGGAAGATGGTAACAACAGATGCCTGCCTTTCAGATTGGGGAGCAGTCTTGGAAGAAGCGACTGTCCAAGGAAAATTGTCCAAGGCCAAAAGGACCTTGCCCATCAACCTTCTAGAGATTCGGGCAGCACGTTTAGCCCTAAGGGCCTGGACATTTCAGGTTGCGGAATTGTCCGGATTCAATCTGACAATGCCACAGCAGTGGCTTATATCAATCACCAAGGGGGCACCAGAAGTCATGCAGCCCAGGTAGAGGTAAACCATATCCTAGCCTGGGCAGAAGAGCATGTGTCATGCATATCGGCATTCTTCATTCCAGGAATAGAGAATTGGTAGGCGGACTACTTGAGCCGCCAACAGTTGTTCGCGGGGGAATGGTCCCTTCACCCTGACATCTACCTGGTCATATGCCAAAGATGGGGGGTCCCAGATGTGGATCTGTTTGCATCCAGGTTCAACAACAAAGTCTACAACTTTGTGTCAAGAACAAGGGATCCGCTCGCGTGCGGAACGGACGCCTTAGTGACCCCGTGGGATCAGTTCTCACTGATTTATGCATTCCCTCCTATTCTGATGCTAACTTGTCTTCTTCGCAGGATCAAGCAGGAAAAGAAGTCGGTGGTTCTTGTGGCCCCAGCGTGGCCCAGAAAGTCCTGGTATGCAGAGATCATAAGGATGGCGGTAGGGGACCCATGGATCCTACCACCACGTCCAGACTTGCTCTTACAGGGACCAGTATTCCATCCTATCCTACAAACGCTAAATTTAACGGTTTGGCTATTGCAACCCACATTCTGAAGAATCGTGGGCTTTCAGGTTCAGTAATATCTACCTTGATTAATGCAAGGAAGCCAGCTTCCAGAGTCATTTATTAGTCTGGAGGGCATATGTTTTCTGGTGTGAATTCAGGGGTTGGCAGCCTAGAAAATATGTTATAGCTAGAATTCTTACCTTTCTGCAAATGGGATTAGAGATAAAGCTGGCCTTGAGTACCATCAAAGGTCAGGTCTTGGCCTTATCAGTATTATTCCAACAACCACTTGCTTCGCATTTTGCGGTCCGTAAATTCATACAGGGGGTAATACATTTTAATCCGCCGGTTAGGTCACCCTTGAAACCTTGGGACCTGAATCTAGTTTTGTCGGCTTTAGAAAAACAGCCTTTTGAGCCGATACGGCATACTCCCTTGATCCTTTTGACAAGGAACTTCGTTTTTCTGGTTGCCATATCTTCTGCAAGAAAGGTATCAGAGTTGGCTGCTCTTTCTTCCAAAGAGCCATATTTAATTATTCACAAGGATAAGGTGGTATTGCGTCCTCATCCTAACTTTCTACCAAAGGTGTTCATAAAACAGTTCCACGGAAGAAAAGTCACTACATTCTCTTGATGTAGTTAGAGCAGTCAAAGTCTGCTCAGAAAATGGATGTTTTGTTTGTGTTGTCTGAAGGTCCTAGAAAAGGACAGGCAGCATCAAAATCCACTATCTCTAAGTGGATTTGTCAACTGATTGTTCAGGCTTATGGCTTGAAAGGGAAAATTCCACCTTTTCAAATCAAAGCGCACTCCACCAGGGCTGTTAGGGCTTCGTGAGCAGTGCATCGCCAAGCCTCCACAGCTCAAATCTGCAAGGCTGCAACTTGGTCTTCAGTCCATACATTCACCAGATTCTATCAGGTGGATGTAAAAAGACAGGAGGATATCGCCTTTGGGCGCAGTGTGCTGCAGGCATCAGTATAGGTCCTCAGGTCTGATGACACCCTACTTTTGTTTGTGTCTCCCTCCCCTCAGATAGCATTTCACTCGGACATCCCATTAGTTATTACTGTGGCTCTGTGTCCCATGATGTACAATAAAAAAATAGGATTTTTATAACAGCTTACCTGTAAAATCATTTTCTCAGTGTACATCACGGGACACAGAGGTCCCTCCCCTCTTTCTGGTATACACATGTATTGCTTTGCTACAAAAAATGAGGTACTCCCGGTAAGGGGATGGGTTATATAGGGAGTAAACTTTCTATCTAGGGTGTGGCAGTGTCCATCACCTAAAGGTGGTCTATATAACCCATATAGTTACTACTATGGCTGTGTCCCATGATGTACTCCAAGAAAGGGATTTTACAGGTAAGCTGTTATAAAAATTCTATTTTTTATGTACTGCTTGTAAAAAAACTGAAAAGACTAAAGATTCCCCTTAAATTAGAACTATGGGGTAGAACTTTTTTTTTTCATTTCGGTTAGAGTAAGGGAGGGTTATAACCCCTTTTTTTTTTGCTATCTTAGTCCCATTGGGAAGATTTCCTTTCACTTCCTGTCCCATAGCCAAACAGGAAGTGAGAGGAAATCCCTGAAAATTGAGGGAATCTCCTAGGGACCTTCAATTTTCCAGAACTACTGACCTCATTGGAAGATTTCCCCTCTATTACTTTTCTGGGGACAACCTAAAATTTGGAATTTTTTTTTACTTTCACTTTTAATGATAAGAGGGGAAATTTCCTTAATGGGGGCACACACAGCAGTAAAAACTGACAAGTGTTCTAATCCCTCCTCCACTCTATCCAAAAAAAAAAAAAAAAAATTGTCTTTAGGTATACTTTAAGGTAGGTGGTTGTAAACCCTTTATAACCACTTTTGCCTACAGGTAAGCCTATAATAAGGCTTACCTGTAGGTACCGTGAATTTCTCCTAAACTTACACAGTTTAGGAGATATTCACTGTATCCGCATGTGCCGATGTCTTCGTCACATGCACAATGAAGAAACAGCACGTTTGTGCCGTTTCTTCAGCTGCTGTGCTGTGACTAGTAGGAGTGATGTAATTGCGGTTCTGGCCAAACACAGCGCCGGAGCCTGCGAATCCGGAGATATGTCACCCGTCACATCGGTGACCGCTGCAACTGCGCTTCCTTCTAAGGTAAGCATGGTACTTTATAATGAGCTAGTATGCAATGCATACCAGCTCATTATGCCTTTGTCTTGCAGGTTGCTTTTCCAGAGTTTAAAACCACTTTAAGTACTGATTAATCTGCTTTGAACAGAACTATGCGCCTACCTGATGACATGTTATGGATGGTCCTCAAGCTATTTTCTTTTTTCTCTGCCCAAATTTACAGGAGTTGTACCTATCTAATGGTAACAAAGATAATTAAATACCTAGAATCTTTATGCATTTTATATATATATATATATATATATATATATATATATATATATATATACTCACACACACACACACTCACTCACACACGCATGCACACATATACATACAGCCCAACATATATGTCTGTATGATATATGTTGTTCTCCATCCCTCAACCTCAGCAGTAAACATTTTCATTTTTAAACTACTGGAAAATCCCAAACGACATTAGAAAAAATGAAAAGAAATAAATGCTCCAAGCGTTCTTTCTCTCCTATGAACCGCTAACACATTTTAAACTTACTTTCTGATGTCCCATTAAATTTGAGAATGTGTTAATTCAAAGTGACACATCCAGTTTATTACAGTTAGGTGAAACCTAAAATCTGCCTTTATTGGATGCAAGCAAATTCCTGCCATGTGGATGTATTTTAAAACTGTGCAAGTTATTCGGCGCCGGTAAAGTACGACCCGTTTCATAGAGCTGGAGCTAAAGCAAATGTTATGTTTGGCAAAGACAGGGAAAAAATGTATGAGAACAGGACCTTGTAAGAAATTGTATCATGTAACTTACTTCCCTATAGAAGACCAAGGGGGTATAGGAACACAATACAGGGCAGAATACCTCCCACCAGAAGCAGACGGCTATACCATTGCCTTGATACTAGACCCTCTAGTGGTTGACTAAATAATGTTCAAGGCTGGGTTCTAGTTAGTACAGATCCTCGAGTTATGCTTTCAGAATGGTCATTGGGCACGTCATATTAACTGTTAGCATGTGTATATGATAAACTCAGAAAAAAGCTGTGTGAGATGTATGGAACTGAACTGTGATATGAAGTTTCTCCTAAATTCTTAAAGTATCGTGAGGCAAATCTGATGATCCCTTTGCTTATTTTTTGGCATTATGTGTACACTGTAGGGTTGCCTTTATATATAGCACTGTAATATCTAAAAATGAAACTATAATATATGTTTTTGTTTGCCTAAAAAGATAACAAGTATTTTTGATGCAAAGTATTGGAAAAAATATGTGTATGATATGGAACAATTCTGATGGAAACTCCCTTTAAGCTGGCCATAGATGGATCAAAATTCAGCGACTTCAGCAGGAACTGTCCGAATTTCAATCCATGTATGTGCAGGCTAGTTGTACTGAAGTCAATCACTTGAATGACTTCAGTACAAGCAGCCTGAAAGTTTATTTGATCCCTGCCGGCAGCGATCATTGTATTCTGATGGCTCGGATACCTCTTGCTGTTAGAATACAAAAGTTCCATGGAAGGGATTCCATTCAGTGTTGATGGGGGAACTGAGCAATTTTCTTTCCAGCAACCCAAAATTGCTTAATGTATGACCTGCTTTACCCTTCAGTTAGATGTCAATGTTTAGTTATCCCTTACGTGGCCAGATAGTCACCCATCTGTGCCAAATAGTGATCAAAATTTGGTGGACCTTACAAATAGTAGACCGTGCTGCTCATAGACAGTCAAGCAGAATGATAAATAGAATACAGATATAGAGAGACAGACAGAATATATAGAGGACAGGAAGATAGATAGACGGACAGATAGACGATAGAAACGTGATGGAAGTGCATAGATAGACAGAATGTAGTGAAGATATGGAGAAAAACGGACAAACCAGGATAGTTGCATATTCTTAGGCACCAACATCTCTGGACCTCTATCGGTGAAGTTGATATTAAGTCATAGATGTCTCTATTTCGTACTTCATTTGTGACCACAATAGCTTTACACTCCCAAGCCATTGATGGGATTCTGTGGTTTCTATGTGGAGGGATGGACCTTTGTCTTTAATATTCATGGCTGATTCGATATACTGTATACGCTCCTGATATATCCAACTACTCCAAACCCATAAGGAAGATGCTATGTTGAAACATGTTGGGTCAGCTCACCTAGAGTCATCTACTTTGTATAATGAGAGATGTTTGGAAATGTATTGCATGTGTCAAGTAACTGAGTAAATAGGTCATATGTATGTTTTAATCAGGGTTATAGCATATTATGTGTCAGCCATTTTTCTTGAATGTAATGGATTTTACATGTTTTTTTTTGTAATAAACTTAGAAGTTTTTATATGGAGAAAAAATATTTTAGTTTTTTGCATTTTTTTTGGTGCCTCCAAAGCCCCAACCATAACTGGTTGTTTTTGGATTTTTAGATAGACGCAAACACAAGATAGATTAATAGATAGACAGATAGACAGTGACAGAAGATAGAGAAGAGATTGGGATAAAGGGCCCCAACAGACAGAGAAGATAGGGGGCCCGATAAGCTAATGTTTTTACAAAATATGTTGCCGTTGCCACTCCAGGACTTTAAAGTGGAAGTAAACCCTGATGAGTTTACTTCCTCTTTCATTCCCTGCAAAGGTAAAGCATAATGGGCTACTATGCATCGCATAGTAGCCCATTATGTGTCACTTACCTGACACAGGAGCCAGCGAAGTCACCGCTGTCCCCTGTAGTCCGCCGCATCCATCTTCTCGGTGGGTCTCGCTGCTCCGCAGCTGTCATTCGGCGAAGCCACGATGACATCACTCCCGCACATGTGCACGGGAGCCGCCACTCGCGGCATATCGCCGTTGACCGCGGCACGCTCAGTGCGCCTGCGCACCGCTGTCTACGGCGCATGCGCCGTAGACAGCGGTGCCTGTCTTTCGGCAAATATCTCCTAAACCGTGTAGGTTTAGGAGATATTTCTTGGACCTACAGGTAAGCCTTAATCTAGGCTTACCTGTAGGTCAAAGTGTGTTGTAAGGGTTCACAACCACTTTAATGTTTTAGATCAAATACTTTTTTTTGCCCTCACTGTACAATATGGTGCTGATGTTAGCCACACTTCTGGGCTTGGTCTGATCAGGTGACAATATGTATATCAGGCTGACTCCCTCTGATAAGCATCTTTACAGACACTTACCAGACTGACTGACCCAGGATAGATAGATATGGCTGTGTACATCGGCGTATATCCACCCTATAACACGCACGTAAAACTGTGTTAATTAAACTAATATATAGCCCAATCACTTCATATCACAAAGTAAAGGGAACTTGAAGAACTGTTTTATGTGATCTAGGGGGATGATGTAAGAGCTCCAAATTTAAATTGTGATATCACCTAATCAATTCTGTACAACTGCTGACTGCATCACTGAAGCGGTCAAAATCTAATGTTCTATAATATATCTAATATATGAAACAACTCAAGAACAAAGTCCTTTAGCTTTTAAATGAGCCTTCAGCTCTCTCTCTCTTTAACTCTACCAATCCATTAGCTTGAAATCGGACTTTCCACTCAGTAGCCCAATATTGAGGAAACAACGTGATTACACAACTCCGTCTTTGTCATGCCCTATAAACCTCGTTCATTTACATGCACTCCTTAAAAACTCCCAAAATGCTATTTAAATTGCAAACCTATTTAGGGCTGGAATGTTTTTCCTAACTTGTTTACTTAATGTGTTTGCTGTTTGGCATTGAAGGTCTGTTTCTACTAAGCTTTGTGTCTTTGTGTTAATCAAATTATATGGCTAGCACAAAATTAAGTTGGTTTAGGTTAAGAAATGGAATTAAATTTTGCTTTGTGATGTTTTGGGCTTCTGCACCGACCCTTTCACATTGGTGTGCATGCAGAAATGTGTTGGAGCTTGTATTTGCTCTTATGGGGGTTTTTTTTGTGCTTTTGTGTGCTACAAATGTGCATTTTTGTTAATTTTGTTGCGTGAAAAGGTGAGTAACATTCAAAAATATATTTTGGGCATGATGAGAATTAAAAAATAAAACGCAAAAACAAAAATGTATGTCTGTCCAGTTTTAGTGAAACTGAATTCTAGAATTAACATGCAGCATCTCCATCATGAAAATAAGCCAGTTTATATGTATAAATCAGACAAACGCACTCAATGGAGCCAGAAAAACTGGAGAAAAGTAATGGAGTACAGAGTTGGTTGTAGATCAGCCTTCTTCTCAACCTTTTTTTTCCCCAAATAAACTCTTAATAGAATTTTCAGATCTCAGGAAAACCTTGCCTAAATCAATCCTGTGGGAATCAAGGTCACTAGGAACAATGCAATCCTAATGGTGGCCACACACAATTTGAATCGAATCTACAATCGAATAGTGATAACTTCACTTCTGATTGATTTATGTATAGTATTCCCACACCTGGTGCTGGCAAGAAGTAAGCGGGGGGGGGGGGGGGGGCTGTAGCAGCTACAAGCTGGAGATCAGCAACTTCAAGTGAAAGCATCTTTTGCCAGCACTCCATGGACCTTCAAGATAACATCCAAAGGTTTAGGTGACCCCATCACAGCAGTAAGGTGCAATGTTTTGGGGCCACGCAGGACCCCTTTGTCAAGCATGTAACATACTTGACAAAGGGGTTCTGCATGGCCTCAAAACTTTGAACATTACCACTGTGATGACATTATCTTGCAAATCTATGGTGTGATGGCAATATATGCTTTGATTTTCAGTCAATATAAGCTCTATTCACACTTGTTTGTTTGGACATCAAAGTCGCATGACAAGCTGCAGCCCATTCTTTTCAATGGCACTAATTCAAATTGATGCAACTTAAAGTTGCGGTGACACTGAAATGGTGCCTGCACTACTTTGATGCAACTTTTGATGCAAATTTGATCCAAAGAGTGTAAAGTTGGATCAATGTTGCATCAAAGTTGGGCTCCAAAGTTGCACTGGAAATCGTGGGACTTTGGAGTTGCGCAAGGGTGAATGGAGTCTTAAGGCCCATACACACGATCAGACTTTTTGACAACAAACATGCAAATTAGCTGTTTTGGAGCAACATCCGACCGTGTGTACGCTCCATCGGACAAACTTTTTTGGTTTTCATCGGACTTTTGTTGGCTGTGCGAACGGACAAACTTTCTGGCAACAAAAGTCCGATGGAGCAAAGTCTGATCGTGTGTACAGAAAACCATAGGACTTTTGTACAAAGTACAAACAGGCATGCTCAGAACCAATGCAAAAGATCAGACAACAATACAGAAGTTGACCAAAGGTGGCAGTAAAGAGCAGAAAAAACACATGATTTGGTGAAAGTTGGCTGAAAAAGTCCTGCTGTGTGTATGCAATACAAGTTCAGGGCCGACGCCCTTTGTACAAAAATCCAAGGGAAAGTTTGTACAAAGTCCTATCGTGTGTATGAGGCTTTAGACTTGATCTAGATCAGATTTGTTCAAACTGAGTCGATCAGGCAGGGCAGAAAACTCTGAATCGTTTTGAATAGATCAGCAGCACTGAGATACTTTTGCTTTTTGTTCTGAGATTGTATCTCTGTTTTCACAATGTAATCGACCATTTACCATCATAAGTTACTATTGTAACTTAACTACTATTATTATTATTATTATTATTACACAGGATTTACATAGTGCCAACAGTTTATGCAGCGCTTTACAACATGAGGGCAACTATTGCTTGAAATACACTTTGCTGAGTGTGGCCTATCTATGGAATGGGTTGTTGACTATAGACCACTTAAAGTTATTGATTGGAACATTTCAGGTAGCTAAAAAGGTCGTTGATGCTATGTTGCCGATTCCGCCAAGGAATAGGCACCATCGAATGGGAGGTAAATCGGCCACAGCTCAAAAACCCCTTAATCTCTCAAGTATCTCTGGCTTATATTGGTTGTTGTTACAGCCAAAATTCTTGTTGCATTTTTTCATTAAATGAATGGTGACGTTTAATTGGTTGGTCTACTCTAGGCCAATGTTTTTCAACTCCAATCCTCAAGTACTTCCAACAGGTCATGTTTTCAGGCTTTCCATTGTTTTGCACAGGTGATTTTATCAGTTCAATTCATCAGAGGGAACAGCTGAAAACATGACCTGTTGGGGGTACTTGAGGACTGGAGTTGAGAAACATTGGTCTAGGCAACAACTCCAATTCTGCTCTAATTTTATTCTTTCCAGTCTTCGTGAATTATCCTCATATGTTTTCTGATACCCCTTTATCTTTCCCCCTTCCCCCTTTTCCATTTCCTTTCACTTTGTCTTTTTTGTTATTTTAATCATAACCCCCATTTCCCTCTATTTCTCTCCCTCTCTGTTTGGCATATATATATGTGCTGAGCACATTACAAAATACAATGTATTGTTTTGTAATGTATCATTCCTCTGAACAGGAACTAAATATCTCAAACCTGCTGGGCAACAGTGGCCAACTATGATATTAATATTATAGATGGCCAATCTTTGGATCTGGACCCTACACAGGGTCACGGATCAAACTGGGGGCCCCAACTTATCAAAGCAAAAAAGGTCCCCAGCACACCAAGGATCTCCAGAATGGATTCAAAGTTTTTTAATCAGCGATCACATCGTTACAACAGATGGCAACGTTTTGGAGACACGCAGGATATCTTTATCAGGCATGTGACAAAGTGTGATATAGAACTAAGATATGTAACCACTTCCCGCCTGCCAGCCGTCAAATGATGGCTGGGTGGCGCGGGTCTCGTTCTGGGTGAACGTCATATGACGTGGAGGCATGCATCGCGGTGATCGGTGGTGCAGTGTGTCAGTCTGACGGAGGCTCTTTACCATGTGATCAGATGTGTCCAATCAAGGCTGATCACGATGTAAACAGGAAGAGCCGTTGATTGGCTTTTCCTCACTCGCATCTGACAGACGCCGAGTAGAGGAGAGCCGATCTGCTGCTCTCCTTAGGGGGGGGGGGGGTCTGTGCTGATTGTTTATCAGCACAGCCCCCACCTCGGATGCCCAACCAGGACCACCAGGATGCCACCAGATCACCAGGGATGGCCACCACACTGGACCACCAGGTGTGCCACCCTAGACCACCAGGGAAATGTTAATCAGTGCCCAGGCAGCTGCCAATCAGTGCCCATCCCCAATGCCTGCCAGTGCCATCAGTGATGCCTAACAATGTGATCTATCAGGGCCACATATCAGTGCCCATCAGTGCCATGCATCAGTGCCCAGCAGTGCCGCCTATCAGTGCCACTCATAAGTACCCATCAGTGCAGCCTTTCGGTGCCCATCAGTGTCGCCTATCAATGCCCATCAATGATGCATATCAGTGCTACCCATCAGTGCCGCCTACCAGTGCCCATCAGTGCCACCTATCAGTGCACATGGTCAGTGCCCGTCAGTGCCACTTCATTGGTGCCGCCTTATCAGTGCCCATCAGTGCCGCCTTATCAATGTCCATCAGTGAGGGAGAAAACGTATTTATTTACAAAATTTTATAACGGAAACAAAATAATTTTTTTTTTTTCAAAATTACAGCTTTTTTATTTGTTTAGCAAAAGAATTAAAAACACAGAGGTGATCAAATACTACCAAAAGAAAGCTCTATTTGTAGGAACAAAATGATAAAAAATTCTGTTTGGGTACATTGTAGTGCAATTGTCATTTACACAGAGACAGCGCTGAAAGCTGAAAATTGGCTTAGGTAAGGAAGGGGGGTGCAAGTGCCCTGTATTCAAGCAGTTAAAGAACCATCCACCAATCAGTGAACAAGAAATGGCCTTAGCCCCGCCCGCTGACATCAAATAATGTCACATTCTCACCATCTAAATGGACCTTAAAGAGGAGCTGCACCTTTAAAAAAAATATTAAAAGTCAGCAGCTACAAATATTGCAGCTGCTGACTTTTAATAAATGGACACTTACCTGTCCCAGGGTCCAGTGATGTCGGCGGCAGATGACGAGCAATCGCTCGTCTCTCAGCTGCCCCCGCCGCCATCCTCTGTCAAGGAATCGGGAAGTGAAGCATTGCGGCTTCACTGCCCGGTTCCCTACTGTGCATGCGCGAGTCACGCTGCGTCTCCCCACTGGTCCCCACTGTGTCTTGGGAACTGTGCATTTCCCAGAACACAACGGGGGGGGGGGGCATTTGCGGCTAGCTACGGTTAGCTTGTCCCAGAAGTGGGTGCAGATACCTGGATTATCCAGGTATCTGCACCCCCCTTTCCCCTGAAAGGTGCCAATTGTGGCACTGGAGGGGGGGAGGAATCAGATGAGTGGACCTTCTACTTCAGGGTGGAGGTCCACTTTAAAATAAGAATATAACAAAAAAAAAAACCTTTCTGTCAAATAACATCAAAATAACAATCAGGAAATACATGCAACATCTAACCTTATGGATGCATCAAGTGGTCACATACTAGTTACAAAATGATGGTATATTGTGTGAAAGGAGAAGGGCTTGAATAGAAACAACTGCAGATGTTTGGGAAGCCACTTGAGGCATAAAAGTTGGTTTAGGTTGCTAAGCAGCAGTGGAGGCTTGTCACTGACCCACTGCGTGTATGCGCTCTGGGATGTCAAAGATGACATCTTTTATAATGGATGTTAGTGAGAACTCCTGGAGTAGTAAACTATCCCTTGATACAGAGCTATCTTTAGGCCAACCATAGGCATGACAGCAAGGACAGCATTAATCATAGAAGCAGCCAAGAGGCCCATAGTAACTCCTGAGGAGCTGAAGAGATCCACAGCTCCGGTAGGAGAATCTGTCCACAGGACAACTATAAGCCCTTGTACACACGGTCGGAGATTCGGTCGGAGATTCGGACAACCAAATCCGTCGGAATTGTCCGAAACTGTTGCATACACACGGTCGGACAAAGTTGTCGGAAAATCCGATCTTTCAGAACGTGATGACGTAATTTCGTTACGATGGGACTACGTTCAGGCTAGTAGCCAATAGCTTTGATGTAGTAATTTGATCTGAGCATGCGTGGCACTTTGTCCGATCGGAATTCTCTACACATGATTGGAGTATGTCCTATCGGAGCATTTTGTTGGAAAATATTTCTGGCAAGTTGGAAAATTTGGTCCGACGGATATTCCGACGGAAACAGTCCGATGCATACCACACACAGTCAGAATATCCTACAAAACGGTCCCATAGGACACATTCCGACGGAATCTCCGACCGTGTGTACAAGGGCTTAGTTGTGCACTCCACAAATCTGGCCTTTATGGAAGCCATTGTTGAAAGAGAGCCATAAGAAGTCAGTTTGCAGTTTGCAAGAAGTCATGTGGGGGACACAGCAAACATGTGGAAGAAGGTGCTCTGGTCAGATGAGACCAAAATTAAACTTTTTGGCCTGAAAGCAAAACGCATTGTGTGGCGAAAAACGAATGCCCTGTACACACGACCGGACTTTCCAGCAGACTAGGGTCCGACGGACTTCCGGCAGAATTTCAGCAGAGTTCCGGCGGACTTTCCGAATGAACGGACTTGCCCACACATGACTGGACTTTCCGGCAGACTAGGTCCGCCGGACTTCCCAGCAGCATTCCGACAGAGTTCTGGCGGACTTCCAAATGAACAGACTTGATCACACACGAAGTAAAGTCTGTTCATTTTGAACGTGATGAGTTACGACGGGACTAGAAAAGGAAGTCAATGTCGCTGATTTTATCGGTGAGATTGACACTTTGCGAGCCCCGTCGCTTGGTATGCATTTTAAGGGAAACCCCCTACGCCGAAAAAATGGCATGGGGTCCCCCCAAAATTGATACAAGACCCTTATCTGAGCATGCAGCCCAGCTGGTCAGGAAAGGGGGTGGGGACAAGTGAGTGCCCCCCCTCCTGAGCCGTACCAGGCCGCATGCCCTCAACATGGGGTGTGGATGCTTTGGGGAAGGGGGTGCCCTGAGGGCCCCCACCCCAAAGCACCTTGTCCCCATGTTGATGAGGACAAGGGCCTCTTCAACCCTGGCCATTGGTTGTCGGGGTCTGCGGGCGGGGGGCTTATCGGATTCCGGGAGCCCCCTTTAATAAGGGGGCCCCCAGATCCCGGCCCCCCCACCCAATGTGAATAAGTAGGGGGTACATCGTACACCTACCCATTCACCTGGGGGGGAAAGTGTCAATAAAAAAAAAACACACTACACAGGTTTGTAAATAATTTATTAGGCAGCTCAGGGGGTCTTCTTCCGACTTCTCCACGCTATCCGGTTCTTCCCCCACTCTCCGTTTCTTCCGCCGGGCTCCTCCGCTATCTTCTTCCAGCTCTTTTGCTAGCGTTGGCCCGGTCTTCTCCTTTGTCGTCGCCGTCGCCGTCACAGTCTTCTTCTTCTTCCTTCTTCTGTTCTTCCGATGTTGACACGCTGCTATCTCCCGCTGTAATGATGTGGACACGCTGCGTGTCGACTTATATAGGCATAAGGGGCAGGGTCACGGGTGATGTCACATGACGACCCCTCCCCTTATGACATCACAGTCCCGGGGGTTGCTGGGACTGTGACATCATAAGGGGTGGGGTCTTCGTGTGACATTACATTACATTACATTACAGCGGGAGAGAGTGTTGTGTCAACATCAGAAGAACAGAAGAAGGAAGAAGAATAAGATGGCGACGGCGAAGGAGACGACCAGGCCAACGCTAGCAAAAGAGCTGGAAGAAGATAGCGGAGGAGCCCGGCAGAAGAACCGGAGAGCGGGAGAAGAACCGGAAAGCACGGAGAAGTCAGAAGACGACCCCCAAAGTCGGAAGAAGACCCCCGGAGCTGCCTAATAAACTATTTTAAAAACCTGTGTAGTTTTTTTTTATTGACACTTTTCCCCCCAGGTGAATAGGTAGGGGTACGATGTACCCCATACTTATCCACATAGGTTGGGGGGCTTATAAGCCCCCCGCCCACAGACCCCGACAACCAACGGCCAGGGTTGTCGGGAATGAGGCCCTCATCAACATGGGGACAAGGTGCTTTGGAGTAGGGGGCCTGCAGGGCGCCCCCCTTTCCCACTGCGCTCACTCGTCCCCAACCTCTTTCCTGACCGGCCAGGCTGCGTGCTCGGATAAGGGTCTGGTATTGATTTTGGGGGGAGTTCCCCTTTAAATCCATACTAAAGGGCTTTGGAGGAGCATTCCCTCTTGCACTCGCTGCAATAGGAAAATGTGTTTTTTCTATTGCAGCCTGCGTGAGATGTACAGTAACCCGTCACAGAGAACCATCGCGATAGGATCAAGCTGGAAACATTCTCGCGGGCGTTTGTGTTGTAGCTGCCCACGCGTTGTATTTGGTCCGTCGGACCAGCATAGAGGCCAACGGGTTTCCCAATAGGAACTGAGTCTGGCGGTGTTCCGGCTGGAAAATGTAAAACATGTTCTATTTCTAAAGTTCGTCGGATTTTTGGCATGCAAAGGACCGATGGAGCCCACACACGATTGGAATGTCCAACGGATTTGTTCCGTCAGACCTTTGCTGTCAAAAAGTCCGATCGTGTGTACACGGCATAACACTCCACATCACCCTGAACACATCATCACTACCGTGAAACATGGTGGTGGCAGCATCATGTTGTGGGGATGCTTTTCTTCAGCAGGGATGGGGAAGCTGGATGGAAAGAGTTGATGGGAAGATGGATGGAATCAAATACAGAAAACCTGTTGTGCCACGTGCAGACGATCGAACATTCCGACAACAAAATCCATGGATTTTTTCTGACAGATGTTGGCTCAAACTTGTCTTGCATACACACGGTCACACAAAGTTGGTTGGAAATTGCGAACGTCAAGAACCCGGTGACATACAACACATACGACGAGCCGAGAAAAATTAAGTTCAATAGCCAGTGCTGCTCTTCTGTTTGATTCCAAGCATGCATGGAACTTTGTGTGTCGGAATTGTGTACACACAATCAGAATTTCCAACAACGGATTTTGTTGTCGAAAAGTTTGAGAACCAGATCTCAAATTTTGTGCGACAGAAATTCCGACACAGCTCCCATCGAACATTTTCTGTTGGAAAATCCTACTGTGTGTATGGGGCATTAGAGTCTGCAAAAGACTTAAGACTGGGGCAGACGTTCACCTTCCAGCAGGACAACAACCCTAAACATACAGCCAGAGCTACATTGGAATGGTTTAGATCAAAGCGTATTCATGTTAGAATGGCCCAGTCAAAATCCAGACCTAAATCCAATTGAGAATCTGTGGAAAGTCTTGAAAATTGCTGTTCACAGAAGCTCTCCATCCAATCTGACAGAGCTGGAGCTATTTTGCAGAAGAATGAGCAAAATTGAGCAGAAGAATGGGCAAAAATTTCACTCTAGGTGTGCAAAGCTGGTAGAGACATCCCCAAAAAGACTTGCAGCTGTAATTGCAAGGGAAAGGAGGTTCTACAAAGTATTGACTCAGGGGGGCTGAATACAGATGCACACCACACTTTTCACATATTTGTAAAAAATGTTGAAAACCATTTATCATTTTCCTCCCACTTCACAATTATGTGCAACTTTGTGTTGGTCTATCACATAAAATCCCAGTAAAATACATTTACATTTTTGGTTGTAACATGACATTTTTTGCATAGTAAAGAAAAAAAAAGAAAAGAAAAGAGAGGGGGTACATAAATGAAAAATAACTTTAATGTGGAGAACATGTGTTGACTGTCAAAATAATCAATTTAAAGGAGAAATATATCTGCATGAAATACAAAGCAGCATAATGAAATAAGGAAACAGAGGGTCATTGTGCAAACTGTAGCATGTATGAACTCATGTTGATAAAACACTTCTATGGCAGAGGGTAACTCTGATATTCTAATGCCCTGTACACACGGTCGGACATTCCGACCACAAAATCCATCAGATTTTTTTCCGACGGATTTTGTCCAAAACTTGTGTTGCATACACACGGTCGGACAAAGTTGTTGGAAAAATCCGATCGTTCGGAACGAGGTGACGTTCGTTGCGTACGACAGGACTACGTAGAGGCTAGTAGCCAATAGTTTTGTTTCTCTAGTGCCGCGTACACAAGGTCGAATTGTATGACGTACTTAGTCAGTTGAAACACATTTCAGCGGACAATCCGCTCGTGTGTGGGCTTCAGCGGACTTTTTCAGCGTGCAGTCCGGAGTACTAAGAATTTTCGGTTTGCACAACAATCTTTCCGTCGTACTTTGGTTTCAGCAGACAATACGGTCGTCAGTATGCTAGTCCGACGGACTAAGAATGGCGCATGCCCAGAAAGGATTTACAGGGCTTTGCTGTGTCTTGGACTTCCTATTTCTAGTCCCATCGTACGTGCTGTATGTCATCGCGCAAGCTTTCGGCGGACTGTTTGTGTATCCGTGTGTGGCCAAGTCCGTTCGGTAGAAAGTACGCCGGATTGTCCGCCAGATTGTATGACGGACTAAGTACGTCATACAATTCGACCGTGTGTACGCGGCATTAGTTTACTCTGAGCATATGTGACACTTTGTTCATCGGAATTTTCTACAAACGATCGGAAAAAGTCGGATCGGATTTTGTTGTCGGAAAATTTTAGATCCTGCTCTCAAACTTTTTCCATCAGGATTTCCGATGGAAAAAGTCAGATAGAGCCCACACACGACACACGGATTTTCCGACAACATAATCCGATCGGACCTTTTCCATCAGAAAGTCCGACCGTGTGTACAGGACATAAGTTAAATGGGACTTCAAGTGTAACGCCAGACAAAATGTTTTTGTAAATGAGTGAGGAAGAATGAGAACCTCTATCCATTTTTTTTTATTACTATTAATGTCCCTACTGGGGAGATTTCCCACTGTTGGGGACACAGACAACATCCGATAAAGGTTTTAACTAGGGATGCATAGATATATCAACCACTAAAAATGATCGGCTGAAAATAGGTGCCGATATTGGCATACTGCGTCCCATTGACTTCAAGGAAAAAGCGCCACCTATTGACTGCAATGCAAAATCGCGTCCCATTGACATCAATGCAAAATTGCATCCCATTGACTTCAACTGACTACATTTGAAAAACAACTGTCCTTTTCGGCCAAGTGCATCCTGAATTTTCGGTTTCGGTACTGCAGTTTTCATTTCAGTGCACCACTAGTTCTAATCCTTTCCTAGGTTGAAATGGTTATACTGGAGAAATTTCCCTTCGCTGTGTGTCCCAGTAATTTGAGACCAGCAAAAGTGTCTAGAAAAAAATGAATTTACACTTCTATATATGTTGCAAGAAGGCTCATGTCCATCTGGTTCAACCAACTGAAAAAAAAGTAAATAAATCAATTGAAAACCTCTGGATACAGACCCCTATACACCCTATTCCCACCAAGTGATTTGGATGAAGGCAATAAGAAAAGGAAATAAATTCCTTCCTGATCCCCCTAAGGCAGTGATGGCCAACCTTGGCATCCCGGATGTTTTGGAACTATATTTCCCATGATGCTACTGCACTCGTTGAGCACCATGGTAAATATAGTTCCAAAACATCTGGGGTGCCCAGGTTCCCATCTCTGCCCTAAGGAAATGGGATATTCCCTGGATCAACAATATCTGGTGTTACTACTCTAAATGTTCATAGCTTGTTATGTTTTCTGCATTTAGGAATGCATCCAGTTATTTTTTTTTTTTAAATAATCAACTGAGCTAGAACTATGGTTGGAATTTCACACTTTGGGACATATGTAGACATAAAACCAAATAAATGTCTTGCCGGAATGGATAAAAAGTTCTAGAAGGGCTGGGAAACTTACCATTCCTGGAGAAAATGTAACTCTGGGCTCCCTCCAGTACTGCTCACATATTCAATAACCTTAGTATATGAAGTTGAGCCTGGCTGAAGGCTCTTAATCCACATCAATTTTAGTTCATTATGAAATATTGAAGAGTAACCATAACTCAATTTGTTCTCCATATTTTTAAATAAAAGATTAGTTTGCTTAAAGTGCAAGTTCAGCTTTTCAAAAAAAGCTATGTGTTTTTGCCAAAGGGTGGGGGTGTGGATGGGTTGGTTTGGGGGAGGCGCTATCTGTTGTTGGTGGAGAGATTTTATTTTTTATTTTTTTTGCTGCAATATTGATCTGTAAGGATGGCCATTATACAATTTTCTTTTCTCTACATCAGCCATTCTGATTTTTGTCTGTCGGATCTTGTCCGAAACTGTTGCATACACACGGTCAGACTAAGTTGTCGAAAAATCCGATCATTCAGAACCTGATGATGTAATTTCGTTACGATGGGACTACGTTCAGGCTAGTAGCTAATAGCTTTGATGTAGGAATTTGATCTGAGCATGCGTGGCACTTGGTCCGATCAAAATTCTCTACACATGATCGGAGTATGTCCGATCGAACCAGTTGGTCGGAAAATATTTCCAACAAGTTGGAAAATTGGGTCCGACGGATATTCCGACGGAATCAGTCCGATGCATAAAACACACACAGTCGGATTATCCAACAACACGGTCCGATAGGACACATTCCGACGGATTCTCCGACCGCGTGTACAAGGGCTTAGATTTTCCAAATCCTTATAATAAAAGGTAAATTCTAAACACTTTCAATTTGTATGCAATCATCAAGGCTCTTGTATGACAGTTGTTCCATTTTAGCCCTGATATGGATCCATACCCAATATTGGACTCATGATCACTCAAACTTTTCCACTCAGTTTTCTATTTCTGAGAGGATATACCTTTAGACTGTCCAGATACGCCCTACAGCCGTTTGGGCCATCTATCTAGCTGCTACCCATACATCATTTTTGTATGACTCTGTGGCTGTCTTCCAAAATATATCCTAATGCCTGAGAACCATGAGAATATGGTAGTGTCTATGATATTAGAGGGAAGCACAGTTCCAATAGCATACATTTAGCCCCGATTGGGACAACTAGTGCTTGGTACCAGACTACTCTAGACCTAGACCTCCAGGCCATGGTATCTGGAAGTTCTCTACTTAGGCTGATTGCAGTATGACTGCACGAGTGAGCGACATCCTGTGTGTATTGTTGAAGTGACAGCGCTATCCCTTTTTAACCAATTTTTAATGGTGTTTGGAGGGGTGGGCCACTGTGCCTTATTTTATTTTGAACTACACCTTGTTGCATAATAAAATTTATATCACCTATTACATATACCATGGTTGGTCCTCCTTAACAACTCATTTTAGGGATGGGACGACTGTTCTGCCCCTCCCTTTTCCCAGAGTCCCCCAATTTACCCCCTTTTTTTAGGCCTTCTACGACATACTTAAAGGTAAACCTTAATCCAAAGAAAATTTAACAAGAAAATTGTATAATGTATGGCCAGCTTAAGGGCTCAAGTGCATGGGAACTTGGAGCTGTACAGTAGGGATGAGCTTGTGTGTGTGCGGGAACCAGCCTGAGCTCTCCCGCTAGAAAGCTGACAGCCAGTCATAGCCAGGGGAAGCATTCCCCACAGCTGCATGTTTACAAGCGGAGTATATACACGTGGCTTCAGAGCAGAGAATGCCTCTGCTGTCTCTGATTGGCAGTCCACAGCTTACAGTCTCCTGGCAGGATAGCTCAGGTAGGTTCCATCTTGTGTTTGAACAATTATGAGAGCATCTGCGTGAGGTTCTAATCTTTCTCCAGTCTAATACTCAGGGCCATGGCAGATGGTCAATTTTGTATTGGCAATTACTCGCTGCTACAAACCGTTTAATACGACCAATATCTTGTTTGTAAAATAATCAAAATATACAAAAGAAAAAAAAACTCTTATACAGAGTGCAATAAACTGTGAATTTAACATATATATATATATATATATATATATATATATATATATATATATATATATATACATACATACACACACACACTGTATATAGCTCAAGCATAAAAAAACAATAAATAAAAATAAAAGTAAAAAAAAAAAATATTAGCGCAAAGTTCAATTTAACTCCCTTCAAACTCCAACAATAATACCAATCACTGCTGCCACCTTATTATTAACTCCTTCACGCCTAAGGGTTAAAATGTTTAACACCTAAACACAATTGTGCAACATTGACGTGTGTTAGTAAAACTGTACATATCATCACAACTATTTTATGCATCCAGGTGGATTATACCTTATTTTTTTCAGGACAAATTGGGCTTTCATTTGGTGGTAAATGGTGATTGATATCTCCTGATTTTATTTTTATTATTATCAAAAGAAAACTGGCCCAAAATAGTAATATATATTTTTTTAATATTAGCTGTATATTTCTTGTTACTAGCATAACCTACAACCTAAAAAACAAGCCAAAATAAATTCTCCTGCTTCTGACGATCGCAGTGATACCAAATATGTGTATATTAGTTGTACCTGTAGTACTGCCCATAAACAATAGTACTCATTTTACTTTTTTGCTATTTACCTACCTAAAACCCTGCCTAAAATATACGGACCCTGACCTTTGATCCTTACTTGACCGATACAATATGCCCTGGCACTGACCTAGATCAAACCTTGATCTAGGTGTTTTTTCTTTATTTTCTTTTTTCTTTTTATTTTTTTATTATTATTTTTTTACATACGCTTTTTTTTCTTTGCAAGGAGAGAGAAAGATGCAATATATCTTTCCTCTCCATTCACAGAGAAAGAAACACAGGGGCAGGCTTCGAAGTGGCTGATCACTGTGGCAGCCAATTAGAGGCTACCACAGTGATCAGGTGACCCGGAATCTGGAGTTCTGGGTATCAATCGTTAGTACGGGACCCAGGGTTCTCGGTGAGACCCCATTCTCTGTGCTGGGAGCATGCTGACAGCACAAAGACAGATACACATATATGTGACCCTGCGGCAATAAGCCCAGTCCAGTGAGGCTGCATATATTTGTTAAGTCGACGTGAAGGGGTTAATCTAAAAAATATCACTTCTGGTTGCAGTGTAGCCACTCACCGACGCGTTTCATCGCTTTGGACTTCGTCACAGGTTTTACATAAAGCAAGTTATGCCAGTCATAAGAATAGGTGGCATAGAGGTCCAGTGAGTTTCTTCCTGAAGGGAGAGGCCTTTCATGTGCACAAGTGGTGTGTGGCGGAAAGCTTGGGAGAAAATGCAGCGCTTTTCTTTACACAAATTTATGGACTATTTAAGGACTTTTTTTTAATGTGATGTTTATGCACTTTTTTTTGGATTATTGATAGTTGGAATTTGATCACAGCACCATTGTGAATTTGGGGTGTTTTCAGTAAATTCATCTTGATTTCATATGCTAATTTCTGTTTGCAGCTAGGCATTTAAGAAAAAAGTCTCATCAGAAGTTGTTAAACCTCACCCAGGGGGCCCAATGCACATAGTAATTGTCCCCAATAATATTTTGGCAGGGGCTGCTGAGCTGAATGGTCAGATAGCTCAACCGCACCCTTCCACCACTATCTGACAACGCTGGAGCAAGGAAACGGACTTCCGAGTACAGAGAGAGTCCGCACAGCCCCCTGTCCTCCTCTGAACATTCTCAGCCCTCCTTGCCATGTAGACATGACCTTTCCCTGCTCCCTTTGTACTCTGAAAAGACCTTGATCTGCGGCTGCTGCCAGTTATGACTACAGTAGCAGCTGGTGTTGTGAACGACAATGGCTAGAGGGTAGCACTGCCATTCCCAAAAACACAAGTCGACATCATTAAAGTGGTAAAGTGGTTGTATATCTGCAAAATTTTATTTTTTAAAAAACCTGTAAGGCAAAAGCATAATGAGCTAGTATGTACCGCATACTAGCTCATTATGAAATACTTACCGGCAGCTTACCGAGGTGCCGGCAGCTGATCCTGGTCACCGCCGAGGGAGCTGACATTTCCCCTCTGTGTGTCTTTCGGGTTCCTGGGTGTGAGTGGCCAGAGCCGCAAGGTCATCACTCCCGAGCATGTGCGTAGAACTTCTTTCCGGTAAGGTCCAGCAGCGTCTGCCAGACCTTCAGCCGGACCTTCACAGCACATATGCCGCTGATGTCAGTGGTTGCATGCAAAGTGAATATCTCCTAAACCGTACAGGTTTAGGAGATATTCATTTTACCTACAGATAAGCCTTATTATAGGCTTGCCTGTAGGTAAAAATATAAAAAAAAAGGGTATACAACCACTTTAAAGCTGGCTGCTACTACCGTAGTCTCTCTTGGACAAATGTAGTAGCTACCAGCCTGTGTGATGACCACAGTAATATCTAGCAGTTTGTGTTATGAATGATGGCAGCTGGAGAGCAGCGCTGTAATTTATAAAAACACAAGCTGGCAGCTACATTTGTCCAAGAGGGACTACAGTAGTAGTTGCCAGCCTGTGTTGCTGTTGGCGTGTTTTTTTGTGATTGACAGCATTTCTCTCCATCACAGTCATTTACAACACACTTCCCCAGCTACTACTGTAGTCATCACCTCCAAGCCAACTGGCAGCAGTGGGAGGTTGTGTCTTTTCCCAGTACAAAGAAGCGAGAAGAGAAAGAACAGGGATAGACAGCAAGGAGGGCCGCAGAGAGGGGGTTTGATCTTCAGTACTGCCTGGAGTTCTCTCATAGGGGGAACATGCATAATTTGGGCTCCTGCCTGGGGTGGAGCTACAGCCAGCCATGACAGAAATAAAAATTACATCTTATTTCCAAACCAAAACACAGATTTTAATGGAGACAAATTCTATGTGCAGTTGATCCTCTGGGGTATTTAAATTGGAACTTAAGTCTGCTGCCCTTGGTGGCTTCGCCACCCCTTGTCATCCAGCATTACGGCACATGCCCAAATGCCCAAATGTGCCAGTGGGCTTTGCTCAGCTGCTGGGTCCTGGAAGAGCACATTGCCACATGCATATACATAGGGAAGATTTCAGACTCCCCTGTTAGCAGTCTTTGTGCGTGTGTGGGAAACCCCACCCGTGCGCATTCAAGTGAAGGGGTAGGACTCATTCACACAAATGGTTGGGGGGGGGGGGGGGGGGCGAAGGTGTGGTAAAACCCTGCAATTGGGCAATTTTTTTTTTAGAAGCATGTTTAGAGCCGGAGGCTCCAATTGGCTTCAAAAAGGGTGGGCTCACCCACTTGTGTGACATTAGCAAATTAATATTTGCTAATGTCTTCCTGCTTCTCCTCCCGACCAATCAGGAAGCGGGTCCTAAGACCTGATTTGACAGGAAGTCTTAGGACTCACGGCCAAACCGGTGTCAGGACCCACTTCCTGTTCAGCCAGGAGGAGAAGCAACAGCCCTGGGTCTTCCCTCAACAACCTCCTCCCTGCACAAGGTAAGGCCATGGATCGCTACCATCCAGATTGTTCGATTGAGCGCCCTCAAATTTTTGAGCAACAGCCACCACTGCCCCAATTGTTCTAGGAATTTTACCACTTGTTACTTAAGTGAATGGGGTCTCTCTGTAACCTCCCTACAATCTTGAGCAATGCACACAGTTGCAGTGCGCTAGTGTGGGGATTAAAGGGCTAAAGCAGGTAGTGAGAAGGCGATACAACACTGTCGCTCTTTATAGAGCACCACAAGTGTGAACTAATCCTAAAGCCCCGTACACACTATCAGATTGTCTGCTGAGTTTTTCCTTCAGATTTACCAAAACCATATAATATGAGGTCAAACCTTAGGAGTTTCAATTTGTATGCAATCAGGCAGGCCCTTCTACTACATGGTTTTGGTAAATCTGAAGGAAAAACTCAGCAGAAAATCTGATAGTGTGTATGGGGCTTTAGGGTTAAAACAGGCGGTAAAACATGACAAATCGTCTCCTGACCAATTGTCAAATGCCCTCTGAAAACAGTTCCACCATAGATTACTCCTCAGAGGGGTGGCAAGGTCTGAGCGATGAGAATGAGCCCCCCCCCCCCCCTCCCCAGGAGATTCTTCTTTCTATTGGATCTCCAGGATGGGACGTTTAGGAAAATCTCCCCAAAAGGGGCATTGAGAGCAAAGAATAAATTTTTCAGGGTTTAACCCTTTCCTACCATCAAAAACATTAAGGCAGGAGGAAATCACAGGGCAGGTCATTAGTTGGTTAAAGCTTATCTATGTAAAGCCAATTTTATTCTGGATAAAGAGAAGTATTAGAACCCTCATCAGGTTTTTATTGCCGACAGTGGCCTAATTGTGGAATTCAGATTTAAAGTTGTCACCAGAACGGGAATATAGGGGGAAATCTTTCAATGGGGCACTGGTTTTGGTGACAATGGTCTTAGGTCTTATTTACACTTGCAGCCAGAGGTAGATAAGTCACGGTTTTGCCACCTCCTGACCACCTACCTAACATGCTGGTCTTGGAGAAAATTATATCCCATGTCAAATTCAGGGGGCAACACTGCCATCAAAAAAAACTTATTTAAGTGAATGGGGCTCCACTGCAACCACCCTGCGACCCTGTGTGTAATGCGCATGGTACAGTGCGGTGCTTCAAAGGTTAAAAAGAAGTCTCATGAGGTGCCATTTTACCTCAATCTGTCAGCTGCAGGGGATCACTTTTCAGAGGGCGGTAATCCAGTGGCGTCTAGTGCTCCAAATTTTTTGGGGGGGCCCAAACAAACTAAAAAATAATTAAAAAAAACAATCAAATGCTGCCACTTGTGCCCCATCAAATGCAGCCACTTGTGCCCCATCAAATGCAGCCACTTGTGCCCCATCAAATGCAGCAACTTGTGCCCCATCAAATGCAGCAACTTATGCCCCATAAATTGCAGCCACTGTGCCCCATCAAATGCAGCCCCTTGTGCCCCATCAAATTCAGCAACTTGTGCCCCATAAATTGCAGCCACTTGTGCCCCATCAAATGCAGCCACTTGTGCCCCATCAAATGCAGCCACTTGTGCCCCATCAAATGCAGCCACTTGTGCCCCATAAATGCTCTGTGCCTGTCAAATGTAGCCGCTTGTGCCCATCAAATGCAGCCATTGTGACCCCCACCCGCTGACTGCCCGACACTTACCCCATCTTGGTGGGAGATCAGGCAGCGGGTGACGGTGGCGAGCTGTGGGATGGTGGGATGAGCAGGTGATGGCTCCTGTGTCCTCCATTTGCCTCTTCTTCCTTCCTGCTAGGCGTCCAATTGAAGTGCCTGTGCCTTCAGCCAATCAGGTGACGGGTATTAGACCCGCGCATCCTGATTAGCTGAGAGGCGGTTCAGTGTTAGAAAAGCCAATATTTATTTGCTTTTCTAACACACCTGGGTGGACTGTGAGCGCAATGCTCTGCGCTCCAAATCCACCTTTTTTGAAGACTATTAGAGCCTGTGGCTCTAATCGGGTGCTTCAAAAAAACACCCCTGCTGCTGTAATTCAGGCTGTCTGGGGTGGAGCTACAGCGGCTATGGATAGATTTATGCATTGCATGAATCTATCCATTCTACACAGAGGGGGTGGCGTGACAGAGGGGGTGGCGCCCAGGCGCCTCTAATGGACGCACCGTCACTACGGTAATCACAACCACAAGTGTAAACGAGGCCTTAGACTTCATTTGTACCTGAGCTTTTCATGAACGCTTGCAAAATGCATGTTGCACTTACAGCGCCGTTCATTGCTAATAACACCCTAAACAAGAAAGCAGACGCACAATAAGCACTCAACAAATGCATAAAAATGCACAAAGCTCAATGCTCAGAAAGCTACATCAGCTACTTTGGCGTGTTTTTTTGCATGTAAGGCAGCCCATTGGAATCAAAGGACTGCCCTTTGATTGCAGCCACTTGTGCCACAAGTGTGACAAAAAACACAAAAATGCACAAAATGTTGCGCGAATTTGCACACATTCCCAAAACACTTAGGTTTGAATGCAACCTTCACTGGCATTAAGACTGAATGACTGTAAATGCATTAAGGCCCCGTTCACGCCTGAGAGCATTTGAATCGAAGGCAGAATTGCAGGATGCTTCCTGCAATTCCAGAATCACAGTAAAACACTAGAAACGGTGCCATGATTTCATATGGCACCCCAAACGCAGTGCGATCTTGCCGTGATTGTCGTGCAACAAAATGCACAAAAATCATGGCAAAACATGCAACGCCAAATGGGCCTGGCTCAGTGCCAAAATTTGGTACATGAGCTTCTTTGGCGTGTTTGGGGAGGAAGGAGACCCATTGAAAATACTGCCACTCCAAAAACGTGCAGAAAAAAATGCAACACGGCAAGGTCACTGTGAATGGTGTTAGAACAAAAGTGGAAGACTGTTTAAAATGATGCAATCATGATCTAGGAAAAAAAAAATGCAATAGTGCAACAAACCAAAAAAGGTGCATTTTCCATCGTTCAATTTAAATGCCAGTAGTGATGTACTCTAAGCTTGTGTACACACGCTCGGAAAATCCGACAACAGACATTTGTCCATAGAAAATTTTCAAACCTGCCATCCAACATTTGTCTGTTGAAAATCCAACAACAATTGTCCGATGGAGCGTACAAGCGGTCTGATTTTCCGCCAACAGCCTGTCATCACACATTTCTCATCGGAAAATCTGATCGTGTGTACGAGGCTTAAGGCTTGGTTCACGTCTGTGTATTCTAGAATGCGCAAAAAACAGCATGTTGCACTTGTGGCACCATTTACTGTTAATTTCACCCAAAAAGTGGCACGCAAGTGCGTTTTACCATGCGCAAAAAAGTGCAACAAATGCTGCAAAAAGTACAAGCTGGAACATGGCAAAAAGCTCCATGAGCTACTTTGCCGTGTTTCTCTCACATAGCGCAAACCCATCGACGTCAATGGGCCGCCCCATGTGTGTCCCACAAAGCACAAGAATGGTATGTTTCAAATTGCTAGGTGTGAATGGGTCCAAAAATTCAATTAACACCTGAGCATTTATTGAACATGTGCGATAAACGCATCTCGCGCTTGTAGTTTTATTCATTGTTAATGGCATGCCAAATGTGGTAAGCAGACACACAGTTTTCCACACATTTAACCACTTCAATACCAAACACTTTCACCCCCTTCCTGCCCAGGCCAATTTTCTGATTTCAGCGCTCTCACACTTTGGATGACAATTACTCGGTCATGCAACACTGTACACAAATGACATTTTTATAATTTTTTTCTTTTGAGACAGGTAGAGCTTTCTTTTAGTGATATTTAATCTCCACTGGGTTTGTAGTAGTTTGTTAAATAATATATATTTAGCATATATATTCTATTTTATAATATATATATATATACTGTATATATATGCACACACACACACACACACACACACACACACACATACATATACACACATACACACACACACACATATACACACATATACATAAATCTGAACATTTTGGAAAAAATGCATTTTCCTTTTCTGTTTTAATATTTTTCAAATACCCTTTCTTCATAAATTTAAGCTAAAATATATTCTGCTACATTTCTTTGGTGAAAATAACCCAAATCAGTGTATATTATTTAGTCTGTATGAAAGAGTCCACCAACTATGGTGTATATTGTACTGTATATTGAATATATAGATAAATATATATATATATATATATATATATATATATACACAGTAAAACCTTGGATTGTTAGCATAATTCAAACCAGAAACATACCTGTACTTGTAATCCAAAGCACTTGTATATCAAAGTAAATTTCCCCATAAGAAATAATGGAAACTCAGACAATTCATTCCACAACCATTTATTCAGAGGTCCTTCAGTTTATAGTCCATATAAAAAGATTATAGTAATGTGATCAGGTTGTGTAACCATAAAATGTCCATCCACAAATGGAAGCCTCCACAAGGGGATTAGAAGCCAAATCCAGGAGGAACTACAGAGTATAAAAGAGAAGAGAGGCGCCTCTAAGTGTAGCAATATGTTTCTAAATGTTGTACCTTCATTAAATGTAACCATATTGCTACACTTGGAAGCGCCTCCCTTCTCTTTTATAATCAGTTGTGACATGACGCTATCTGTATATCAAGACAAAATTTAAAGAGGAAGTAAACTCTGATGGGTTTACTTTCTCTTTCATTCCCTGCAAAGGCAAAGCATAATGGACTACTATGCATCGCATAGTAGCCCATTATGTGTCACTTACCTGACACAGGAGCCAGCGATGTCACCGCTGTCCCCTGTAGTCCGGCGCATCCATCTTTTCGGTGGGGTCTCGCAGCTCCGCCGCAGTCATTCAGCGGAGCCGCGATGACGTCACTCCCGCGCATGCGCACGGGAGCCGACGCGCGCGGCAGCTCCGTTGTTGGAAATGCCGCGCTCAGTGCGCCTGCGCGCCGCTGTCTACGGCGCATGCGCCGTAGACAGCGGTGCCAGTCTTCGGGCAAATATCCCCTAAACCGTATAGGTTTAGAAGATATTTCTTGGACCTACAGGTAAGCCTTAATCTAGGCTTACCTGTAGGTCAAAGTGGTTTGTAAGGGTTTACAACCACTTTAAGACAAAATGTTGCTCGTCTTGCGAAACGCTCTCAAACCAAGTTACTCTCAAACCAAGGTTTTACTATATATAAATATATATAAAAATTGATCAATCCTGATGCAATCTCCTTTCTTAAAAAAAAAAAACTAAAACGCCAGGACAGTACAAATGTCCCCCAAATTACCACTTTTTGGAAAGTAGACAGTCCAAGGCAGCGGTCCCCAACCTTTTCGGCACCAGGGACTGATTTCACAGCGGCTGATTTTCCCGGGGGGGAGCTGTATGGCGTTGGGGGGAGGGGATATTCAGGGAGTCTGTCCTCAGCCCACAGTCCCTCCCCCCCCCCTTTATATCAGTGTCCTCAGTTCCCCTTCACATCACAGCCCCCCTTTACATTACAGTGCACCTTACAGTGCAGTCCCATTTACATCACAGTGCCTCTTTACATGAATGTAACAGGGACTGCTGTGTAAAGGGTACTGTAAGGCCCCTTTTAGAGGGAGTGGATCTGCTTGCTCAGTGGGGTGATCTCTCCCCTAATCCCCGCTGAGCAGGCAGATGACAGGTCCGTGTCTGCTCTCCTCTCCTCTATAGACATGTGCACTGTCGAAAAATGTGTTTGTTTTTCGTTTCATTCGTTTTGTTTTTTTTTTATTTTTTCGGGTCATTTGTTATGATTGAAATTTATAAATTTGTAAATTTGAAGATTCGAAAATCCAAAAATAAGAAAGAAAATCCGAAAGAACGAAAACTCGAAATAATAGCTAACTAACTAACAATAACTAACTATTAAATTATTTCCTTTAAAATTTGACTGTTAGTGAATTTAATAATTAAAAATGTATCTGAAATAACAAATGCTGCATCTAAACAAATGGAACGGAACAAATTAATAAGTAATAATAAAACGTTTATTATTATTATAATTATTATTAATTTGTTACATTATATTCATTTAGATACGCCATTTGTTATTTTGGATAATTCGTAACTTTGGATAAATTCATATTTGTTACATTCACTAAAAGCCAGATTTGAAAGGAAATTCCAATACCTAGAATTGAATAGTTACGTTATTATTAGTTATTTCAGATTTTTACATTTTCAGGTTTTCGAATTATCGCTCTTATTTTCAGACTTTGGTTCTTTTTGAATTTTCGTCCTTATTTTAGGGTTTTCGAATTTCCGGATTTCCGATTTTCTAATTTACGAATATTCAAATAAATTCGTAAGCGGGTTTTCGTTAATTCAGGTATTTCCGAATGAACTCATTTGTTGAAATTCGTTCAAAAACGAATTCGGAACAAAACAAATTGCACGTGTCTACTCCTCTATGGAAACGGACTGCATGCCCGTTTTCATATGATTGTCATCCATTCCGCCAGATTGATGGCGAATGTATTCCCATCCGTCTGTTTTTAGTGGACCGGATTGGATGCCGCCAGGTGTCAACGGACACATGTCCGCTGACATCCACCACCCCATAGAGGACAATGGGTGATCCAATTAGGTTTGCCTGAAAAATGGACTGACAAACCTGATCAGTCCACTGGTGTGAAAGGGGCCTAAAGGAGGCACTGTGATATAAAGAGGACTGAACTATAAAGGGGCACGGTAATGATTACAGTGCCCCTTTATATAACAGTGCAGTCCCCTTTATATTACAGTGCAGTCCCCTTTATATTACAGTGCAGTCCCCTTTACAGTGCAGTCCCCTTTATATTACAGTGCAGTCCCCTTTACAGTGCATTCCCCTTTATATTACAGCGCCTGCTTTACAGTGCAGTCCCCTTTATAATACAGTCCCCTTTGTATTACAGTGCCCACTTTACAGTGCAGTCCCCTTTATATTACAGTGCCCCTTTGTATTGCAGTGCCCACTTTACAGTGCAGTCCCCTTTATATTACAGCGCCTGCTTTACAGTGCAGTCCCCTTTATAATACAGTCCCCTTTGTATTACAGTGCCCACTTTACAGTGCAGTCCCCTTTATATTACAGTGCCCCTTTGTATTGCAGTGCCCACTTTACAGTGCAGTCCCCTTTATATCACAGTGCCCCTGCAGTCTGCCTCCCTTTCCTCTCTCCCCAATCTAATCTCTGCCTTCCCTGCTTATGACTCCTACCTTTGGCAGGACAGAGGCTGTGCTCAGTCTGCGTGTCCTCTCCCGGCTCCCCCATCCACCCAAAAATGTAATCCTATCAGCAGGGCAGGGGGTGGGAGGAGCTCTCCATTCCGATCTGCAGCTCTTCCCGCCCCCCGTTGCCCTGCTGAGTGGGTGACATTGTCGGCCGGGCAAGTGGAGGATCCGGGAGAGGACACATGGGCATGGCCTCACAGCAGGAGGTGAGCGCCAACCGCAGTCTGCGATAGCCCTGTGCGGACCGCTGTTACCGCTTATCTCCTGCCGTGCGGTCCGGTCATCAACAGGTCCGCGGCCTGGGGGGTTGGGGCACGGACCTGGTGTATAGTATGGTAAATTTTTGTCACAATTTTTTGGGAAATGAAGAAATAAATAAAACATTTGAACTATTTATTTTTTTATATACTGTCACCAGTGCAGGGAGGCGTTATCATGTGACTGGTGTGGCGGTGATCAATTACACCAACTGGTGACAGTATGTAAAACAAAACAAAAAAATTAAAAAATTCTTCTCAATTTTTTACCATTCTTTTATTTATTTATTTATTTTACATACTGTGACCAGATCAGTGCCTTAGTAACCCTGTACTGTTCTGGGGAGGTGGTGATCAGGATTTTATTTTTACATTATGATTTCTTATAACAGTGATAATTTAATCACTGTTATAAGCAATCCTTATAATGAATGGCATCTATTCATTAAAGTATAACAAGGGCAAGGCAAAACTTTTTTCCGTTTTAGATAGAGGGAAGAAGGATTAATCCCCCTGTCAGTTTTTATTGCTGTCTGTGCCCCTGCTTATTTGTCCTGTGTACCATTATCAATGAAAGTGAAAGTAAAAGAAAATCCCAGGATTGTCCCCAGAAAATTAATAGAGGGGAAATCTTCCAATGGGGACACTAGTTCTGGTGACCTGGGGTTCCCCAAGAAATTCCCATCATTTTAAGGGATTTCCTCTCACTTCCTGTTTGGCTATGGGACAGGAAGTGAAGGGAAATCTCCGCAATGGGGCACAGATGGCAAAAATAAACTTTACAGGGGTTATAACCCTCCCTTGTTCTATCCAAAATGAAAACAAAAAAACGTTTTTCCTATAGTTCTACTTTCAGTGTGTACTATTGTGATAGCTGCGATTGGTCACAGCTATCGCATGGTACAGAAGCACTGTGATTGTCTGTACTGTGTGATTACTGTGACCAATCACAGAAATCAACACAATAGTACACAATGAATAGCTATATATAGAAGCCATTTGTTGTTTACAGCTGTCATGTGATCGCCATGTTTGGTCACAGCAATCACATGGTGCCAGGTTGGCCCAGTACCATCAACGGTTATGCCATGTATTCTCACAGCACATGGTACAAATGCACTGTGATTGGCCTGGTCTGTACCATGTGATTACTGCGACCAATCACAGAGATCAACTCAATAAATATCTATATATGGAAGCCATTTGTTGTTTACAGCTGTCATGTGATCGCCATGATTGGTCACAGCAATCACATGGTACCGGGTCGGCCCAGTACCATCAACAGTTATCCCATGCATCCTCATAGCACATGGTACAGATGCACTGTGATCGACCCTGTCTGTACCATGTGATTACTGTGACCAATCACAGAGATCAACACAATAGTACACAATGAATAGCTATATATGGAAGCCATTCGTTGTTTACAGCTGTCATGTGATCGCCATGATTGGTCACAGCAATCACGCGGTGCCGGGTAGGCCCAGTACCATCAACGGTTATCTCATGTATCCTCATAGCAGGTAACATATTGCGCCGCAGTGCGGCCCCTAGGGGTCAGAATGGGAGAGCTGCCGCTCGACTGTCATTTGACTATATGCCGGGTGGGAAGCAGTTAAATGCTTCACAAATCTGTCAAAATGCGCAGTATAAAAAAAAATGCTCAAAAAGCTACATGAGCTACTTTGGCACATTTTTTCACCTTATGTGTTGAAACCAAAGGGCTGCCCCACGCTTGTGATGAAAAATGCATACACAAACGTGCAAAGACGCTGCATGATTTTACACGCAAAAGAAATGCTCAAGCCTCAAACCTGAAAAAATGCTCAAGAACGCTTGTTGAAGGCTCCATGCACACTGGAGCTCATAGATGGACGTTTTTTGGAGTTTGGGCGTTTTTTTTTTTAACAGCCCATAAACTTCACTCTATGTTATCCTATGTGGCCATACACACATGGACGTTGCTTGAGCTTTTATCAGCAGTGGAGTTTATGGGCTGTTTTCTGAAAGCCTTCTAACCACTAAAAACGCTAAACAATCATAAACGCTGATAAGCATCGATAAACGCTCAAAAATGCCGCTCAACATCATTTTTTTAATGTTTTTGAACCACTGAAAAAAAAAAAAAAAGCTAAAAAATGCTAAAAACAGCTAATAAATGCTGTTGCAAAAACAATAAAAAAACGTTGAAAGACTCACTGCAAAGCTACTGGCGTCTTTATAACGTTATTTTAACATCCAGTGTGCATGGAGCCAAATGCTTAAAAAAATTAACCAAAAACTAAAAAAAAATGTTAAATACCCAAAGATGTGTGAATGCCGCCCCAGAAGGGCAGTAAAAGCCGACCACCCACCTAAATAAAGGGCAAGCACCCGCTCAGGGCTGCACACACGATGTGAGCACAATTACACTGCGAGTCGCAGCCCACTAATGGTGGCCATACACCGTTCAATCAATGATCGATCTTTTCTGATAGGAATAATTGATCAACTGTACACAAAACATTTGCTGATCTGCCACACACAGGGCAGTGGATTTCAGATGATAGTTGGAAGAAACGATCATAAATCATCGATCGTGTCTCTGTTTCCACCGTGCAATACCATAATCTGATCAATCAAAATACAATCGTATTCACGAAAACAGTACAACAGTGCTTCCAATCCATGATCAAGAATGTCCTGCCCTGACTGATTCCATTTTATCACACATCAATAAAAAAAAAATATTGCAAGTGTGTGTGGCCACCAAAGTGTGTGCGGTCCATTGCGGTTCCCCCTTTTTAAAGCTTGTTCACACTAGTGGTTGGGGGCAGGAAAACGCCATGGTTGAGCTGCACTTTTACCGCCCCCCTCCCAACCACCACCCTCTTTAACTGCAGGGGATGGGCGTGCTTTGTTGTTTTTGACGGGCACAGCGATAAAGACTTCACAAATCACCTCCTCACCACCTATCAAATGCCCTCTGAAAACCGTTCCACTGCAGATCACTCTTCAGAGGGGCAGTGAGGTCTGAGCAATGAGACCAGACTGCCCCCCAGGGAGGTTCTTCTTTCTATTGGATCTCCAGAAAGGGAAGTTTATGGACCCCCCCCCCCCAAAAAAAAAAACAGACACAGAGCAAAGAATACACTTGTCAGGGTTTAACTCTTTCCTACCATTCAAAAATGAAAAAATAAAAAAATGAGAGTTTAACCCTTTCCTATCAAAATATCAAGGTTTTAACCTTTCCTATTATAAAATAAATTCAGGGTATAACCCTTTCCTATCATTACCCCCCAAAAAAAGCTTTAACCCTTTCCTATCATTACCCCCCCCCCAAAAAAAAAGATGTAACCCTTTCCTATCATTACCCCCAAAGAAAAAAATAGTTTTAACCCTTTCCTATCATTACCCCCAAATAAAAAAATAGTTTTAACCCTTTCCTATCATTACCCCCAAAAGAAAAAAAAAAGATGTAACCCTTTCCTATCATTACCCCCAAAGAAAAAAATAGTTTTAACCCTTTCCTATCATTACCCCCAAATAAAAAAATAGTTTTAACCCTTTCCTATCATTACCCCCAAAAGAAAAAAAAAAGATGTAACCCTTTCCTATCATTACCCCCCCCCAAAGAAAAAAATAGTTTTAACCCTTTCCTATCATTACCCCCCAAAAAAAGATGTAACCCTTTCCTATCATTACCCCCCAAAGAAAAAATAGTTTTAACCCTTTCCTATCATTACCCCCCCAAAAAAAGATGTAACCCTTTCCTATCATTACCCCCCAAAGAAAAAATAGTTTTAACCCTTTCCTATCATTACCCCCAAAAGAAAAAAAAAGATTTAACCCTTTCCTATCATTACCCCCCAAAAAAGCTTTAACCCTTTCCTATCATTACCCCCCCAAAAAAGATTTAACCCTTTCCTATCATTACCCCCCCAAAAAAGATTTAACCCTTTCCTATCATTACCCCCCCAAAGAAAAAAATAGTTTTAACCCTTTCCTATCATTACCCCCCAAGAAAAAAAAGATTTAACCCTTTCCTTTCATTATCCCCCCCCCAAAAAAAAGATTTAACTATTTCCTATTATTACCCCCCAAAAAAAAGAAAAAAAAGATTTAACCCTTTCCTATCATTACCCCCCCCCCCCCCCCACAAAAAAAAAGATTTAATCCTTTCCTATCATCAAATAAATAAATAAATCAGAGATTAACCTTGTCCTATAAAAAAATAAAAAAAAAGATGATTAGGGTTTACTTTAACCCTTTTTTATCATAAAAAATATATATATCAGGGTCTACCCCCCCCCCCCCCCAAAAAAAAATCTGTGTTTAAACCTTTCCTACTATCAAAAACTAAAATAAAATATCAGGATCTAACCCTTTGCTATCATAACCCTGCCTCCACCGATAAAAAAAAATATCAGGGTTTAACCCTTTCCTATACCCCCCCCCCCCCCCCCAAAAAAACGAGAGTCTAACCTTTTTCTAACCCCGACCCTTCAAATTAAGAAAAAAATAATAATATATATTTACCAGAGACTAACTCTTTCCTAATATAACCCCCTCCCAAAAAAAATAAAAAAAAAATCAGGATTTAACCCTTTCTTATCATCAAAAAATAAATAAATCAGGGTCTAACCCTTTGCTATCATAACTTCGCCCCCCACCAATAAAAATATCAGGGTTTAACCCCCTTCCCAGCAACCCCCCCCCCCCAAAAAAAATAATAATATGAGGGTCTAAACTTTTTCTAACCCCCCCCCCACCATAAAAAAAGTGTTTTATATATATATATATATATATATATATATATATCAGAGACTACCTCTTTTCTATTATAACCTCCTCCCAAAAAAATATAATAATTAAGAAATCGGGGTATAACCATTTCCTATTATTACAAAAACCCTTTCCTACCACCCAAAAAAACAAAACTCGGGGTTTAGCAATTTATTAAAGAAAAATGATTTTAATTTTTTTTTTTAACCCTTTCCTGTCATAAAAAAGAAAAACAGTGCACCCCTTTCCAATCTCCCAAACAAAACTCCGGGTTTAGCAAGTTCGTATAACGGATAAAAGTCCGAGCTGAACGGTGTGTTGGTTGGGTCTTGGAATGTGGTCAGGCTGTGATCGCACAGAGGTGATCGGTGTGTGTGGGTGAGGAGGAGAGGTGTAATAGAAGGAGGAGGAGGAAGGAGGGAAGAGGAGGAGGAGATGATCGGAGGGCACTCCGCTTTATTTAGGACCCCGGGGGAAGCTGCAGCTGATGGACCAGAGAGAGAGAGGAGCGGAGAGGAGAGGAGAGCACCACCTACATAACCCGACCATCAAAGCTGCCCACATCTCACAGTGCGATCGGAGCGGAGAGGAGCGCTGACATCCCATACATCGTCCGATCATCATCCCCGATCTCTGCATGGAAAGTGGCCGGACACACAACTTCTGCTGGACCTGTGCTGGATCTCTCATCGTCCGATCTCTCACCGCTCTGCTGGGCTTTATAGGGATTATTGGAGTGTGATCGCTGGTCGGACAGGGATTGGGTAAGTGGAGATTGTCCTGAGTGTGGGGGGGGGGGGGGGGGATGTAGAACAGGTGGATCTTCTATTGATCATCATCAGGGAGATCGGGGCATTTAAAGTGATCTGCTGGGATTTGTAGTCCCCTATTGTGGTGTGGATGATCTGCGATTGGGATGAGATTTATGGTGGTCATACACGTTACTTTTTAATCGTCCAATCCATGTCTGATTTAATCAGAATGATCGAATCGACAATCTACTAGATATACCTTCCCTTCAGATCAATTTACATCGCAGTCAGTCATTGATTATTGATCGGCAGCACTGACGTACTTTGTTCATGTATTTAGTGTATTTTAATCTATCAGATCATGGGATTGTATGGTGGAAACCGATGTGATCGATCACTTATGACTTTATTTTTTCCAAAATCAGAGATGTGATCAATCACTTGCCATTGCATCTTCCAGCTATTGATCGAAATCCAATTCTCTATCAATTGATTGGCTATTTCAATCATCATTTCTGTCCCCTAAACCAAGAGAACCTGTCTGAAACTGACCACACACTATATACAATCTGATTGTACAATCTCATTTTACTATGTTATATGAGGACTAAACAATCCATCCATTTAGTATTACAACAGGCAGGTCCTTGTACTATTAGTTGCTGCTATAGATCAAAAATATACAATCGGATTGTAGTGTGTGTGTGTGTGTGTGATCAGCCTAAAGGTGGCCACACACCTATCGCTGTGATCATACAATCCATCATGCCATGCAACTAAAAAGATCTCTTAGGATAAGAATCATAAATATACAGACCATTTATTTGATCGATTGGCTGATGGAATTTTTATCAATTGTTTCCAAATAAACCAATGTGTGTTGTGGGCACAGACCGCTTCTTTTCAATGGTCACATTTTCTATTTGAGAAGCTCTATCTGGCAAGAAAATTAACATTTGATCCACTAAACACGTATTTCAGGAGGGGGATCGATCGATATGGTCAGAATTATTAATTCTGGATATTATGCTCTGATTTGTATTGCAAAGTGGACAACTTGTTTACAGCAGTTAGGAGTGTGACTGCCAAGCAATCACATTGATCAAATCTTTGTATTCTCATACAATTGAAACATTACATGTATGATCAGGGGGTGTTTTTATTTTTTTTTGAGATCCAATCAATTGAGATCAATAAAAAAAATTCTCACCTTTAACAGATCATTTCTGATCGCATTTTAAATCAATACTCCGTGTTCAATGTATTAATCAATAATGAATGGCTTGTTGCGATCCCTCGTATGTAGTACAGTCCTAGTCCATATGTATGACCACCATAACACCTACTAGTGGGGAATTGCCAGTCCTGATAACCAAACTACCACAGGACTTACTGGAACTTGTAGTTGTAGGTCACAGGTTCCCTTTACTCCAATGGGACTATTTATTGTCTGGATCCCATCCCAGTAAATGTATCAGAATGGATGATAGAGCTTTTTATTTTTTTATTTTTTTTATACTTCTTTTTAAAACCTAGTAATATGGCTAGAAAGGACCTTCTTGCATAGATGATCAATGTTAGTCAGACAGGGGCCACTCAAGGGTTAGCCTCCAAGGACAGGGACCTGTATGGGGTTAGGATCCAAGAGAGGGACCTCTCCTCTAGGGTTAGGAACAGGGACCTGTATGAGATTGGGCTCTAGGAACGAGGACCTGTCCAGGGTTAGGCTTTACAAAAAAGGGGGACCTGTCCAGGGCTAGGCTTTACAAAAAAGGGGGACCTGTCCAGGGTTAGGCTTTACAAAAAAGGGGACCTGTCCAGGGTTAGGCTTTACAAAAAGGGGGACCTGTCCAGGGTTAGGCTTTACAAAAAGGGGGACCCGTCTAGGGTTAGGCTTTACAAAAAGGGGGACCCGTCTAGGGTTAGGCTTTACAAAAAGGGGGACCCGTCTAGGGTTAGGCTTTACAAAAAGGGGGACCCGTCTAGGGTTAGGCTTTACAAAAAGGGGGACCCGTCTAGGGTTAGGCTTTACAAAAAGGGGGACCCGTCTAGGGTTAGGCTTTACAAAAAGGGGGACCCGTCTAGGGTTAGGCTTTACAAAAAGGGGGACCCGTCTAGGGTTAGGCTTTACAAAAAGGGGGACCCGTCTAGGGTTAGGCTTTACAAAAAGGGGGACCCGTCTAGGGTTAGGCTTTACAAAAAGGGGGACCCGTCTAGGGTTAGGCTTTACAAAAAGGGGGACCCGTCTAGGGTTAGGCTTTACAAAAAGGGGGACCCGTCTAGGGTTAGGCTTTACAAAAAGGGGGACCCGTCTAGGGTTAGGCTTTACAAAAAGGGGGACCCGTCTAGGGTTAGGCTTTACAAAAAGGGGGACCCGTCTAGGGTTAGGCTTTACAAAAAGGGGGACCCGTCTAGGGTTAGGCTTTACAAAAAGGGGGACCCGTCTAGGGTTAGGCTTTACAAAAAGGGGGACCCGTCCAGGGTTAGGCTTTACAAAAAGGGGGACCTGTCCAGGGTTAGGCTTTACAAAAAGGGGGACCTGTCCAGGGTTAGGCTTTACAAAAAGGGGGACCTGTATGGGGTTAGGCTTTACAAAAAGGGGACCCGTCTAGGGTTAGGCTTTACAAAAAGGGGGACCCGTCTAGGGTTAGGCTTTACAAAAAGGGGGACCCGTCTAGGGTTAGGCTTTACAAAAAGGGGGACCCGTCTAGGGTTAGGCTTTACAAAAAGGGGGACCCGTCTAGGGTTAGGCTTTACAAAAAGGGGGACCCGTCTAGGGTTAGGCTTTACAAAAAGGGGGACCCGTCTAGGGTTAGGCTTTACAAAAAGGGGGACCCGTCTAGGGTTAGGCTTTACAAAAAGGGGGACCCGTCTAGGGTTAGGCTTTACAAAAAGGGGGACCCGTCCAGGGTTAGGCTTTACAAAAAGGGGGACCTGTCCAGGGTTAGGCTTTACAAAAAGGGGGACCTGTCCAGGGTTAGGCTTTACAAAAAGGGGACCTGTATGGGGTTAGGCTTTACAAAAAGGGGACCCGTCTAGGGTTAGGCTTTACAAAAAGGGGGACCCGTCTAGGGTTAGGCTTTACAAAAAGGGGGACCCGTCTAGGGTTAGGCTTTACAAAAAGGGGGACCTGTCTAGGGTTAGGCTTTACAAAAAGGGGGACCTGTCCAGGGTTAGGCTTTACAAAAAGGGGGACCCGTCTAGGGTTAGGCTTTACAAAAAGGGGGACCTGTATGGGGTTAGGCTTTACAAAAAGGGGGACCTGTATGGGGTTAGGCTTTACAAAAAGGGGAAACCTGTATGGGGTTTGGCTCTAGGAATGAGACCCCTCCAAGTTTAGGATCCAAGAAAGGGGACCTCTCCAGAGTTAAGCTCCAAGATCAGGGACCTGTCTGGTATCCGGATCCAAAAACCGGAACCTTTCCAAAGTTAAGCTGGCTACACATTAAACATTTTTTTTTTTAGATTTACCTTTAACAATGTAGTGTAAGGACATACCTGATGGCATTCAATGTTTTAAAAGTGTTTAGATTTGACCTCGTATTATTATATGGTTTTGGTAAATCTAAAGGAAAATTGTATAATGTGTAGCTGGCTTAAGAACGGGGACTGTCGGAGTAGATTGGAGTCTGCTGAGCTCTCCAGGATGCAGCAAGACGGTACCTGATAGAGATGCTAATTGACTGATTTATCTGCTCACGGAGAGGTGCCAATTGAATTAGTAGAGCAATGTAAGCTCAGGCAGACTGCCTCATCCCAGAAATGGGAGGACTACTGTTCCCAGCAGGCTTTGTTGTTGTAGCCCTCCAGTTGCCTTAGTGAAGCAGTTTGCCCACACCTAGTATTGGGACTTGTTCAGTAAGAGGAGATGAAATGGGGGAAGTGCAATAATCCATATGGAGCCAATAGGTATAGCGTTTTGGAGATTTATACACACTAAGAGGATATGTAGACTTCTACATAGATAGAGCCAATAACATTTTATCTTTTTGAAGTTTCATTTCCAAAACTGAAAATGTAAAGTAATTGATACAATATGTACATTTCCCATTCCTGGTTCCTTTTACACTTTCTTACTAAGCACGTGCTGAGATCTGATATCCCTGGTGTTAAATCCAGTGTATATGGGTGTTTAATGTTTCCCTTTACTTTAACTTGTATTAGGGAATAAAACCAACGTAGTTGGCGCTTGGCACTTCTGCCTTGCAGCACTGGGGTCCTCCGTTTGAATCCCAGCCGGGGGAACTATCTGCATGGAGTTTGCATGTTCTCCTTGTGCTTGTATGCGTTTCCTCCAGGCTCTTCAATTTCCTTTTGCACTCCAAAAACCTGCTGGCAGGTTAATTGGCTTCTTTCCAAATTTCCCTTTTAGTATGTGAATTGGGGACCTTGGATTGTAAGCTTCTTGAGGACAGGGACTGATGTGAATGTAGACTGCTGTGTACATTGTCAATACTATATAAATGCTGGATGTGGACCACTTGCTTAGTGGTTGGCACTTCTGGCTTGTAGCACTGGAGTCCTCAGTTCAAGTCCCAGGGCAGGACATCTGTCCTCGGGACAAGGAGTTTGCATGTTCTCCTTGTGCTTGACTGGGTTACCTCTGGGTGCTCCGGTATCTTCCTACCTTCCAAAGACCCGCTGGTAGGATAATTGGCTCCTGTCTAAAATGCTCCTAGTATAATATTCTGAGAACGCCCAAATGGCTGCCAACAGCACAATGGGTCCCCGGAGAGAGAAGCTCTATAAAAATCTAAATTCATAAAATTAATTTGACTGATTTGAGATGCCCCTGTATAGTGGCCATAGTGCCTGCTGTCACCTTTCCATACCCAAGCCACCGTTCCCATCGACCAGCATACCCTCCGTAGAAAAGTGTGGAATAAACCTGCAAAGATTTTCCAGCAGCTTGTAGAATTTCTCCGGTGATATCTGGCCATCATCCATCTACTGCTAACCCTCAACATTGCCTGATCCAATCTACGACCCTGCTTGTAGTGTAACCGTTCCCGAAAGTAGCCACTTAACGATTAAACGCATTGCATTCCCTTTTTTTTCTCCAGGTCTACGGAGATCGTCTGGACATGGCAGTGTGGAGCGAGGGGCTTGTGAGCCAGAGCTCTTGTCCTGACTGCTGAGGGCAGCCAACGTCTCGGAGCGGAGAAGACGTCCAAGCCGTCTACTCATTTATTGTTTTAAGCCCGCGGTTCACACCTGCACCAATGCAATTCAAACTGTTCCCCTTCGCCCTCATCATCCTGAACTGTGTGGATTACAGCCAATGCCAAGCCAACCGATGGAGACGGAGCAAGAGAGGTCAGTGCTGGCCGGGGACTGATGGCGGGAGGGCTGGAGAGCTGGAGAGCATGCACGGAGCACACGTGTCTTCTACAAACATCCATATGTTATCTGATCCATAGGGTGTTACTGGGAGACGGTGCTGGTGTTGTAGAGCCCCGTGTCTGGGTCCTGAGACGTACGCTCTACAAACTGCATTTTCCTACTAGAACAATAGGTGGTGTCCTACTATAGAACAAGACTCTCAGCATATGGCCAGAGCTACTAGCAGAATAATATCTAAAGGGCAGACCAGCCTTTCTCAGCCCTTGCAACTTGAAATAACCCTTTAAATGTTCCTTTAAATAACCACTTTTTTTTTTTTCTACAGCTCATGGTACATTTGTGTAATGATCAGCCAGTAGAATGTTCCTTTCTATTTGAGGTGACTTTCGCAAAGCAGGAACAAGTATTCTTACCTGCGATTTACACGTGATTTCTTATGTTGCACAGAGGGCCGCTCATTCACTTCATGGGCTACCCTATGCGTGTTTGTCACCTGAAAACAAGCTCTTGCTCCTTCTTTGACGACAAACGTAGCACGTTTTTTAAAACTCGCATTTTGCTGCAATCGCTACGTGGTGATCGCATCAGAATCGCATCACATTTGGTGTCCCTTAAAGAATAAGAGCACGCAAAAATGCATTGTGCGTTCTGCTGTGATATGGGATGGTGGGCAGAATCTTGGCGGTTCTGCCATTGATCCCAAATCATGAAGTGTGACCAGTGCCCTAGGGTGGCCATGAACATCACACTCTGATTGTACAATCTCTCACTTTTTCCAAAATTGTGTAATATGAGGACAAACCTAGAAATTGGATTGTATATCAGGTCACACAGGCCCCCCCTACATTACATGGTGGTTGGTAGATCTAAAGGTAATCAGGCAATCGGATTGTATAGTGTATGGACAGCTTTGCAAAGAACTTAAAAAAATAAAAATAAAAAAATAAAAAGTCAGGGGTTACTTGTCTAAGAGGCAGAAATTGCTCATTGTTCAAGGAACCCCTAGTAGCCCTCCATCTATTGTGGAACTACATGTCCCATGAGGCACTGCAGAACTGACAGATACAAACATGACTTACAATGGGACTTGTTTTGCAACAGATGCAAAGCAGGAGTTGCCCGCCTCTGGAGGGACACTGGTTGAGAAAGGCTGCTTGGGGCAATTCTGGAGATAATCCTGCCAAGTGCCATCATGTAAGACAGGGGTAGGCAACTTCGGCCCTCCAGCTGTGGTGAAACTACAAATCCCATCATGCCTCTGCCTCTAAGAGTCATGCCTGTGATTGTCAGGGTCTTGCAATGTCTCATGGGACTTGTAGTTTCAAAACAGTTGGAGGGCCAAGGTTGCCTACCCCTGATGTAAGGCCTCGTGTACATAGAGGGGGAGAGGCACATGTAGGGTCTGGCATGAAAATCCTGGCAGCTTTCCATGGCCAGGGAGCCAAGGTGGTGACTACCTGTGCATGCACATGAAGTATTACCCCCCAATGTGATTGGGGAATACGCTACACACATGCGTGGGTAACTGCCAGTGCAAAAAATTATCAGTGGTATAAAGTACAAGCAGGTAATGCCAATTCTCCTCTATGGCCAGCTGTACACGCTACCTGTGGCTCCCCGGCTACAGGAAACCATTCCAACCTTTCTGTACTTCTAAGGAAGCCTATGCTGTGGAGTCATGGCCCCATAGGATGAACCCATTTGCCTTCTTGTGTTTTTGGTCGAATGGGGAAGAATTAGAACATTTGTAGGTTTTTACTGCTGTCTGGGCTCTGTTAGGGAGATTTGGGGTCCATTTACACTGTTGCATTTTATCCTATGTGTCCACCATAAAAAGCATAGGTTATGGTCCACCATGAAAAGATGAGTACAATCTTCCCATTGCACACATTCCTGGAAATGTCTTAGTAGTAGGTGGGTGCTGCAGTGACTGCCGGCTGAGAACCAACCGGTATAGGCACAAGGTTAGAGACTGTAAAATGGATTTCTGTCTGTGTAGCAGTTGGGGATTTCCCTTGCTTGGTGTCTCATGAAACCATTGTCACTAGAACAGTTAGAGAGGGCAAATCTCTCTAATGAGCCCCTGATGGCAGTAAAAACCTGACAGGGGTTCTAATACTTTCTCAAAACAAGCAAGTTTTGTCTGGAAATACAGTACACCTAAGTGGGTACACATATATGTAGGTGATCATGGTGCAAACGGACTTACTGCTCTGATTGTGTATGTGTGTCCAAAGAGGAGATCAAACCTGGCCAACTGATGGCCAATGGGACTAGTTGGGGACATCCTATGATGGCAGCTTGTAGAAGAGTGCTAAAGGGGGGGGGGGGGGATAACCTGAGAAACTCCTTTTTGTGTGTCTGATCTCTTCAACATGAGTATATTGCTTAAAAAAATCATACAAAAGTTTGTAGCAAATTATATAATATATATTTTATAAAAAATGTCTAGCTTTCTGACCATATTTAATATTTTCTAAAAATGTATTTCTTTTAGGTTTACTACTTTGTATATATTTTTGCATGTATTTCCGCTTAATTTCCAGAAACTTCCTAAAAATAAGTTTAAACATCTGTGTTATTCATTTATTAATACCCTTTTTTACTTTTATTTTTTTTACTTATTTTATCTTTTATACCCATTTTATTTTTTTCATTCTGATTGCACAATACTCTTTTTGAAGGAGTTGTATCATACTGGAAAGGACCAAGTTACTATAGACCGTCAGCTTGGCTGGAGATCTGTAGAGGATCGTGTCAATGGGTGTTATTTTCCTGCGTTTTGAAGCGCATTTGGAAATGCAGGTCAGCCAAGTCTTATTGACTTTAGTAGAGCAGTACACAGGGCAGTTCAGAAGCTGCGTTTTTAACCTGCGTTACGTTGTTTCTGTGGTTGCTGCATGTTTTAATGAGGTACATTTGAAGTGTAGGCTGAGCAGGTCATAAGCAGCGTTTGTGTTTTAAATGAAGAATGCAGCGTTTGACTAGAATGGCTGTCCATGTTAATACTAAAGGAGAAGTTGGTGGCCAGCCTTGGTCTATAGCCTTAATGATTACATAGTTGAAGTTCTTAGCAGGAACTTTACAATGAACTCGCTCCCAGTGAAGATGACGGCCAGTTTAGTAATAGAACAAGATCTCTTCAGAGGGCTTCTGACTCCAGACAACTCATAATGAGGGTGAAGAATAATTTAGCTGCCATTCCATGGATGCTGCTATTTCCAAGGTGTGTGTGTGTGTGTGTGTGTGTGTGTGTGTGTCCCCTTTCTGTTTAGAAATCTGTTACCAATTTGGACCTTGGCAGATACTGGTTGACGTTTGTTACAGCATTTATTGCGGGATATTGGATAGTTTTAAGATGTGTAGATTTTAGCCTGCTAAATGCATGAACTTTCTTAAAGGATCAGTCCTATCACAATGGTGGCAGTTTTTGGTAGATTCTTTGAGGTGACTGGTAACATTCATAGAATGGTTTATTTATCGGTGTCCCTATTCTGGGGTAGCAGTGAGACTCCACAAGATGGTGGTGCAGCCAGTTGCTGTGGCTGGTGGATTTCAGAACGGAAGTCCTGAGTGGTAAGGGTACCCAGTTGTTGAGTAGAGTATGTCCTTCCAGCCCCTGTCAAAAAAAAACAGTTTTGGGTTCCATCATCCAAGTATAGTAGACAGTTGGCCAACCCTCCTTTGCAAGGTATGCTACAACTTGTAGTTCCTCAACAGCTGTAGATACATTTCCTGTACTCCCCCCCCCCCCCCCCCCGCCATAAAGTAATGCTCTTCATATAGATGAGTTTTCTCTGCTGATAAAAATTTGGCTGATGCAAACATCAGCAGTGAGTGGCACACCTTGGCACTGAATGTTTTTGGCCAATTATCTTGTATACGCTGAGCTGCTGACAGCAAATCTAATCTCAGATTTATCATCCATTAGTGAAGGTTCTCGCAAGGAATCCATATAGCCACGGTGTAGGTTTTCACTGCATAAAAACTACTCTGCATCTCTTCCTACTACTATATCAACGAATACCTGAGGTGCAACGCAGGACTGTATGAAGTAAACAGTTGAGGGGGGGGGGGGGGGAAGGATAATGATAAACCTGTTTTTGTATTGTGCAGATTTTGGAGGTGTACAAGTTTGGTTTATTTGTTATTATTATTAATTTTTTTTTCTGTATTTTTTTTTTCTTTTTTCCTTTTTATTATAGGTTACTTTTTTATTTATTTCAAATTAGGAGATGGGGATATATATAATATATATTCTCTAGCTCTCTCCTAATTTAAAATAAATAAAAATAACCGATAATAAAGAAAAAACAACACCCCACAAATAAACCAAACATGTACACCTCAAATCTAAGTTGCACAATACAAAAACAGGTTCATCCTTATCCATATATTCCCCCCCCCCCCCCAATTGTTTACTTCATACAGTCCTGTGTTGCACCTATATGCCACCCCTACTCTACAAAGGGTTAATATGACTGGTTAATATGAGACCTTTTTATGGAAGTCCAGTTTAGTCCTCTAATCATACTGGTTTTCAGCTCCATATACTTTTTATTTTTATTTTGCTTTGGTGCACGGTACATAGAAAGCTAGTTTAAATATTGACATGGACTCCCAAAATATTTTCATAACTGCTGACGTAAATACGTTCTTCCCGACTTTTCTACATTTTATGATTACGTCTATCCTTGGTTTTTAGCATGGGATGTTTGTGGTGTTTTTTTTTTTTTTTTTGTTTTTGTTTTTTTGTTGGTTGACTACATTACAATAAAATGGAAGTGAGAGGGCTTTTCAGTGCCAGGAGAGTTAATATTCCGGAGCCCAGCCTCCCAGATTTCACAGCCAATAACCATAAAGTCATCGCTGTGAAGTCACAAAGGGGGGAAACAAATTGAAGAATTCCTGAACAAAGCAAGGTATGTGTTCTATACGGTTTCTTTTCTAGTATAATAAACCATTGTCCTACAAATAGAATGCGAGGAATTGCCCATCTTAACCCCCCCCCCCCCCACACTGAGGAAAGCCATTTACGAGACATTGATTGATTATGCCTACTAAATATTATTACTAATTGTATTTCTACATAAATTGTAAAGTATTGTTAATGCACCACAGTGTAACTAATTCTGTCCGGGAAGTCACCGTCATATTGACTTATTAAAAAGGCAAACCGCCATGTGCAAAGTTATCTAAAGCAGCCGATCTTCATCCTCGTCCTTGCTGTGGCTATTTGACAAATGGAGTCAAGACACCTACTGTATATAGGTTATTGCACTCAACATATTATCATTGCTGCTTTATTAGAACCATAAAAGATGAACACCACTCTTGGGGGTCCCACCTGTATTAAAGATCCAAAAATTAATTGCTAGGTCACATGACCAGCGCTGTCGCGCCGAGGCACCTGGGAGCATCATTGCTTTGCCAGCAAATATTACACTGAAAGAAGAATTCTAACCTAGTAAGTGTGCCAGGTGTGGGCTTGTGCAGTCACTGGGTGCAAACATACAATGGCATTTGCTAGGTTGGGGGGGGGGGGGGAACAAAACAAATCTCCAACTGCAGTAGGACAACCCATTGTGAGCATTTTGTTTGGTCTTTTGCAAACTTTTTTTAAGCTGGTAATACCTTAGAATTCAATGCACTCTCCAATAAGTTAATTATATGTGCCACTATTGCTTACAGGTTCATTTTATAACACCAACGTAGTGTCATCCTGGGGAAGAATTGAGAAAAAAGACCTGTGTGTCTACCCTCATCGACACCTTGTGATGGTGTGCCTGAAAGGGGGGGGGGAATCTTTCTGCGATAGTGGCTTCCCCTAGTAGTAGGTGTGCTATCCTGCTAGTCAGGATGACTGGAGGGGTTGGCTCTTTAAACAAATTGTTCCAGATATAAGAAACTGAACAGCATAGAGAAGCCTATCTTCTCTTGCAAGGGTATGGTGTAGTAAAGGGAAATATATATATATATATATATTATACACAAAAATTACTATAATTTTAGTGTGATCCTGCTGGTGGCTCACTCCCGCTGTGATTATACACAGCAGGTAACACTGACTCCATGTCCCTCCGATCATTTGTTACACAAGGCAGATTACTGTTCTGTCAGTACAGGAGATATGGATCCTGTGTTCCTGCAAAGCAGGGACTTGGATCCTTGCTTTCCCCTAGTAAAAGCAGGCGCGAATGTGCGCCACCACCAGCTCACTACCGCTGTGATTATACACAGCGGGAGCGGTGGACTCGAAGTCTGCCACCACCCGCCAATCATCCTGCAGAGACACACAATGGCAGTCTGCCTATGTAAACAAGGCAGATCACTGTTCTGACTGGAGGGAGGGCATTGATCCTGTGTCTCTGAAAAGCAGGGACAAGGCTCCATGTTTTCCCCTAGTAAAAGCATGTCCCACACTGTAGTAAAACACTGGCTAGGCACAGTTAACCCTTTTGATCTCCCCTTCACAGCCAGTGTCATTAGTACAGTGACAGTGCATATTTATTTTTTTACTAACCGTAGTTCCTAGTGAGGACTAAATTGAAAAAACAGCACCATATACTTTTGTTAAAAAAAAAAAAAGGAAAAAACAGCACCACTCTGATGCTCCAGAAAGTGAATCCTGTGGCTGGTATTCTGGTGTTGGTATAAGACCAGTCGGCTTAGCTTGGACTACAGAAAAAATGGTGCCTGGCCGCACACAGGGATCGGCAGATTGTAAAGCTAAAATAGTAAAAGATAATAGAAGTTGGCCTCTATGATTAAACCCCACATGGGTGAATCTTCAGTTTATAAATGTGTAAATGTTCAAGAAAATGCTATAAGGCTAACAAAAACCTAATGCGTTGTGCGTTTTTAGTGGGGGCATAGTCCTCAGTAGGCCCTATAACACAAGTTGATGCTCAGAAAACCACCCAGGCGCATTGAAACATTGCGCTGATGCGAATTAGCAACATGTATAACAATGGCTGACCTGGGTTCCTGTGTTGACCCGCAGGATCTTAAAGTGAACCTGTGGGATTCAAATAAGAGACCTCTCCTTGAAGACTGATATTTTTAAAGGTTAATGCTTCAGGGCTGTCATCCCAGTTCTTTGATTTGCTACCTTGTAAGTCCCGACCTTGTCCAGGCTGCCAGGCATGCAGCCAGTGAAGTCTGAAACATCTGGACTCCCCTAATGCTTGTTCTAGATCACCTTATTAGGTTGTATAGCCAGGATGCTTACCCAGACCCCCCCCCCCCCCCCCCCCGAGGACCTGCACCCTTTAAAAAAACAAATAAGCAATGGCTATACATCAATTCTCACAGGTTCTCTTTTTAGACCTGTTTAGAATATCCCCTGTAACCTTAGTTTGAAGTTTAATGCATCTGGTCTGCTGGCTTTCAACCACAGCTTGCAATGATCTGCAATATTAATAATGGTGCACTGGAAGATGGTCTTATCTTCTGATCTGTAATCGCATAAATAATCAGCCGTTCTTTCGGGATCTATTTATCATGTCACGCTATTTTAGGCTGCCCGGACTATTTAGCATTGTATGCAAAATGGGAAAGTTCTGTAGTCTAAAAGGCAAATGGAGGCACAGATGTTGGTCCAGCTCTAGACAGCTAATTGATAAGTCATTGGGACGAATGTATATTGTACGAGGAGCAAAACTGGCCTGCCCCCCCCCCACTCCAACTCTGAAGGACAGTAAACTGGCCAATTTTTGCCTTTAAAGTTTATCTAAACATAAAACCAAAACGTAATGTGTTGCAGCTTACTAATCCTTGTGATGCTAGCTACATAGAATTTTTTTTATTTATTTTTTTTATTTTTTTTATTTTTTCCCCAAGCTTCTGCTTTTTCATGTAGTAATCCCGGTATTGACACATCTTATTCATGGGTGGCTATGTCACTTTATCTATGTCACTGTATCTATGAAAAGCGCTATGGTTGTTACCCTAAGCTGCATCCCTGATATGGTCTACAAACATGTCAATATCTCTTCTGTTTCATTACATGGGGGACAAGGCATTAAGAACTTTGTTACTGATGCGCTGTAGTATTGGCTAGCGGTGCTTGTCTCCAGTCCTTAAGGCCCACTAACTGCATCTTCATTTACATTACAAGGGGGACAGGGCAATTTGGTAGTTTACAGAAGATGGTTAGTAGGAAAGATATTCCTTGTCACTCAAAGTGATGAGGACGTCACAGTGCTAGAGAGGCCTATAGCTAAGCCTGGGAACTGGGGTGAGGAAAGGAAGCTGACTTTCACAAAGTCTACATTTGCATAAAATTCATGGGAAACTGCAGAGGCAGATTAGGGAGACATGTTGGATGTGGCATGGGAGGATGTCTCCTATGAAACTACGGGACTCATTTTGAGTTTTTATGCACACGTGACAAGTGTTTTCCAAGTCTCTTAGAAACTCAACCCAAATTTTAAGGCTGTTAAAGAGCCAAAGATATGTGGAGCTTCCCTCTTTCAGCAGCAGCCCTGTTATGGTTATATTTTATAGGGAGGAAATCCAAAGTATGAAAATTGAGTCTCCCCAGTCTTGAGAAGATGGGTGATTTGATCCTGCTTTTAAATCCTGTTGGACGCAGGCAGGGGAGAACTTGAAATGTTTGGCCTACTGAATAAAGATCAGTTGATTGTCATCTTCCCTGGGGTGTTGTTTTTTTTTTTAAATGGGGGGGATAGTTTCTTGTGGGCTAAAGGAAGTGCTTTGTGCAGTGTGATGCCGTGATTGCTGGGCATAGTGAAAGGCAGCTGTCCTCTTGAAGAGGGGGCATCCTGGGGTCACCAATATCAAAAATGGGGGCCTGTGAGATCACATTGTAGAAGGCAAAGAAGCCACAAGACTGGGTTGTGAAGGAGAGGGTAGAGGAGACAGCAAGAGGAGCTAATGGAGCTGGATAGTGGGGAAGAGTCAGCTATTTTGTATTGTGATTTTTAGATGTGAATACTAAAATCCCTCACCTACTTCCCATATGGACCACCAATCTGAGCAGGACCTGCAGTTGGTGACAAACTTTATTATTAGCTCTTGTGCAAACCTGGATCACAGTAGAGGTAAGTCTTCCAGCATAAACTTTATTTTGTGGCCCTTGGCTTTCGATCACATGGCATCTCAGCTGGAAAGAGAACCCGTGCTGGAATGGGAGAATATTTCCACTTGGGCTATGAACCCAACATGTGGTATTGTATTGGTTGGAGTGGCTAATACACCCCTACTGCCAAGCCCAGCCTTCCACCTGCACAGTGCATAGAGACATTCAAACTTGGCAAAACTGGAGTGGATTTTAAGGGTGTGCTCACTCGGGCCAGTTTAATTAAACCATGCCTGGGTTTGAACCTCCCCATTTCCCCACTGGTTTGCACTCACACTGGTTTGTAGGGAAGTGTTCCTAGGCACAATCCCATGCTAACCAGACCAGTGAATCCTGTCTTGCGACACAATTCTCTATGGAGAGAACTTTGCTCTGGCACAGTTTGCACTCGCACTGCAGCAAACTGTACTGGATCACAAGTGAACCGCACCTAGGACCAGCTGTTCCAAGTGGTCCTGGGTGTGGTTTGATTAACCAGTTCCAGGTTTGGTTTGGAGCACTCTTACTACATAAATGAACTGACCCCTGGGGCTGAACAGCTCCCAGGACCCGTTAAAGCTGTTGGGGAGAGTACCCTAAAATCTGTGCTTGCCCATGCCAGTCAAAGCAGCCAGTGTACATTATTGTGCCTCCCCCTCCCACCATGCCTTTCCATCCTGCTGCTCTGTTCACCCATAGGAATAATGTTAAATACCAGCATTAATGGGCATAGGGGAGCTATGATGAATCTCTCATCTATTTCCCACCATGCAATGCTGTCTGCCTGAATGACCAATTGCCAGGCTCTCGTGCACATGGGGGTGGAGGAAAGAAGTCTTTAGCCTTGTGTAAGCTCTAGAAGTTTTTGATCTATGGTCTGTGTTCTGGACCACCCCAGTTCATGTGATTGAACACTGCTCACAATGTGCATGTGCCCACTATGACCTGCACACAAATGTGTACGCTCCCTTGAACCTTTTTGTTAAGCAAAGGCAATTTTTTATATTGTGTATTATTTCTTGTGGTGATAATTTTCATAATTACCCTCCTGGCTAATGCTGTAGAACAATACATTTTGAAAGCCTTGTGACTCTTCTTTGGATCACGTAACTGCTTATTGATTATGTGGTTGCTTGTAAGTATGTGTTGCGTAATCTCTTGTAACACTCCTATGTCCTCTGCCTGTGCTAAAAAATCTAGCTCTTAAACCTACATAACATATATCGTGGTTTAGCTTTGCCTAGGTCCAAAGGTCTCAAATTTCCCGGACTGCTCCTCATGTCAGAGTCTTCTGCATTGATTTGTGTTCACAGGCTGGACTAATGACTCTCGACCCATGTTTGATTTCCAGTACGTTGTGTCATTATTTTCAAGTGAAATGCCCACTTATGACAAAGCATCATGAACTATTTTAGTGACGCATTAATGCAGAGTCATTGTAGTATCGGTATTGGCTAGCAGTGCTTGACCGTGGTTCCAAAGTCTCCCAAACTGCAAGTTTTTTGCCTGTGCTTTCCAGCCTCATGGGCGTGAAATCGGATTTTCCCAATACTTGCCAGACGTATTTTGGTTTTAATTATTTTGATAGTACCACATTGCTGTTGCTCTAGGGCAATCAAAGGGTTAAGTGTGTGTGTGTGTGAGATATAATCTCTATCAAATATATATATATATATATATATATATATATATATATATATATATATATATATATATATATATATATATATATATATATATATATATATATATATATATATATATATATATATATATATATATATATAATTTTATTTATTTATTTTTTCATTCCCTTAGCAGTGAATAACACACACAGGATCCCCTGTCAATGAACACAGCTCTGTGTGTTATTTACAGTTACAGAGCCATGTTTGGGGAAGCTCAGAGCCAATCCACGGGTGCTGGCAATCAATCATTGGCCGTGATCCGCATGTGCTGCAACGAAGCACAGCTGAGCTGGCTGGCACTCGTGCAACCCGCATTAGTGTGATGGTCAGTGGGCAGAATGGTCCTTACACTTCTGGTCATTGGGAAGAATTACCCCCTTACAGATAGCTAAAAAGATCAGTGGTGTCAGTGGGAACTTATCTGAGAGGAAGAAATTGCTGATTGCTCAAGGAACCCCTAGCAACCTCTGGAGGAACCCTAAAGTTCTACGGAACCCTGGTTGAGAAACCCTGATCTAGCCGCTGACATCTTAACAACCAATGATCTCAGTTGACAAAGGTTATGTTGGGCGAATGCACTGCATCTTTGTTTGCACCTCCCCTGCCCCTTTCTGTCACCACTGGTGTCTCATTAGCTAAGTGAAGGAGTAGTATTAAGGGAGAAGAGAAACATTGGCACGCTAGTCAGTATCAGTGTGCAAAGGTGTGTTTGCTTTGGAAGAATACATTTACACATGGCAAACACATGCAGCCGAAGAAAAAAAATTGACAGTGGCGGTTATTTACTAAAGGCAAATCCACTTTGCACTACAAGTGCAAAGTGCACTTGAAATTGCGCTAAAAGTGCACTTGAAGTGCAGACACTGTAAATTGGAGGGGTAGATCTGAAATGAGTGGAAGCTCTGCTGATTTTAACATCCAATCATGTGCAAGCTAAAATGCTGTTTTCTATTTTCCTTGCATCTCCCCCTTGGATCTACAGCAAGTGCACTTTCAGTGCAATTTCAAGTGCACTTTGCACTTGTAGTGCAAAGTGGATTTGCCTTTTGAAAAATAACCCCCATAAATTTTTATGGATAAAGCACTCAAAGAACCAAAATATATGAGCAACTTGAGAATTGCTACTAAATGGCAGAAAAACATGCATACAAAAACATATGAACTTTTTTTTTTTTTGGGCCAGTGTGTATGAAGCTCTATAATGAGAAAAAAAAAATACAAAACAATTTTAAGTTTTATTACTCAGGTGATCTGCCTGACTTTTTTTCTTTGCTTGTTGGCTATTCTTAAGCCTAGTACACAGTGTGTGTGTGTGTGTGTGTGTGTGTGTGTTTTTTTTTTTTTTTTCCATGCGACTCAGTGCGGGGAGGGGACCTGAAGAGCTCAGGAGATCCTGTACTAACAGTCCACTGTTGGTACAACGCTCTCCCTATGTCCTGACAGGGGGAATAACCCCCCATCCCCGCTGGAAGACACTGGTCAGCCATTGGCTGTTCGGCAGACCTTTTTGGGGAATGGTCGTCTTCTGTTGGGCCGACTGCTGCACAAACGGGCCAAATGTCAGCCAAGTTCAAGTTGAACCGGCTGACATTTGTGTACTAGGCTTTGTTTGTGTGGCCCAAGACCACTCCTCTTCTCCCAATGTGGTCTGGGAAGGTCAAAATGTTGGACACCCGTGATTTAGAAGATGCAGATAATCATTTTTGAAATTTTTTTTTTTGTTAATTTGGATAATTTTAAATATCCTTATTTTAAGAATGTTTGTTGTTTTGGTGTGAACGCTCCTCCATATAGTGGAGATCTTTGCAATGCACATTTCACTATATTTTCAGACACCATCTATTTATCTGAGGATTACTGCTAACCAGATCACTATATATGGGCCATTTTTATTATTATTATTTTTTTTTTTAAGCTGTTTTCTGGGGCATTGTAAACCTTGTCCTGCTTAAAAATCTCAAACTCCTATAAAACAGAACACCAAAATGGTTCAAGCATTTAAGGTCTTGTAAATTTGAGTGACTGAGGCACTTGATTATAAAGTGGGTACCATTCTGAAGTTTGTTCCAACAGATGTTTCATAGAATTCTAAACTTTTTTTTTTTTTTCGTTCTTTGAGCCTGATTTTTGATTGCAGTGCTTAAAAGTGACCGGACAGTCTGTGCCAACAAAGCCTATACTGTGTCTTTAATTAAATGTGGAACTACTCAAAGCACTGTTGGGACTGGTAAGAGCGATCCTTGCTTTGCTGCGCAGCTTAAGTATTGGTATTGTGAGTAGGAGACATGAATAGAGATTTAACTCGACTTGTGTGAATTGTCCCATTTACAATCACCTAAGCCGGTTTTAATTGATCTCCTTCCACATTGAACAAGTGGATTAACCACAGGACCATGAGCTGATTCCGTTCAATGGGGGGGAACATTGGTTGACCAGCAACAACAGAAAAAAACCTCAATATTTTTGTTGGACACATTCAATGCTCGATGTACACTGTCAACAGTTCTGTCCTCATTTTGTGCAAATCCAGCTTCCCCCCCCCCCCCCAATTGGTTTTCCCTTTATTTATTTTTTCTTCTTTCCCTATGAGTTTTATGTGCAGGCCGTTTCTTGAAAAGAACTTGGTGGAACAAAAGTATTGACTTCATTGCTAGACCCAACAGCAGGCAGTTTAATTTCGAAGGAAATATATGGGTTCTAGTCAAATATAAAGCGTATTAACAAGCAAGATGAACTCAGCATAAGGTGGAAAAATAAGAAGCAGAACTGACCTTCAATCAAAACCACATCTCAAAATGATCCGTTGATATCTGCTCTCCCATTAAGGGCCTTCTCACACTGTTCCATGGACATTAATGTGCTTATTCACATTTTTGCCTATGGTGCATTAAGGAGCCAGGTCTGTAGTTTACTATGTTGACATGCATTGTGGGAATATTCTAAATGCTTTGAATGCCCTCCAACATATATACAATGCATGAAGAAATGTGCATAAAACAATGTAAATGGAAGCAGGGCTGGTGCAAGGGTGTTTGTTTATTTATTTTATTTTTTTTGACACCCTAGGCCAGTGATGGCGAACCTTGGCACTCCAGATGTTTTGGAACTACATTTCCCATGATGCTCCACTACACTGCAGAGTGCATGAGCATCATGGGAAATGTAGTTCCAAAGCATCTGGGGTGCCAAGGTTCACCTATTAAACTGTCCTAGGCGAAACCTAATTTTAGTGCCCCTGACTCCACCCCCTTTGCCCTGCCCTTGTAACACATGTGACCTACCTGACTCCTACTCCCTGCACTACTCACACCCCATCTCCCTCCCACACACAGCTCAATGTAGATCGGAGAATTCATCCTCCTCCTTACCTCCCCATGGCTTCATCTTCCATCATATCTCTCCTGAGTGCTCTCCCCGGAACTTGGCAGTCAGTATTGCTTAAGAGTCCCCGCCAATGCCATCCAGCCACTCCATGGTGTCCCCTGACGGCCGGGAGGTCAGCTCAACTAACAGCCTTTGCACCTCTCACTCAGTGCTCTCATGATCTCCACTGAGCCCTGTCCCGTCCCATCCAGTGTACTCACACCGGCTTCACCAGAGGGACGGGCTGGAGCAAAGGAGTCGCAGGGCGGCAGATAGGAGGTGTGACAGCGGGGCACATTGTGGGATTGGTGGCATGGCACCTGCAGCAGATGTGTTCCTGGGACATCCAGCACTGAACAGGGGCGAGTGATCAGGAGAGGAGAGCCAAGCTCACACACACCTGGAGCTTCACTGCACCGGGAGGGAGGGCATGGCTGTGCCCTAGGTGGTAGTGTGCTCCAGGCGGCTGCCTACTTAGCCTAGTGGTAGCACTGAATCGAAGCTAAAAACTAAGCCTGGCTCTGCCTCCTTCATCCTTTTTATGAGCCCTTCTATTGTTCATTTATTGTGATGACATCACTGATTTAATAGGCAGAACGAGCTTGAGCCAACGATGACTTGCATTCAAGTTCAGATGCCTGTATATATCAATCTCCTGATCATTTAGTTGTGGATTTGTTAATGAAGGACCTTTTGGCTTATATATTTATGCTTGGTTTGAAATGCACAGCTTACAGGTTTGCTTTAGATCTATTAGCCCTTGTACACACGGTCTGAGATTGCGACGGAATGTGTCCGATCGGACCGTTTTTTCGGATATTCAGACTGTGTGGTCTACATCGGACTGTTTCCATCGGAGTATCCGATGGACCAAGTTTTCCAACTTGTTGGCAAAATTTTCAGACAAAATGCTCCAATTGGACATACTCCGATCATGTGTAGAGAATTCCGATCGGACAAAGTGCCACGCATGCTCAGATCAAATTCTGACACCAAAGCTATTGGCTACTAGCGTGAACGTAGTCCTGTCGTAACGAAATAACGTAATCGTGTCGGATTTTCCGACAACTTTGTCCGACCGTGTGTATTCAACAGTTTCGGACAAAATCCATCTGACAAAATCTGACGGATTTGGTTGTCAAAATCTCCGACTGTGTGTACAAGGGCTTAGACAAGCTGTAAACTGCAAAGGTGGCCACACAGGTAATTATCTCCCTGCCAATAACAGACAGGAATCTTCTGTATATGCCACTTAAAGTGAAACTTTAGTCAGAAAATTAAGTCATGATAGATGGGGTACCCCAAGGTTCTGTCTTGGGACCAATTCTGTTTAATTTATTAATAAATGATATAGAGGGTGGGATACATGGTTCAAACTCAATTTTTGTGGGCAGCACGAAAAATAAGCAGGGCAATAACTTCACATCAAGATATAGAAATTTTACAGAAAGACCTGAACAATATGAATGGAGTGGACAACTACATGGCAAATGAGGTTTAAGATGGAACAATTTAAAGTAATGCACTTGGAGGTATAAAAACATACTATTCACTAGGGGGAGAACCTCTGGGGGAAATCAAGGATGGAGAAAGATCTGGGGGTCCTGGTAGAAGACAGACTGAGCAATAGCATGCAATGTCAAGCTGCTGGTCACCAGTCCTCAGAAGGGATGTGCTGGAGAGAGCCCAAAGGGCAACTATCTAAGGGGATTAGAGGACCTCAATTACGAGGAACGACTACAAGCACTACATTTTTATTTTTTATTGCTGGAGAAGACTCTCGGGAGGGGACATGATGGTGATCTACATTACCTTAATGGTGATCCCCACATACCGGTAGAAAAAAAAATATTCAGTCTCAGGGAGTGTAAGTGGACACAGGGCCACACAATGAGATTGGAGAAGCGGTTTAGCCTTAAGCTGAGCAGGGGATTTTTTACTATCAAGGTGATGAGAATGTGGAAATCTCTTCCACAATTGGTGTCAGCGGGGAGTATTGATCTTTTTAAAAGACTCTTGAACTTGCATCTTAAAAAAAAAAAAAAAAACGCAACATACAAGGATATGGGAAATTGATCATAGACACTGACACACATACACCTACACAGGTTGAAATGGATGGACAATCATCTTTATTCAACCTTCCCTACTATGCAGATAACGTCATGCTGACCCCTTCTGCAGTTATAGCTATGTAAAACATAAAAAAAAAAAAAGTGCCTATACTTTCTACATTTTATTCCCCTTTCTGCCTGCCCTGGCATCCCCTTTAAAAGTTTTTAACACCCGGAGGCGGGAAGGATATAGGACCACTGATTGGCTGGCTGTCACCGTGGTCACATGATTGGAAGTGGGTGCCACTGGCTACCGATTGTCTTCTTGAGACCAAGAGCCATTTTTGGCAGCTCGTTCTTTGTGCAGTGAGTGCTCTCCCAGTAAATATGCATTGCTGGGCGGGCAATGTTTGTGTGGACGTTAAAATTCAGCTTTTGCCCTTGTGCTTATGGGTTACTGCGGTGTAAAGAGGTGAAAATCCATTAATATATGGTCTCACCCTGCTCTGCACATGCGCAATTATCTATTCTTGGCACTGTGCCTAAAATCAGAGCCACTAAAGGCTGACAGCTTTAAGAATTACTGTTGCTTAAGGGAGAATAAAGCAACAGGAATGAGACAGTACAAAGGGAACACAGATTGGGTAGGGAGAAAAGAAAATCGGGTGAGGTGACAAGGCAAAATCTTCTGCCAGAGAGATGAGCGTTAAACTTACAAGGGTAGGGTCCTTCTCTTATCTCTCTGCTTATTAGCCGCCTGTGAACTTCAGCACTGTAAAGCTTCTGTCAGCTTTCCTCTCTAACTGAGCTAAAGCATACAATCAAGGCTGGAAATGTACATATTTAATTACAGAAAGTGACGTATAGTTTTTGAGACCAAGGGGAGGGGGAGCATTTCCAATACTGAAGTGACTGCTCAAGGCTTCCAGCAAGAATAAACTACCATGCTGGAGGCAATTTACAGCACACAGTAATTTGGTGTAATTAATCTGAAATGTATATTCTTTTAACAGCTTGATAACAATTTATTGTTCTTTATGTAAAGTTCAGATTTGAGCAAGTTATCAAAGTGCTGGGAACAAGGTGCAGATTTAGTACCATAGAGGAGCGAAGGGCCAGCCTAGTTGGTGGAAGCAATCCAGAACAAAAGATCTCCACTCAATTGTCCTTTCCTATAAGGTCCTCCAAAGCAGCCATGTCAAAATGTGTTTGCCTCTGATTCAGCTGGTTGGAACTGGCAAAACCAGTTAGGCTCATCTCATCCATCATGGAACCCATTTTTGGCCATTACTATGGGAGCTTAAGTATATGAAAACACTTATGAACTATGTATCCAATTGGCTCTGGCTGCTTTGAGGGCCTTATGGGAAAGGCCAATTAAGTGGGGATCTTTTGCTCCAGATTGTTACTCTATTGGGGAACTGTCTGCCAATAGATGTACCAATTGGATATACCAATGCAAGGGAGGTTATGGGGGGGGGGTGCAAGGAAACCAGTGAATAAACACCCACCAGCCCATACTTCTCATCTAGACCGCTCTTATGCAGTTGCGTTTGATTATTCCTACAAATTTACCGACATTCATTAACATCAACACCAGTAAAGCCACTTTCATTTGCAAGGCCTATTTAAAGATGTGTTGCTTGCTTTTATTTGGCCCATAGGACACTTCTTTTCCACTGACGCCGACAATGAGGCATTATTCCTTCCACTGACACCATCAATGGGGCACTATTCGTTCCTCTGATACCATTTTCTACTCCCACTGGCCCCTCTAAAATGTATAGGACTGTTAACTGGCTTTTTGTTTGGAGATTACCAGTGAATTACTTACCCCACCCCAGATCCCGGTGCTCTCCTTCACTGTCTCACACTCCACTCCAAGATGAGGGTCAGCCATTGGCATCCTCGCATTCAATGCAGGACCATTGTGCTTGATGTCATCGGACAAATGTGACTGGTTATGCAATGAAGAGGAGTGGCTTTAAAGGGCTGAGCTTGCAAAAAGGAGTTAGGTTAGTATTATACCTTTTTATTCCCACCCTTCCTAGAAAAAACAAGCATTTAACCCTTGTAGTGCAGAGAGGGTCCAACTGCAAGGGTTAGTCTTTCCCTAGTCCAGAGTTCAGCTTTTAAGCAGAACTATTGGCAAAACGTTTTTTCTTCATTTTTGATAGAACGAGGGAGGGTTAGAACACCTGTCAGATTTGCTTTTGCCATCTGTTTCCCATTGGGGAGATTTACATTCACTTCCTGATCCATAGCCCATGGAGGAAATCCCTACAAATTAAAGGAATTTCTTGGAAACTTCCAGGTCACCAGAATTGGTGTCCCCATTTGAAGATTTCCCCCTTTATTACTTTGCTGGGGATAACCCAAAATTTGGGTTTTTTAAAGATCATGGTAAACGTGACAAAGAGAGGGTGAATTCCCTTAATGGGGACACAGGCGGTCTGATCCCTCTCCACCAGTGGCGGCTGGTGCTGGCAAACAGAAGCACCCACCCCTGGTGTTAAATGGACTGACCTTAGGAGGCAGGGGGAAGAAAGAGGCGGGCTGTTGCTTCTCCTCCCTGACTGAGACCCGATTTGGCTCTAAGATTCCCTGGCCAATCGGGTCTCAGGGCCGGCTTTTTGATTGGCCAGGAGGAGAATCAAGAAGACCATGGCTAATGTTCGATATTGTCAGACAACTGGGTGGACTTAGGGCGCAGTGCTCATATGTATGTGTGTGTGTGTGTGTGTGTGTGTATATATGTATATATGTGTGTATATATATATATATATATATATATATATATATATATATATATATATATATATATATATATATATATATATATATATATAATTATATTAATTTTTTTTTTTGCCAATTGGAGCCTCTGGCTCTAATTGTGTGCTTCTCAAAAAACCCAACTGGAATCCATGTGTCCAGTGCCCTGAATGTAGATTAGGGGCCCAGGCATATAGATTAAGGAGGTGACGCTCTTGCGCCCCATATGAACGGGCCAACACAGCTCTCTCCACTCTATCAAAAAAAAAGCCTTTAACAAGCTGCCTGACTCCTTTCTGGTTCCAGCACCTGCCATTACAGAACTCCTCTATATGACAAGCTGTTAATAATTTTATAAGAGGAATTTCTGTTCGGTAGATGAATGCAATTACCCATAACGTGCAGCTGACACATTACATAGTAAAATGGCCTTTACTGGTATCCAGTGCTGTTTTTCTTGTAAGTAGAGTTTAATAAGGCATACGACTGTGCTTTGAAAACTGGAGTAGCCCTAACCTGACAATTGTTCAGCAAGACGAAGGAGAAAAAAAAAAAAACATTCCTAGAATCCTGCAACTTGGCTTTAAACATCTGCTAATGGTTAAATAATCACTGTGGGGCATCGGCCGCAAAAAGTCTCTGGCATTTAAGGCTCTCTATTACATGATCTCAGATGCGGCATAATAGAATTTTCTTAATGAAATAAAAATCTTGGCGCAAGCCCTGTCTTTAACTCTGTAGAAATCAATTGTATCCAGGCCGAAATGGAAATCAGATCGATCATTTCACTTCATTTAATGTTTTACTTTAAAACCAATTTAACAAGATTCATAAATGGCTTTCAGCCTGGTATGTGTTTTTGTATTTTATTTTTTGAATTCCCTCCATGCCGCTGAAACGTCTTATTAATGAGCCTCATTGCGTGAGATGAGGTGAGCTGTTTTATTAAGTCATTAAAGCACATGATAGAGTCAAGGTCAATTAGATTTTTGCCTAGCCCTAAATTATTATCCAAGCCTCTTTGAAGGCTGTGCAAAATTTTTACACGGAAAAGGAAGACATTTGGTGTGAGGAGGTGGAGTTGGATGTGTGGCGTGCGTAAATAGCCCCTAGATCTGTGTATTCTAGTCAAAAAGAAAAAACTCTGGTGGCTGTGAGTTACGACACTTTGCACATTGACTTTTGTCTATTAAAGTACAACTATGAGCAAAATAAAAAATGACAGTCAATTACTGGCATTAACAGATCTATTTATTTTTTTCCCTCAAGCCACAACTGAACCACAGTTTTGGTCTGTACATGAATGATGCCACCCGCGAAGTGTTATAACAAATGAACTGCTTTTGTTCAGCTACAAGTCGGTGGCCTCAAACGGTGACTAAAAGACCTTTATTATGCTGCAGTCTGTCACTGGCATGGACACAGTTCCCCAAAACAGTTTCATTACCTGTTGATATTGCAGTGCATTAAAAAACAGAAAATTTTGGTGTGTGGATATAATGAATATATATATATATATATATATATATATATATATATATATATATATATATATATATATATATATATAATTTATTTTTATTATTATTATATTTTTTTTTTTCTCAACTGGGTACATAGAAAAATAAAAATTAGAGAAAAACACTGAAATCGAAGAAAGGAAACAGTAAATTTCCTATCTTTGATGGGCTATAGTAGCCAGCACCCGGGTTGTCCATTTATGATAAGAGGAGCGAGTCTTGAGCACCGCTTTGGGTATGTTCTTGGTAACCCCATACCAGGAATAGTAGTATTCATTTAATTTTTTCCCTCACTATATAGTTGACCTTTTTTAAATAAGCGTATGCTAAGCAAAGTGCACCTTTTTGCAGCTCCCTTTTAGACCCTACCTTTACTGTATACATGTCTGCATGGACTTCATTCCGTAAGTGCAGAATTACTGAGTGCTGTTGAACCCAAACTGTTTTTTTTTTTTTATTTATTTATTTATTTTTTTTTCTAGGCTATAGACCTGCATACATTAGAGGTCTTAAAGGACTATAACTAGCCTATCTGCCCACCATGTAAAGCTAAGCCATAGGTTGGCTTTCTGCTAGGTACAGCAGTTGCTGTTTTGGCTGTACTATGGGATATGCAAGCTCTGGTCGTAGTACAGGGTGTATGGTAGCCTGTGCAATGGTTTTGGTACAGGGTGTATGCATTGGTTCTAGTGTAGGATATCCTAGGTGTGTGTGTGTGTGTGTGTGTGTGTGTGTGTGTGTGTGTGTGATCACATCTGCATTGGTGAGTGTATATAAGTCTCTGCACTGGATGTAGCGAAGGGTATAAAGTAGGAGAGTTATAGGTTGTAGTGGGCTACAGTAGGCTCAACATTGGTTGTAGCAGAGGATGTGTACAGTAGTAGCTTCTGCATTGGTCCTAAAACGGGGGGTATAGGAGCCTCTATCAGTTCTAGTGCAGGGTGTAAAGTAGGTAATGAATATGTTGTAGTGCAGGATGAATAGCAGCCTTTGCATTGGTTGTTGTGCAGGATCTATAGTAGCTTATGCATAAGGTGTAGCACAGGATGTATGCATTGGTGGTTGCGCGGGTCTATAATAGCGTATGCATCTGTTGTAGTGCAGGATGTATAGTAGTGTATGCATTGGCTGTAGTGGAAAGTGTATAGTGGCTTATGCATTGGTGGTTGTGCGGGGTCTATAATGGCTTATGCATTGGTTGATGTGCAAAGCGTATATTAGACAATGTATAGGAGGATTCAATAGGCACTATTGTGCTGGGGTACCATGAGCACTGTATTGTTTGTAGTATTTACTAATGATTAGTAGTTGTCTTAGCAAAAGCCTTTGTTAGGTGAAGTAGGTATCATTTTGCGGATGTAGTATTATCCGTAGTTAAAGTTGTCATACGTGTAGTTACACTGGTAATTTTTACAATAAAGACCTTGCTTCTTGAAATAAAGTAGATCGGTCCTGCAAATGACTGTTTTTTGAGCATCTCCAACAAAGCCTTGAAAGCATTAGTGTGTTCCAGCAGCTCTAACCCACCAGGATGTCTGTTTGCCTGGGCCCCTGGCTTGATTTAGTGCAGCGTGACTGTGGCTCCCCCAGCCAGAATGTTTGCTCGCTTTCAGAAGCCGCAGCAGAGGATCGCTGAGATCTTTACTTCCAAGGACTGTAAGCTAAGCCCTGTTCTTGCTATGTATAGTCATGCATACATCAATTTATATAGATTTTCTTCCCCTCGGCCCAGATTTATGTTTCACGTCTTACTTCATGCTAAAGTGTTTCTGAAAAGACCATTTGGCTTCAGGGCCTTTCATTTGAGTCCTTGTATAGTGTGACAGGGGGAAATCTATACACTAGACATGTTAATGGCACTTCAAAAGTTGGCCTCCTTTTTGGAGGTACAGTTTAAGGTAAGGGGTAGTTTTTTTTTAGAAGACCAAGAGAAGTCTGTAATGCAGAATTTTAATTCCTGTCTTCTGTGGTTGATGTGAGCCATTTTGTCATTGGGGCCAATGAGGACATGCAGAAACATGGAACAAGTACATATTTTGGCTATTCTTTTGTTGTGGTATAAGGCCTGGTAAGGTCGGGGGGGTGTAGATACTTTTTGATGCAATTTTTTTAACTTGTCCTATTTTCATTATGGCATTTCATTTACGGTTGGTAGTCCCTCTTTTTGTGCTTTTAATGTGTACAGTGAATTCAGCAGCTGAATGACTGCTGAGAAAACCAATTATGGGTTGGCACCTAAATATAATTTTTCTCTACTAAATAATTGTGAACTCTGGCCAAGGAGGCCATTAACTGGCTACTGAAGGTCTTTGGCATTGGGGGGAAAAAGAACTTCCAAACTGCTAAATGATAACATCCTGCGGGCCATTGTTCTCACAGTAGTGATATGACGCCGATGGTGCTTTGCAGACCTGGTTTGCCTTTGCAACTGAGAGAGTTGTAGTTATTGGCACTTTCACTATTACATTATATCATGGACAGCCACATCAGTCCCTGCCCTCAAGGAGCTTACAATCTGACAATCTACCAGGCAGCATGTCTTTTGGAGTGTAGGAGGAAACCAGAATACATGGAGGAAACTCTTCCACACATAGGAAGAAGGTGAGATTTTTGTGGTGCTGTGCAGAGAAACTGATGCATGTTGCTCCTACATGTAACAATCATACTTTTTTTTATTATTTTTTTTTCTAGAAAATTACTCCAAACCCCCCAAGCTTTATATATATATATATATATATATATATATATATATATATATATATATATATATATATATATATATATATATATATATATATATATATATATATATATATATATATATATATATATATATATATATATATATATATATATAATTTTAACAGAGACCCTAGGGACTAAAACACGGTCTTTGCACAGTGATTTTTTTTCGAATGGGTTTTTTGGGGGGATGGGACAGTTTAATGAAAGATGTTACACTGAGTAAATGTATAACTAATATGTTACGCTTTAAAATTGTGCACATTTATATAATGGCGCCAAGCTTTGGTACCTAAAATAGGAGACACACACACACACACACACACACACACACACACACATATGTATATATATATATTCCAGAAAAGGTTTTTTATTAAAGAACACATTATAAACATACACCGAATCCACAAATACATCTCAGTACATTTACAGCCATCATAAGCAATACATTTGCAGCCCCTATGCTGGAAAATTGTCTTCTCCTTCCGAAGCATATCTCCCATTGTATTAATCCACTCTTTGAGAGTAGGGGGATCCTCTGATATCCAGTGGGTGATTATTGGCTTGCGTGCCGGAAATGGAGATCTAGTGATTGCCACCTGGGTGCATTCTACCCATTCCAATTCCTCTAGCTAGTTGAGTAGGCAGTGTTTTGGGTCTGCAGGTAGCGAGACTTGAAATGCCCAGTTTATGGTGTCCAGCACCCCCAGCCAATAGAGGTGGAGTTTCGGGCACCTCCACAGTAAGTGGATCAGGTCTCCATGATCCCTCTTACACCTAGTACACAGTGGGGTAGATCGCAGACCCATAGAAAACAATCTGTGGGGGTTATAGTACACTCTTAGCAATAAATACAGTTGTGTCAATCTGTGTGAAATATTTAGGGAGCATGTGGGTACCGCCTGCAGGGCCTCCTCCCACTGATCTCCATCCATCGGGCCCACCTCCCCCTTCCACTTGGCCAGCATCCATAGAGGGTGTTTATTCAAAAAGCTCCATAATAACATGTGGTAGCATATTGATATAAAGCCTTTAGTGTTGGTAGCTCCTGCAATCAGATTGAAAAATGGTGTTGGAGATGAGATCCACTCCGGACTTATTTTGGCCCGTTATACCATGCTTTAATTGCACATAGTAGAACCGCATGGATTGTGGTAAATGAAAAAGACCCTGCAGAGTTTCGAACGTATACAATTTCCCATTGTGGAATATCTGACTAAGGTCATCCCATATCTTTTCCATAGTGTACCGTGTTGTATTTTAGTCAGTTCTGGGTATGAGTCATTAGACCAAATAGGGCTATAGTCTGTGTACCCCGTCACACCTTGTAGATATCTAGCTTTGTTCCAAATTTTTTGGATGAGGTTATAGGTCGGGTATAATTTATTGGGTTTCCCAAATGCCAGTGACTCAAGGGCTATCTGTACCGAGTCCCTTTTTTTTTTTTTTTACAGGTTACCTGTTTAGAGTTGCAGAGAAGGTCTTGGGCTAGAAATATTGCTCATGGCCTAACATTTGGGGCGATACCTCACATGGTCGGTTTGAATGTCACTAGGTATGCATTCTTTTCTGTGTGCGGGACACTTTACATTATTATTATTATTATTATTATTATATATTTTTTTTTTTTTTTTTTTTTTAACTTTCCCTTTAAATTTATTAATTATATATATATATATATATATATATATATATATATATATATATATATATATATATATTATTATTATTATTATTATTATTATTATTATTATTATTATTATTATTATTATTATTATTATTATTATTATTATTATTATTATTATTATATATTTTTTTTTTTTTTTTTTGGATAACTTAAATTCCTATTACAAGGAATGTAAACAACCCTTGTAATAGGAATAGTGCATGACAGGTCATCCTTCATGGAGAGATGTGGGGTCTAGAAGACCCCACATCTCTCCTCCAGGCTGGAAAGCCTGAGATCCAAAAAAATAAAAATCTCAGGCTTTTCTGCCAAGTCCCTGGCATTGTCTACTTCTGCCAGGCATGACGTCATAACAACGTGCCCGGGCCTCCAAGTCATAGACTGCTAGGGACCATCTGACCCTTGGTTTTCTCTATGGCTAACTTCTGGCATTGGCAGATTCCTTCTCCGGCTCGCCGATTGCAGGGGGGAGTCGGTAGAAGCCTCGGGGGGCATCCCCTCCTGCCACTGCAGGCATCATTCAGATATCCTCACTCCAAGTCTATGACGTACCTTGGCGGGAAGTACCCACATAATGTGAAAATTTAAAAGAAGATGGAGTTTGAAGGAGCAAATTGTTTGAAGATTGAGGAACTGTGTATCACATCTGAACTATATTTTGAATATTCTTAGATTACTTTTATGTTTGAAAATATATTAAGGGGTGAGCATAATTTATTTTTTTTTTTTGATGTTGCACATTATTTTGGACAAGCGCAACCAATAAGCAATATTTTAATGACAGGACAACGCATGCGGGAAATTTACAAAGTGAAAGATTTTAGACAGTTCTCAACAGAATAAGTGTACCGATTTTTCTATTTGAAGGACAACTTCATTGTGATTTTCTATCACTTTCTGTACAGGAGACAGAGGTCCCCAAAGCAAACAGGTTGTGCATGACCAAGCTGGGAAAGTTCAACCTGACAGGGGTTCTAACCCTCTACACTATATTCCAAAGGTGTGGTGGTGTGTGCAGGGGGTTTTTTTTTTTTTTTTTTCCCATGCTCTTTAATTGCTCTACATATTTTCATGCCATTGTTTTATGGCACATATCCCACTGATCAGGAGGAATATACTCCAGACATAAAATCTTGATCTTTACAGTGTAATAACAATAAGACTGTACCGCTGCGGCAGATAGTGCTGCTTTTATTTGCTTCCAGATGTATGCTGGAGCTCCGCTAAAACATTTTTATTAGAAGAATGTGTATCCCACTGGGAGCTGGAGCAGACTTGTATGTATTTATGTGCCAGTGTGATGTCATGAAAATGTGACTGATGAATCCCTGCTCAGATCATCTAGGAGAGCAATGTGTTTCCTCAAACTGTTGGTGTATGCACATCTCTGTGCGTGTGTGGTGGTGGTGGTTGGTATGTGTGGGTTTTATTTTTTTGCGGTATGGACACTCTGTTCATTTAGTTGTACAGTAGAGAAGATGCTTTTTCTGTTCATCCAGGAGCTTTGGGATTTCTAGACTTCAGGGGCAGACAGGCATATTGGTCCTGATACATAAAGTCGCAATTGTGTGTTAATAAACCCTCCATAGGCAAAACTGAATTTAGCAAAATTTATGTCATTGCTGCCTTCCTATTTCTGTGCAGCCTTTCTTTGCAGCATAAGCCAGAGAAGATTCCCCAAGTGGGTGACTATGTTGCTGTAGCACCCTGCCAATTAGTATAGGATGTTAGGCAAGTTTTAGTTTAGCTCCTCTGTAATCAGCGGAGCATGGATTGATTTGGTTTTTGTCTGCTCAAAGTTTCACGGGCTGCTGGTCTGATTACCTCCCCCTGCCTTCTAGAGGATTCTAGTGGGAGGAAAAATGGAAAGGCAACTTGAATATTTAGAGACCCAGCCAATCCCTGGGAAGGCATTGACAGTAGGTGGCTGGAGAGCCCATAAACAAACAGTCTTGGGGCAGAATTTTTGTTTCCTGGATCCAGTCTTGCCAGAGGCACCTCAGGGCAGTCTGCTGGAGAAGCTGCACAAAGGTCATCAAGGTCCCAGCTATGGTCAAAGCTGGGGGGGCCAATTTTTCCTAAGCCTTGGATTCTATTTGGTCTGGGGAGCTCACTGAAGAATACCTGGTGAAACTTGGGGAGGGGGTGGGGGGGGGGGAGGAAAGGGTGTCCAGCTGTCCTGTGGTATTGTGAGTCTTTGTTGCCCTCACTGAGGAATGCCCGGTGGATATAAGGAGGCAACTGATGATCCTGTAGCGTTGTGTACTGATCTACAGTCTGTGTCCAGTTCTCAGTTCTACAAATAAAGTTCTGGGTATCTTCCCAGCCAATCGTGAACTTTGCAGAAGCTCTATGCTAGAATATCCGAACAGACGTGTCCTCGTTAAATTCTTTCAGGCTATCCCATGTCTTCCCTGCACTCATCTAACTTTAATCCAGCATTACAAGTACAAAAGACACCCCTAGACTGTTCGAGCCACTGGAGATGCTGTAAACCTGACTGTGTGTGCACTGAATTTGGCGAGAATGGGACATTTAGAGCCAGGGGCTCATTTGGGGTTGTACTACATTGCTTTGAAGGGTCTCCCTGTAGCTCAGTGGTCCTCAACCTTTCTAGTGCCGTGACTCCTCTGATTAACCAACACAGGTGCTCTTGATTGAGGTCATCTGCTGATCTGGGGACTTTTAATGGCAACTCTAATCACAGGTAGTGTTACTTACGGTGTCTCCAGCTCTGTGGTGTCTCGCAGCAGTGACACCTATGCCGAAATCGGGAGATTGAAGTCCCTTCCACTTCACATTCTTTACCAGTCAGCTGACCTAGTCTCTGCCCCCTCACCTAGGCTCTCCCCACATGGTGCATGGAATTCATAGCTGAGGATATATTAATCTGTTTTCTGGATTTGCGCTTGGTGTCAACATCAAAGCAGTGGTCACCTTGCTGCTTTTATTGACCTTGTTTTGCAAGGAAACCGCGAACAGGAGTACGTTTTAAACTACTCGCCTAAGGCCAAAGTAAAACAATTAATGATGCCCAACACCCACTTGGAGGGCACCTAAAGCCCAACTTTAGGATATTGGCAAACCCCACCCCCTTCTAACTACTGGTATAAAAAAAGTATCCAAATGCCCACTTATTTGCCTAAAGCCATGGTCACATGAGGATCCATCTCTCCTGTCTACTTCCTGGGGTCTTCTTACAGTGTCCACATCACTGCCTACATGTAGACACCACTTTTTCATTTAGGCAACACTTGCAGCTGCCAGGTCCCCTCTCATAGGCTACAGAGTTGGAAAAACTAAAGGGGGGGGGGGGTGTTAAGCTTGGTGAACAAAGGTTATTGCCTGTGCTACAGCATTGGGATATGCCAAACTTGTCATCCAAATGAGAATTTAGAATAGAGTATAAGATGGGGAAACTATGAGTGATGAGCGGTTACCTTAGGTAAACACCAAATGTCAACCAGTAAATCCTTCTCCCCCCCCCCCCCCCCACCCTCTTTTATTTTTTGACTGATATTACATTTAGTACATGAGTTATTGATGGCCTGTTTTATTTCTGTTTCATCTAAAATGATGAAGGCAAGACTTTGGTGGCCTTTAAAAATCATGACACTAAAGGGTCTTTTTCTTGGCTGGAAAAAAAAAAGTTAAAAGGTTTGAGCCTGGGGGGGTACATGACTATGACCGGGACCTGAAAGAAGTCTCTTGTAGGTAGAGTACACTTTGATCATGGTTACAGTAGGGGAAGCTGACCCAGCCAGTGACATCTGCAAGGACATATCAAGTGAATCTGAGACGGGGTCAAGAAATGTCAGGAAGCAGAAATGAAAATTGTGCTTGATGGGTGTAAATGGTAGGCCATGGTCTTTATTTATGGTGGTCACAATATAGCACATTTCTGAAGAAGATCTTTAACCACTTGACCACTGGGCACTTAAACCCCCTTCCTAACCAGACCAATTTTCAGCTTTCGGTGCTCTCACACTTTGAATGACAATTACGGAGTCATGCAACACTGTACCTATATGAAATTTTTTATCTTTTTTTTTTTTTTTTTCACACAAATAGAACTTTCTTTTGGTGGTATTAAATCACCGCTGGGTTTTTTATTTTTTGCGCTATAAAAGAAAAAAGACAAAAAATTCTGTAAAAAAAAAAAAAAAAAAAAAAAACTACTAATATATCTTTGGTAAAATGAAATACAAATTGGTGGATATTATTTGGTCTTTGTGAAAGTTAGAGTCCACAAGCTATGGTGCCAATATCTGAAAATTGATCACACCTGAAGTACTGACGGCCTATTTCATTTCTTGAGACCCTAACATGCCAGAAAAGTACAAATACCCCCCAAATGACCCCTTTTTGGAAATAAGACATTCCAAGGTATTTAGTAAGAGGCATGGTGAATTTTTTAGAAGTTTTCTTTTTTTTCCCCACAATTCTTTGCAAAATCAAGAGGGGTTTTAATTTTTTTTTTTTTTTTTACAAAATTGTCATATTAACAGGTTATTTCTCAAACACAGCATATTCATACCCCAAATTACACCCCAAGCACATTCTACTATTACTCCTGAGTATGGCGATACCACATGTGTGAGACTTTTACACAACGTGGCCACATACAGAGGCCCAATATGCAGGGAGCGCCATCAGACGTTCTGGAGCACCCAGGACAATTCTGACATTTCTCTCCTACATGTAAAAATCATCATTTCTTTGTAGAAAATTACATAGAACCCTATATATATATATATATATATATGTGTGTGTGTATATGTTTTTTTTTAGCAAAGACCCTAGCGAATACAATGGCGGTCGTTGCAACTTTTTATCTTGTACGGTATTTGCGCAGCAATTTTTCAAACACGTTTTTTTGGGGGGGAAAAAAAACAGTTTTGTGCTTTAAAAAAAACAAAACCGTAAAGTTAGCCCAATGTTTTTGCATAATGTGAAAGATGAAGTTACACCGAGTAAATAGATACCTAACATATCACCCTTCAAAATTGCACATGCTCGTGGAATGGCGCCAAACTTCGCTACTTAAAAATCCCCATAGGCGACGCTTTAAATTTTTTTTTTTTTTTTACTGGTTACATGTTTTGAGTTACAGAGAAGGTCTAGGGCCAAAATGATTGCTCTCGCTCTAACGTTCACAGCGATACCTCACATATGTGGTTTGAACACTGTTTTCATATGTGGGCGGGACCTATGTATGCATATGCTTCTTAAGTGGTTAATGGCCAGAATAAACTCATCATGGGAGCAAGGCACCATGGTTTCACTGCAAAATGGCAGTTGTATAGAAGATGGCGGGAAGAGAACCTGCTGACAGCTGATGACTCATTGGTTGCTAAGGATGCGGCGGCTGGCTTCCCGAGCCCCCTCCTTGGCAACCAGTTTTGTAGAGTGCTTTTTAAAGGGGGGGGGGGGAGTAAAACACAAAATGCATGAAAACTGCATGCAAAAATGAATAATAAATGCACTGAAAAAACATGAAGCGCAGCCGCATAGAGGCAAACCTAGACTATATGGGCAAAGCAACAGTCTCTTTATTGCTTTTTAGGAGCCCTGCATTTAAAGGGATCTGGAGGTGCTTCTTGTTCATCTGGAATTTGTAATTGGCTTTTGCACTGGTCACGTGATCAGGATTATATCCTACCGGTCATAAACAGTTTGTGGGAACTGTCAGTGACCGCATAATCATAGTGCTGAGGATTCCGCGTGAGTATGCTTCCAGCACAGAAGAGCCACCAGCTATATGCACATGCACTGTATTACCAAAAGTATTGGGACACCTGCCTTTTTACATGCACATGAACTTTAATGGCATCCCAGTCTTGGTACATTGGGTTTGCCCACCCTTTTGCCGCTATAATAGCCTAAACTCTTCTGGGAAGGCTGTCCACAAGATTTGGGAGTATCTATTGGAATGTTCGACCATACCTCCATAAGCACCTCACTGAGGTTAGGCAATGATGTGGATGAGAATGCCTGGCTCATTCTCCACTCTAATATATCCCAAAGGTGTTCTATTGGGTTGAGGGCAGGACTCTGTGTAGGCCAGTCACGATCCTCCTCCCCAAACTTGATCATCCATATCTTTTTATCTTGCTTTATGCACTGGTCCAAATAATTTGGAGGGGGGGGGGGGGGGGTTATGTTGTGGGGGTGTTTTTCAGGGGTTGGGCTTGGCCCCTTAGTTCCAGTGAAAGGAACTCTTAAGAAGTCAGCATACCAAGACATTTTGGACAATTTTATGCTCCCAAATTTGTGGAAACAGTTTGGGGATGGCCCCTTCCTGTTCCAACATGACTGCGCACCAGTGCACAGAGCAAGGTCCATAAAGACATGGATGAGAGAGTTTGGGGTGGTGGAACTTGATTGGCCTGCACAGAGTCCTGACCTTAACCTGATAGAACACTTTGGAATGAATTGCAGCGGAGACTGTGAGCCAGACCTTCTCATCCACCTCCATGCCTGACCTCACAAATGCACTTCTGGAAGAATGGTCAGACATTTCCATAGACACACTCCTAAACCTTGTGGACAGCCTTCCCAGAAGAGTTGAAGCTGTTATAGCTGCAAAAGGGTGGTCCAACTCCATATTGAACCCTATGGACTAAGACTGGTGTAGCACTGACCCCCGAAGGAGCGGCTGATTTAATTGGGCTTACTGTTACCTTCTTCAGTGTGTGTGTGTGTGTGTGTGTGTGTGTGTGTGTGTGTGTCTCTAGAGGTTTCCCGAGGTATATGGCCCAAGAACTGCAGAGACTGACGCCAGATCCACTTAAAGGGATTTTTATTTGCAAAAATAGTTAACAGTCTCTCAGTGTAAGGTTAGAGAGTTTAGGTAGGAAAGTCCAGGTACTCTCAGTGCTAAGTCAAATATGAAAAAGCCTCTCACATTAGGAAATCCAGAGAATAGCCATTCACAGCTGGATCCTCACCCTTATCGGATAGTCCTTCTCTCACCAGGCCTAGCAGCCAACAGGGTGCTTAAATTAGACCAAGTCTCTGCCACTGACTTGTTGTAGAACACTTGAGTAAAACTGAAAGTTTGTAGACAACTCGGAGAACCCTCGTATGGTACCAGAATCTTGCAGCCGGTCCGGAGATACCACACGAGATCAGATTCACTTGGGGTCTTTCAACTTGTCCAGGCTCTTATTGAGAAGCCAATGTTTGCGTGGCCTTCTCCCGAAGAGTCCTCCCCTGGATACCTTCACAGTTGCTGGGCCTCTCCACTAACCGAGACGGCACAGGACCACCTTTGAATCCTTCTTTCAGTTTCTTTGTCTCGGGCTAGCCAGCCCCAAGACTTTGAGTCTGGATCCGCACCCCAGGCTATGAGAGCCCCGGAGGCTTCAGGAGGACCAGGACCAACAGTCAGAAAGCACTTCTGGACCGGAACCCCGAAGCACGTGACGTCAGCACCTTAAGTACCCTCTCTCAGAATGCACAGCAAGACTGACACTCCCACTGGGCTGATTCTGAGAGAGTAAACCCTTAATGCACCCAACTAGACTGCGTTCTTGACCCTGCAAGGGATGACAGCGCCAACCTATGGTCAGGCAGAACACCATGCAGTCCAGCCAGACTGGTATTGAGGTCAAAATTTTGAGTAATTAAACCCAAAACCTAACTGCGGTTCCAGGAAAACTTAAATGACAAAACACATAGCGCCGGCTCCTGAAGAGCACGCGCTACACTGGGATGCCATTAAAGTTTGTGTGTATGTGTGTAAGGGCAGACGTCCCAATACTTTAGATAATATGGTGTATATTGCAGCATGGCATTAAAGCCTACTGATATGCAGTCATTTATATTCAGGAGGATGTGAAGTATATGGATATATTGAGCAGCAAATTGTTTAAGTGGTTAGCACTTCTACTTAGCAAAACTAGGGGTGTTGGTTTGAATCCCATCCACAGCACCACCTTCAAGGAGTTTGTATGTTCTGCTTGTGCCTGTGTAGATTTCCTCCTGGTACTCTGGTTTCCTTTCACCCGCCACCCAGGCATGTGCTGGCCATTGGGACTACAGGGAGTTTCCCGGTGGGCCGATGGCTCAGTGGGCTGGTTTCAGTGACAAAGTAATGGCTGCGCAGCTTGCCCTCAACTTCACGCAGTGATGTGAGAAAGATCAGAAAAATACAGAGGAGAATAAGTGAAATAATAAGAGTTTAGTGAGGACTCCTTGTGTTATGCTAGGAAGTACTATCGAAGTACCTGTAATAAATATGGGTTATTCTATGTACCATTAGGCCTGATTGATGTGTGTGTGTGTGTGTGTGTGTGTGTTTTTTTTTTTTTTTTGTTTTTCCCAATACACATTTTTGATCTATTGAAGTCTATATGGAACCAAAAACCAGAACAGTCCCTGGTCCTTGACTAGGGTAGCTAAGAGCTAACATCCACTTACCACTTCCCCTTTTATCCTTGAAACCTTTATATCCCCTTTTACTTGTAATCCAAAAACCACTCGACAACTGAGGTGGGGTAAAATGGCCGAAACGACAATCCCCAACATAATATTTAATGCGGGATTCCACCCTAAAGTGGAACCTCCGCTGATCGGATCCCTCCCCCCCTCCGGTGTCACAATTGGCACCTTTCAGGGGGGAGGGGGGTGGAGATACCTGTCAAAGACAGGTATTTTCACCCACTTCCGGGCATAGACTCCCGTGGGAGTCTACGCCATTTCCTGCCCTGCCGCGCTGTCTGCTGGGACACACACGGGTCCCAGTGACAGCGCGGAGATTTCCTATTGCGCGGCGCGGCTCACGCATGCGCAGTAGGGAACCGGGAAGTGAAGCCGATTCGCTTCACTTCCTGATTCCCTCACCTAGAATGGTGACTACAGCAGCCGAGAGCCGAGCGATCGATCGGCCTCGGCTGCCGGCATCGCTGGAATCCGGGACAGGTGAGTGTCGATTTATTAAGTCAGCAGCTGTAGTATATATAGCTGCTGGCTTTTAATATTTTTTTTTTTTTGGTGGAATCCCTCTTTAACTACTCAAAAGCAGACATAATTAATTATTTTGAGATCCTTTATGGTACTAATATATACCCAAACCATTTATTCTGTCGGAAGCACCAGCTAGCTGAGTTGCCACCCTAGCTGCGACCTGTTGACTCAGGGCCTAAAACCCAGCAGATCTCATCCACCCAGGGTTCTTACCACTACCCGGTCACTCTGCAGTGAACCATTCCCACTCGAGGATACCATACCTGAGATGGTTCCCCACCATTTTACCCAGTGCACCGAATTTTACCACCATCAAGGACCTCAAAAAATGGCAACACAGAAACAAACACCGTAACACATGAAACCTATAGATGGGGGCGGGCAGGAGGGACGTTCTTCCACTCCTCGATTCACCAACTGTTGAGGCTCCACCCCTACCCCGCAGTTACTATCCTTGAGCTCCCCCCAGCTCCCTTCCTCCACAACCAATGGGGTAACATCTTGGCTTCCATCCACTTATGTTAACCCATTCATTCCTGTATACCCTTATCACCCTGTCATGTCTCCCCTTCGCTGACTGCGTTCCTGCTCGGCTACGATTCTTTCTATAAAATGCACAGATCTGAATGTCACCCATAGGAAATCATGTTAAATGGACTGTAGTGTTTTTCTGCAAAACTGAAAATGCACTATAACCTTCATAGGTGTAAATAAGGCCTTATACCCAAGAGAGGTGTAGATGTTCTATAACAGGCTAAATCCTTTATTTCTTGGGGGTCATTTGGAATCAGTTTCATACCAGCCATAAGAGCTGAGCCTAGCAGTGCTGTAGAATCATAGTGTCTGACAGGCGGTAGTAAATAAACAAATGCCAAATGAGCGTTTATTACACCAGGGAAATGCAATTCAATTAGCCAATGTGAGGCTGGCAGTGACAGGAAATGAGTCGGGTACTTGTACTAGAATCCACATGACAGAGATATGAATCGGAATTGCTTGTATCTCTATTAGTCGCTTCCAATTGCTGTGTTGTAATTATTGTTTAGTCTGGTACTAGGTGTCACGGGGATGGGAACGCACTCATGGCCAGGCAGACTTTCTCTAAACAAATGAAAAACATGATGGCTTTAATGTCCCCTGACGCAGCAATATAAGACTTTGTAAACAATGACCGAATATTGTGTGAGAGCTTCTCAATGAATATTTAGTATTTTGTATCACTTCCTGCATTGTTCTATTTTATATTTTTTCCAGGGATGCAGATTTGTAAGTGGTTGGCCTAGACCAGACCTGTGGTGGCCAAACCTCACTTTGCATTTCATGGGGTCTCATTTAGCTTTTAAAACATTATTTTAATTTTTGTAAGCTTAAAGGTTGTTTTTTTTTTTTTTTTTTTTATTTATTTTTTTACTAAACCCAGAACAGTAAAAGCAGTCTGTATAAGCAATAAAGCATGCTTGTTATACTTGCTGTGGAACCTAAGGGGTTAATCCTCCGTATTATTTAAAATTGGCTGTTTGATCCTTTCTTCTCTGATCCTCCCTTTATTTTACTATCCCAATCCATCTGCTGATAGTACAGAGCTGTAGGAGGCACTCTGCTCATGCTCAGTTTGGTGTGTATTCAGTGGCGTAACTAGAACCTTCAGGGCCCTGATGCAAGAAACCATGAAGGGCCCCCCTGACCCCAGCCAGGGCCCTTCCCTCTGAGGCTGGCGGTGGAACTCCAGGGCGTGGCCACAGGTATGACCTTTGTGAGCCCTGTAGTTCCACCACTGGCATCAGTAGTTTTTTATTATTATTTTTTTTTTTTAATCTGGCTGGGGAGAACAGACATCGGACTGAGTGGCAATGCATGGAGCAGGAGAGGGGTACTCTGAGGAGCCGGCCAAGGACACAGGTCATGCGGGGAATGCACAACTAAAGAGCAGCCAGTGTGATAGTCGAGCATGGAGCTCTGCTAGTCACCCTCCACCTCCAGCCACCCGTGTGCATGGTGCACTGGTACCCCTAGCTGCCTATGCTGCTGCCGACCATATGTAGAGGGGGCTGCATGGGCCCCCTGCAGCACAGGGCCCGGTTGCGGTCGCGACTGCTGCACCCCCTATAGTTACGCCCCTGTGTGTATTGCTAGAGAGTGTTTGTTTGTTTTTTGTTTTGTTTGTGTAGCGAGGAGCTGGCTACCTTACTTGTATTATCAGAAGACACACTACAACATTGCTGCAGTGAAACTATTTCCCTTTAGTGCCAGCTAAGACTGTCATCACATCCTGACATCAGGGTGATTACCACCAGGGAGCAAAGCATACAGGGAATTGCAGTCCCCAGGGCTCAAGTTTCACATTCTACTTGAAATTCTGGGAACTACAACTACCAGCCGGCTGTCAGAAGAACAGACTTCTGGGAGAGCTTATAAAAAGGCTGTGCTAGGGCTGGATCTGCAATCTGGGACTCTGTGTCTAAAAGTGCTGTAGCCGAGTTCAAGAGGAGTCATCACACGTGTATCCTTGGAGCCTCTGCGGACAGTCCTGCCTTTTCTGCTCCATCTACACTACTGCTATAGCTGATCCAGGTAGGCCACGGCACGAATTCAATGGAGGTCGGACACCATCCCTTGAGCCAGGACCCTAAGGAAAATCCTGTAAAGTCATCATCCATTGCAGTATCGGTGAGCGGGCACCTGCCCATCCATCTACTTAGACACTGTATACAGTCACCATTGTCTCCATTCGCCTTGCTGTTACCTGTAATGCTACAGGCTAAGTCCATCCAGCTACATAGCCAATGTATACAGACGCCATTGTTTTAATTTACCCTGCTGTTGTAGTACCACAATACCTTTGAGCAAACTACCACAGTGATCACTCTGCACTCAAACACAAGAAGATCCTTCATTCTTTGCTTGATCTGTGCCATTTGAATTGCTCTGCTCCTTCAGGCTTTCTCCTACTACAGTTCTAAGTGCTAGCTGAAGACCAAAGGATTTAATCTCTAACAGGGGACTACACCTAACCTCCCCTCCCTTGTCCATAAGGGATTCATTTTACCGCACTCTTATGCCGCGTACACACGATTGGACTTTCCGGCAGACTTGGTCCAGCGGACCGGAATCCATCAGACAATTCGATCATGTGTGGGTTTCAGCTGACTTTGGGGGGGGGGGGAGTCTGACGGACCTAGAAATAAAACATGTTTCAAATCTATCCGACAGACTCAAGTCTGGACTAAAAATCGGGAAAACCGTTTGTCTGTGTGCTGGTCCGACGGACCAGATACAACACACATGCAGCTATTTGCTACTGGCTATTGAGCTTCCTTGTTTAGTCCCGTTTACGTCATCATGTTCAAAACAAACGGATTTTAGTCTGGTCGTGTGTGGCCAAGTCCGTTCGTTCAGAAAGTCCGTCGGACCTCCGCTGAAAGTCCGTCAGGAAGACCGTCGGACTTAGTCCATCAAAGTCTGGTTGAGTGTACGTGGCTTTAGAGACTGGACTTGCTGGACTCTATTCTTAAAGGAGCAGGCTAAATTCCACAGGTTATAATGGTTTGCTAAATGTTATGATATTTCCTTTGTTTGCGTCTGTGAGTTGAGGGACAGAAGGGCGCAGTCTGACATATCTAAAAGGCATTCCTCTGCCCTTCTTCTGCCTGTCCACATAGGCTACACAAGGAAAACAAGGATTGCTAATACTTGATTGTTTTTTATTACCATATGATGCTGTTTACTGCTGTTGCTTTTACCAAAGCACCTAAGGTATTTTCATAAAGTGTTCTTGTTGCACACCCTTTTTTTTTTTTTTAAATGCCTTTATCATATCAGTAAACATAGCTCCTGGTTTATTACAGTTGGTGTTTCTTTTCTACTGCTGTGTTTTACTGCATATTAGAGGGGCTGGGACAGTTCTTGGGGTTAAGAGGCAGAGTATGGAACCAAATATACTTAAAGTGGAGTTCCACCCCCAAAAAAACAAAAACAAAAAAAAAAAAAACACCATTTAATGTGTATGAACAAAAAAAATAAAAAACATTTGGAGAAAAATTTTATATATATATCTAGGCAATCATCTGGGATGCGTGACAGGTCCCTGCTTGCACATGCGCAGTTGGTGCCCGACTGTGAAGCCACAGCTGGGTGCCCACAGTTAAAATGCTGTCTCTGCCGAGCAGAGCGGGAGACGAGTGGGGCTTCGATCCCCCCCACATTGCTGGGCCCTGGGACAGGTAAGTTTCCAATGCTTAAGTCAGCAGCTGCAGCATTTGTAGCTGCTGACTTTTTTTATTTATTGTAATCGGCACTGGGCCAGTCAGCACTGTCCAGACAGGGGGCATGCAGCCTCATAGGATGGTCAGAGGAGAATGAAAACTCCTACAAGCTTTAACCAGACACTTATAGAAGTCACAAGACTGCTATAAACTGTTGATGAGAAAAGGTATTTAGCAGTTTATATTTACTAAAATAATTGCATTTCCATGTTCTATGTACTGTGGGAGACCAGATATAGTGAATGCAGGGTCCTGGGTTTAGTAACACTTTAATGCAGTATTAAACCCAAAAAGAAACCTTTTATTAAATTGCAGCTTACCACTTCTTAGATGTGACTTCTGCATTCATTTTCCTTTTTTAGGCTTTCTTCTATTTTCATAAGGCGATCCAGCCGGTAAGTCTGTTTTTCAACAGCACAAGCGCTCTAGAAGAATGTATTAGTTCACATGGATGAGACCAACCATTTAACACTGCCAGAGTGCTTTACAATGATCAGCTTTTGTTTATGTAAAACTTTTTTTTTTTTTTTTATCACAAAAGGAAAAAAAAAAAATTGATGTAACTGATTATAATGTGTAAGGGCCGGTTCACACTGCGAGCCGCAGCGAGGCGTCTCCGACTTCCTCGCCGCGACTTGCAGGGGGGGTCAGCGGCGACTTGCAGAGGACTTCTGCATAGAAGTCAATGCAAGTCGCCCCCGAAGTCGCCCCGAAGTAGTACAGGAACCTTTTTTCTGAGTCGGAGCGACTCGAGTCGCTCCTCTCAGAACGGTTCCATTGTACTCAATGGGGACGACTTGCGGGAGCGAGGCGAGGCGAGCCGTGTCGCCTCGCCTCGCGCCGCAGTGTGAACCGGCCCTAAGCGGGAGTTTGACTTCAATTTGTTGGTGTATCTAAATCTGCTAGTACATCTTAACTGTTCCCCCCCGACTGGCAATGTTGCTGTCTAAATGCACTCCCTGTGCTCCTTTATCCAGAGTGGGGGCACTCTAATACAGGAGGTGTGTTACTGGCCAGATCAGGCCAGAAGGGCATCCCAGGCACATCTGGAAACCTGTAACTTCCATAGTGACCAGTGGATTAAACTTGGTTATTTCTGTAATTCCACCTTTCTTCTGTTCCTGTTTATGTTCCCCAGTCCGTCTTTTTTCTAATTGTTTTAAACCAGATGGGTCTTATCATGATCCACAGATAAGTTTTTTTTCATTTATTTACTCTACCGGACTTGTAGTTTGAGTTTGTACACAGAGATCTTGTAAGGTATCTATAAAGCAGAAGAAATCTCGTTCTCCATCAGTTGTTATTTCTGGCAATTAATTGTTCCCAGAAACGCTGGATTCAGCAACCAGACGAATGAGAGCACTTGGAAACAAATGTTCATATCCCTTCTCAAAACCATTACTCTCAGAATTGTCATTTTTCTTTAAAGGAGAGGATTTACATGGAGGGGGTGAAGTAAAGTGAATTGATTTGGTGATTTTGCCCTTAATAAAGAACCGACCCTTCTTCTTCTTCTATGGTTGGTTCACCTCTAGTTCCCTTTTGGCTGCACCAGATCTCAGACGTCACACAGGTCCCATGACCCATGGAGAAACCTCAGATGGAGGTATACAGTATCTTCCTTTTTTTCGCTTTCCTCCCCCCTCTTCTTCTTCTCTTTTTTTTTTTTTTTCTTTACTATAAGTAAAATAAAATTGAAATATGCATTTTAAAAAAGGAATATTTAAGATTTCCAGCCAGCTGTTGGTGCACTAGGCTCCTTTTTATCGCATATGTAGAAGGCTAAAAGACACAAATGAATGCAGCTGTGTAATCTCTAATTCATCAATAAATCTATTTTATTTATTTTTATTTAAGCAATGTTTATATCTACCAGTTACCTTCTCTTGGCCTGCTCTTCCACTTCTAGGGGTTCCCAGAGTTGATACCCAACGACTTGTACACTGACACAGATGAAGTCCTTTCAAAAAAGGTTTTATTCTGCAGTAGAACTTTCAATTAACACAGTCTCTTAGGGAACAGAGGGCACGGGTGAAGAACTTGGGCACCTTGAACTGCAGGTCTAGCAAAGTCTCTATTTCCACCCAGAGAGCAGCCACTCACAGCTGGGTACTTCAAGGCTAGACAGATCTCTAGCCAGAGATCATGGCAGTCAGCACGTTGACTCAAACTTGAACAAGTTACTAAGGGCAAACAGGAACCTTTTTCCTCCGTACCTGGAACATTTCCCATCTCCTTTCTGATACTGCAAAAGTGTGAATTTGTCAATGTCCTTCTCAACTCAGTAACCAGGCACTTCTCAGGATGCCACTTGCCGACGCTCCCCCGGTCACTTCCATGAGCTGTGGTGTCCCTCCAAGCCGAGAGCACACCCAGAAACTTTGAATCCTCCCTCGGTTACTGCGCCTTGGACCAGCAGGTTCCGGGACTCGGGAACGGACGGATCCCTACCCCAGACCAGGCAGGTCTATCAGGGGCCACTGACAGGAACATGTTGCGGGGTTTCTAACACCCCGTGACCCGGGCCACCCCGGTCCTGGAACCAGACCAGACCACACAGGTCTCTCGAACAACTTCGGACCCCCGAACATGTGACCCACACCCGTTTAAGTACCCCTTCCCAGACTCCTCAGCGGGCCCCGGCACTCCCACTGATTGGCTCCGAGAAGCTCGATACCCAACCAGACTTAGTTCTAGCCTGTCATGTGCACCTCACCGCCCACATGACCAGGCAGAACTTCCAAACACAGCCTGGCCAGACTGGTGTTAAGGCCTACCTACACAATTAACCCTCAGAACCTTTACTGTTCTGAGGCCAAAAACTAAATTTACAAAATGTCATCCGCTACACTACATTTGACCTGGTATAAGCTCCTTGCTGTGCCTTTACAGCAGGACTGTAGTATAAGCCCCCGTACACACGGTCGGAGATTTCCACAACCAAATCCGTCGGATTTTGCCTGTCGGATTTTGTCTGTCGGATCTTTTCCGAAACTGTTGCATACACACAGTCAGACAAAGTTGGCGAAAAATCCGATCTTTCATAACGTGATGACGTAATTTCGTTACGATGGGACTACATTCAGGCTAGTAGCCAATAGCTTTGATGTAGGAATTTGATCTGAGCATGCGTGGCACTTGGTCCGATCAAAATTCTCTACACATGATCATAGTATGTCCGATCGGCCCAGTTGGTCGGGAAATATTTCCAACATGTTGGAAAATTGGGTCCGACGGAATCAGTCCGATGCATACCACACACAGACGGATTATCCAAAGACACGGTCCGATAAGACACATTCCGACGGATTCTCCGACCGTGTGTACAAGGGCTTAGAGGTACAAGAAGCCAATTTGTTCTTGTGATGGCAATGCACACGCTGACAGGTGGAGACCGCAGAGACTGGGGTAGGTCCAGGACAACCTGGGCTCAGAGTGGGCTGAATGATACTGGCCACCAGACTGATGGTAGCGGCAAAATAAGTACCGATGGGAAATCTCTGGATTAAAGCTAAATATTGTAGCAAAAGCCATTTTTTTATTTTATTTATTAGGCTTTTCATTTTTGTTCATTGTTTTGGGATGAAATTCTGTTCTGGTGTGTGTGTGTGTGTGTGTATGTGTATGTGTGTGTTTTTGTTGTGTGTTTTTTTTTTTTTTTTTTTTTTAGGCTCGATTCACAATGGTGCAATGCGAAAACCCTGCAATTCCTGTTCGTGAATCGCAGGCAGTTCACAGTGCCATTCTGCAAGCCACTGCGGACATCAATGCAAAGTTAATGACACCCCCACATCAGTTCACAGATTGCAGTGGGAGCTGTGAAATGGTACAGGAATTGGATCGCAGGGATGTGAACACCCATGTGGTCCAAAAAAGGGTCCTGCACCTTTTTTGGGTCCGAATGCGATGCAAATTCAGTCATGCAAACTGGCTGAATTCACATTGCACAGACATTGCATGTGATGCGCTTATCATAAGCAATGTGATTCACATGTCTGTGTCTTAGCACCAGTGTGATCCCAGCCTGAAGAACTGAACTCACAAGAGTACCTAACGTTGCAGAGTATTGCAGATAAGATTTTTTTTTTTTTTCTTAAATTTGTTTGGGTAGCGTACTGAATGAATACCACCACATTGCACGTATACAGTATATTCATGTGTTATCTGTGGGTTGGTGCACCCATTCACATTAAACGACCCTTTAAAATGTGTTAACCAATGCTTTTTTAAATGGTAAGGGTTGAAGGTTTTTTTACCTTTGTGCATTCTATGCATGAAGGTAAAAAAAACCTGTGTGCAGCAGCTCCCAAAATACTTACCTGAGCCCCTTCTGGATCCAGTGATGTGCATGAGAGCAGAGGCTCTGCGGGGTCTCTTCCTCCACATTTGGTTGATACAGCAACGGGAGCTTTTGGCTCCCACTGTCAATCACAGCCCGCAGGCCAATGAGGAGAGAGTGGGGATGGGGCCGAGCTGCACTTGGTGTGTGAATGGACACCGAACAGCAGCTCTGGTGCCCCCATAGCAAGCCGCTTGCTATGGGGCACTCGGCAGGAGGGAGGGGCCAGGAGCGTGAGCAGGGGACATGAGAAGAGGGGGATCGGGACTGCTCTGTGCAAAACCACTGTACAGAGCAGGTGACACAAAATCTGCCTTTTAATATTCTAATGCATTTTTTTTTGCCTGTCAATGTGTTGCATTATGAGTTGGCTACCGCTGACAATGGATGAAAACTTGCATGACACTTTTTCAAAATGCAGTGCGCCACAATGCATGGTATGGTTGCTGTGGTAAATCACAAGTTGCTCTTTACTATACAGTGCGTTGGCATGCCATTCACAATGGATGGCACCGCACATAAAGCAGGTGTGTTGGTGTGCACTGTAGCAACATGCAAATGTGAGTTTTATTATTTTTTCACTTACTTTATTGAAGTTTATTCGCTCAGACAATGGAAATTTTTTTGTTTTTTACATAAAATTGGCCAAGTACAAAAAGGTTCTCCATTAGGAGGACCGCCCAATTGTGAACTGGTTGACGGGTACACTTTAAAATAAATCTGTAACAGTTTAATTGGATGCCCAGCAGATGAAATGAATTAGTTTGTGTTGCTTAAATCTGGAAGGCTTAAAGACAGGAGGAAGGAAAATATTTGAGGAGATCAGCTGTATGTGATAGAATACAAGCAACGTCACCTGAGAAGGATTAGAGTGCTAAGGCTTGACCCCAGCTGGATTGTCTGTCTAGAGTTTGCACTGTGACCAGATCAGTTGCTGCTCTGTTCCCCCACAGGCAGCTGATCTCTTGTCGGCTTAAGAGACTCAAATGTAGTTCCATCTTGGTTGCTCTGAAGACTAAATTAAGTTTGTTAAATGCGCCTTTTATTTTTAGTCAATGTTTGTCCTTGTTCAGATCATCTGGGCATACTACTGACTCATGATGGTGAAATGTTCTCCAGCTGATATGGCTTGTGGAAATGAACAGTTCAACCAAACGACATGTTGCTTTATTTAAAGAGCTATTAAAGCAAATCTGTCATATGTTGGCAAATAGATTGACACAATGGAGATTTTTTTTTTTTTTTTTTTTTAACCTTTTTACAGTCCTAGTCAATGACAAACCTTGTTCACTGTTCATCACTGTTGATGCAAAAAGTCTGGAGTTTTTGACAGTTGTCCTGCCTATCGCAGCTCAAGTCAGAACATCTGAGAACCCCTGGAGCAGGAGGAGTCTGAACCCCACGAAATCCTCACAGCAGGAGGAGTCTGAACCCCACAAAACCCTCGGAGCAGGAGTAGTCTGAACCCTCGGAGCAGGAGTAGTCTGAACCCTCGGAGCAGGAGTAGTCTGAACCCTCGGAGCAGGAGTAGTCTGAACCCTCGGAGCAGGAGTAGTCTGAACCCTCGGAGCAGGAGTAGTCTGAACCCTCGGAGCAGGAGTAGTCTGAACCCTCGGAGCAGGAGTAGTCTGAACCCTCGGAGCAGGAGTAGTCTGAACCCCCTGGGAACCCTCGGAGCAGGAGTAGTCTGAACCCCCGGAGCAGGAGTAGTCTGAAACCCCTGGGAACCCTCGGAGCAGGAGTCGTCTGAAACCCCTGGGAACCCTCAGAGCAGGAGTCGTCTGAAACCCCTGGGAACCCTCGGAGCAGGAGTCGTCTGAAACCCCTGGGAACCCTCGGAGCAGGAGTCGTCTGAACCCCTGGGAACCCTCGGAGCAGGAGTCGTCTGAAACCCCTGGGAACCCTCGGAGCAGGAGTCGTCTGAAACCCCTGGGAACCCTCGGAGCAGGAGTCGTTGGACTCTGTAGAGATCTGAAGCTTTCAAAAGCTTTAAGAAGCCAGAAGACCCAACTTTTAACTTTTAGATTTCTCCTAAAATGGAAATCTCACTTTTGGCTGGATGGGTCTATTAGAACTCTAGTGGAATAAATGAAGGAGAAAACAAAGTGCATACTTCTGCCCCAATTCCTAGTATCCATTTATTGAATGTTCTACATCAATCTTAAGATTTGGCATTGAGTTTTGCTATAACTGTGCCAGTTGAAGTATATCTTCAAGTGTTACTAAACCCAGGACCCTGCATTCACTATATCTGGTCTCCCATAGTACACAGAACATAGACATGCAATTATTTTAGTAAATATACTGCTAAATACCTTATCAGCAGTTGGAGCATTCTTGTGACTTCTATCAGTGTCCAGCCTAGCACTGGTTAAAGCTTGTAGGAGTTTTCATTCTTCTCGGATTGTCCTATGAGGCTGCAGGACCCCTGAACCTTTGTCTAAACAGTGCTGCTTGGCCCTGTGATGATCACATGAGCACTCCCTGAAAAAAAAAAAAGAAAAAACTATCAGTACACACAAAGTTGAGCATGTGCAGCTTGTCTCCAAGGCTTTGTTCTATCAGGAGATGGTTTGGGGACTATGAAAGAAGGGGAGGAAGAATATGGGATCAAACAGCCTTTTTACACAATACAGAGGATTAACCCCTTGGGTTCCAAAGTGAGTATAACAAGCATTCTTTACTGCATATACAAATTGATTTTATGGTTGTGGGTTTAGTAACACTTTAAAGCAGAACTTTATGTTCCCTACCCCCCCCTCCACTTACCTGGTTACAGGTCCTGCACATTTACGTACTTACACGCCCAGTGGATCCAGTGTTGTCCTGCTGAGGTCTGCTTCTTCCATATCTTCCAAGTTAAGCCAACACAGTTTCCCGTTCTCTCCGAGGGGAGAAGAGACTGATACAAAGTATGAACAATGATCTGTTATCTCCCCCTTCAGTTAGAATACAGAGGGAACACCGTTAACCCCTTGATCGCCCCCTAGTGTTAACCCCTTTTCTTGTTTAAAAAAAAATTGCCATAAAACGATCCCTTATTTTGTAGACGCTATAACTTTTGCGCAAACCAATCAATATACACTTATTGGAATTTTTTTTTATTACCAAAAATATGTAGACTGCTTATCAGCCTAAAACTGGTGTGTATGTGTGTGTGTGTGGTGTGTGTGTATATGTGTGTATGTGTATGTGTGTGTATATATATATATATATATAATATACTTTTTTTTTTTTTTTTTTTTTTATAGAGCAAAAAATAAAAACCACCGAGATGATCAAATACCACCAAAAGAAAGCTCTATTTGTGGGGAAAAAAAGGATGTCAATTTTTGTTTGGGTGTAACGTTGCACGACCGCGCAATTGTCAGTTAAAGCGACGCAGTGCCGAATCGCAAAAAGTGCTTTGGTCAGGAAGGGGGTAAAATCTTCTGGGGCTGAAGTGGTTAAAGGACAAGTGGACTTTTGGTAAACTTCTCCTTTTAAATTCCTCAACCCCCACAGCGTGTGTTTTTTTTTTTTTTTTCATGGTAATTCTTTACCTGTTTGAGCAAACTTACCTGTGTGACCCTCTAGCTCTACAGACTTTGTAGGGAGTCTCCTAACCATCTCCCTTTAGGTTGGATTCACACCTATGCAGTTTTAGTGCTTTTTGCAGATTTGCACTGCAGTCCATTTAACATGGTTTCCTATGAAACACGTTCTGTAGTGCAAATCTGTAAAATGCAAAAAGTACTAAAAATGCATAGGTGTGATTCCAGCCTTAGTGTGCAAGTTTGAATTCACAATCTTCATAGCATTTTTTGGGGTTGAAGACTAATAACCAAAGACCAGTCGTTTAATTAATTGGTTGCCTTTGCTGTCTACCTTCTGACTATAATGGGTGCCTGGATGTCCTGCTGATCCTTTTGGCCTTCCCACTCCCTTAATCATGGACCTGGAACAAACATGCGGATCAGGAGTTTTGCTGTAACTCTAATGGTTTTACTTGTATCCATGAAGGTGAGGTTTAGATAAACTGCAGCAGCATCATGTCTGCTCAGTAACGAAGAAAAGCCTTACCTCCAGGATGTCAAACTCCATATGTTTGAGGCATGATGCCTGGCTTCTAATGTGTGTGACATATGATGTGAAACGCGTTAGTACATGGCAACTTGACAATTGCTCTGAACACGTAGAATAGATTTGTTCTGTGACTTTTGATAAATCCACGCCTGCAACTTCCAGACAAGGAAATTTCACTTTTGAAATACTACAGTTGTTTTATGGCCATTTTTGAATGTGTTTTCTCTTCTTCTTAATAGTGTCTGGGGAAGTCTGTAGGATTTTGATGGGGCTATGCATCAAGCTTAGATGTTGAACATAAAACTTAAAACAGATGTTACAGTTGAATGCTGGAGTGGAGGAAAATGTACATCCTTACAATAGTCTTATAGATTTCTACACGATCCTTACATTTCCTAATATAAAGTGGAGATTTTTTTACAATTGTTTAAAATACAAAGAATATATTTGTTTTCCATATAGGGCAGCCTTTATCATTATCTTAACCCCAGAAGAACCCCTAAAACTATTTTTAGGATTCCAGGAGCCCCATAAAAAAATATATATTGATGACAATGAGTGAAGTACCTCTGACGTTGGAAGTATGAAAACCTTGTGGTGGTCAAAATGTCGCCGTCATAAGCAGCTAAAATAGTAACTGGTGTCATACAGCTGACTCTGCCAAGTGGCATTGACACTGGAACAATGCAGGCACCATCAAATGGGAGGCCAGTCAGCCACAGCTCAAGGAACCCCTAGCAACTCAGGATGAGCACGGGCATGTTTGGATTTTTAGCCTGAACCCACGTGAGTAAGCCTGCTAGGAAGCTGTCACCTGGACTGGACCTATCCCCTGCAGCCAGGGCATTCCCCAGTCCACAACCACCCATACACTATATTACCAAAAGTATTGGGACACCTGCCGTTACACATGCACTTTAATGGCACCCCAGTCTTAGTCCATAGGGTTCAATATTAAGCTGACCCACCCTTTGCAGCAATAACAGCTTCAACTCTTATGGGGAGGCTGTCCACAAGGTTTAGGAGTGTCTATGGGAATATTTGACCATTCTTCCAGAAGCATATTCATGAGGTTAAGTACTGATGTTGGACAAGAAGGCCTGGCTAAGTCTCCGCTCCAATTCATCCAAAAAGTCTTCTATCGGGTTGAGGCCAGAACTCATTCAAGTTTTTATGGACCTTGCTTTGTGCACTGGTCCATATCATTTGCTGGAGGGGGGATTATGGTGTGGGGGGGGGGGGGAGGGTTTCAGGGGTTGGGCTTGGGCTTGGCCCCTTAGTTCCAGTGAAGGGAACTCTTAAGGCGTCAGCATACCAGGACATTTTGGAAAATTTCATGCTCCCAACTTTGTGGGAACAGTTTGGAGATGGGGCCCCTTCCTGCTCCAACATGACTGCACACCAATGCACTAACAAGGTCCATAAAGACATGGATGAGTGAGTTTGGGAGGGGGGGGGGGAAAGAACTTGACTGGCCTGCACAGAATCCTGGCCTCAACCCGATAGAACACCTTTGGGATGAATTGGAGCAGAGACTGCAAGCCAGTCCTTTTCTCCATCAGTGCCTGACCTCACAAATGTGCTTCTGGAAGAATGGTCATGTCTTCCCATAGACACGCTCCTAAACCTTGTGGACAGCCTTCCTAGAAGATTAATCTGTTATAGCTACAAATGGTGGGCCAACTCAATATTGAACCCTACGGACGAAGACTGGAATGCCATTAATGTTCATGTGGGTGTAAAGCCAAGCGTCCCCATACTTTTGGTAATATAGGGGGGTTATTTACGAAAGGCAAATCCACTTTGCACAACAAATGCACAGTGCAGTCGCTGTAAATCTGAGGGGAAGATCTGAAGTGAGTGGAAGCTCTGCTGATTTTCTCATTCAATCATGTGCAAGCTAAAATGCTGTTTTTTTTTTCCTTGCATGTCCCCCTAGGATCTATAGCGACTGCATTTCCAAGTGCATTTTGAACTTGTAGTACAAATTGAATTTGCCTTTCGTAACTAACCCCTATAGTGTATATAAGGAATGCCTAGGCCTAACTAAGGGAACATTTTACTTGCAAGGTGAACAGCCTATTTGACTTGAGTAAATCAAATGCATAAGCTACAACTGTTATTTATCCTTCAGAAGCATTCTAGAAATGAGTAAAACACCTGTGTCCACTGGCCATTGGACACAGGTCAAGTGTGAATGTAGCCTTAGAGCAGGCAGGAGACAGCTGCCACCTAGGTACAGTAAGTATGATATAAAACAAAGAAAACCACATACTTTCCTTTTAATATTCCTTCTAACATCTTTGTAAGTGGGTTTAATTCCACTTTTTATAATTAATAGGTACCACGCTTAGGTAAGGCTAGGCTGCTGCCTCCACTAGGGACTCCACTAGTGAAGCACCAAACAAAAAATAAAATATATAATTATAATGTGGGTGGCGCTGCCTGTCACTTGGAGAGTGACCTCCAGTGTTGACTGACCATGTAAAAGTGCAAGTGCTAATTGAACCACAGTGTATGTGCACTAATATATATGCTATATATAAGAGAGAACCTCATATGCAGAAAGTGTATATACTAAACCAAAAAAAACTATATATATATAATATGAGTAATCCTTTTATGTAGGATATTCTAGATCTCTACACATATATCCAGAAATGCATCTTGTTTCACTTATAATTTAGCACTATGGACTGGACTTGTATAGTATTGATGATTTTGCACATGAGACTTTATTTCATCTGATGAACTCGCATGATAATTTTGTTTACACATGTATATATTCAAGATGCATTTCTGGATACATGTATAGAGATCTAGGATATCCTACACAGAGGATTACTCTAATATATGGCTTTATTGAATTTTTTTTTTTTTTGTTTAATATAATATATGAGGTTCTCTTGATGATTGGATCTCTTTTTTTGTTTTTTTTTTTTTTTTTTTTTATACAACCACTCCTCTGGATTCACATATAGGGATCCACTAAACCTTTTCACACAGGGTTAGCCAGTTCACACCCTGCTTAGCAGGATGACCTTAATAATCTATTAATTGTACAACTATATATATATATATATATATTTATATATATTGTGCTAATTAAACCACAGTGTATGTGCACTAACATATATGCGCACAGGTAGGTGGCACTGTGGTCTAACTAGCACTTGTACTTTTACATGGTTAGTCAACACTGGAGGAGGTCACTCTCCAAGTAACAGGCAGCGACACCCACGTGTATGCGTGTAATACTTTTTTAAATATATATATATATATATATATATAATATATATATATAAATATATGTGTGTGTAACTTTTATATTTTTATTTTGAATCCACTTTGCTCCATGTTTTAGAGGCAGAAATAAAACATTCTGGGATGTGTTTTTGAGGAGTTTTCTGGCAGGAAAAAAGCGCTAAATGCTAATAAACGCTTGTACAAAAATTCTCTATAGAAGTGTGTGTGGTGTTTTTTCTTCTTCTTCTTTTTTTTTTTTTTTTTTTTTTTTTTTTTTTTACCCCGGTGTGCATGGACTCTTAAGTTGCCCATTTTCAACTGATTTCTGCTGAATTTGGCATTTAAAAAAATAAAACTGGATGGAAAATTGTTGGCGGAGCGGTGACTATCTTATCACATGCATGGACGTTTGTAGAGCATTTGGATCGATGGCACTCAGATTCTGTGGACCTACAGCTTTTCTGATGTAAATTCCAACCAAAAGTGGGGGATAGGTTTTAGCTTAAGGGTCAGAGAGCCTCCATTTGTGCATTCTGAGGCACATCCCCATCTAAATGGATTTGCTGTATCTGTGCTGCTACTTCACTGCCCACTGAGCAGCCTCCAAGCAGGGAGGTGACACCACGGTCTTCCTTTCCTCTAACAGAGAACGTGGTGTCACCCTCCTGGCTGAGCTCTCTGGCAGATGTATGGTGCCTGGCCACAGTTGCAAATCCTTCAGCAGTTGAGACGGTTCACATGTGTGTATTTCAACTGTGTATTTAGCTTTTTGTCTGGAGTTCAACTTTAAAATAACAAACAATTACAGGTAATTAGGCTTAGCACAGTTGAAGCATCTTTGGAGGGAACACACAGTATGTGTACTCAGTGGAAGTTACAATTTAACTAACATTTCCTTAATTTAAAACTTCTATATATGCTGTATATTTCTTATATAAATGTACACTGTAACACTTGTAAACTTTTTTTTTTTGGGCAAAGTTTTTTTAATTCTAAAATCTGAAAGGTTGCTAGTCTGCCATAGTGAAGGAGCAAAGAAAATAAAGACCTCGAGTGTATTACATATATTTTAAGTTTATCTTAATTTCCATTATAGACAGAAATGTACGACAGCACTCTAATAGCTGACAGATGTTTGGGCTTCACTTTGGGCAAACGTTTCAGTAACGTAAAATTCAGGTTTTGGAATTCTATGTGTATATATAAAAAAAATCCATAACATTTCACAAATCATTTCATTTTATTCAAAGAAAGAAATCTAAGCCATGTAACTAATGGTTCACATTCAATCCAACATTAGCATAGTTTTGCAGTGATGAAAATCGCTGTGTAGAATTGAAACCTTCCAGTTGTAAGTATGAATTTTCTTTGGGGCACTGGGGTCAAACCGGCACAGGCAATTGAGGGGGGGGGGGGGTTATTGTGTATTGTGCTCCCCCTCCTAAGCAGAAGAGAAATGTCATAAGTCAACTGTAAAAGTGCAAAGAGGAATTTACCTGGCAATGGGAAAGCTAAGTCAGCACCTACTTGTATCTGCTGACTTTTAAGAATCACATACTTACCAGCCAGTAATGTTAAAGCAAAACTAAAGACAACTTTTTTTTTTATATATAGAGTGGAGAGGTATTACAGTACCTGTTAGATTGTATTGCAGTCTGTGTCCTAGTTAGGAAAATTCATCCTCTCTATTTGCCCAGCTTACAATTATTTTAAAGTAAAAGAAAATCCCAAATTTTGAGGTGTCCCCAGAAAAGTATTAGAGGGGAAATCTTCCAATGGGGACATTAGGTCTGGTGACCTGGGGTCCCCAAGAGATTTTCCTAATTTGTAGGGATTACCGCTTACTGCCTGTTTTGTCTGTGGGACAGGAAGTGAAGGTAAATTTCCCCAATGAAACAGAGGGCAAAAATAAACCCTACAGGGGCAATAATCTTCCCCTACACTATCCGAAATGAAGAAAAAAAAAAGTTTTTTGCCTATAGTTCTGCTCTAAAGTGTATTTCCGCTTTCAATTCACTTTTAAATGGCTTGCACCATGTTGGCTCAAACTATTTTCATTACGGCAGCAGTACGAGTGGCTTCCCATCTGCTGCTGGAACTAGAGTTGGCCTGAGTGCTTCTCAGCCATTCAGGAGAAGTCTTCTATTTTTTTTTTTTTTTATCAACCAGGCTGTCTCTGATTGGCAGAGGTGAAGAGGTAGGTAGATGTCCCAATTTCCACCACTGCCAATCAGAGGAAGCCCGGTTGATAACAATACAAAGATTTTTCTGAATGGTGGAGAAGCACCCAGGTCAACTCTCTAGTTCCAGCAGCAGATGGGAATATACTGTAGGATGCACAACATCAATGTGTAATGGAAATGCTTCGCCCAAAAAGACTATTTAAAGTGAACTGAAAGCTGGATTTCTACTTTAAGCATGGTCTTCAATGCATCTGATTCTTTGCAGGGCTTCTGATCTTTCGTGCCACCATCTTGCTTTCGGAAGTCGGTTGTCCCTTCCTAATCACTCGCAGGCAGCCCCATGCCCATGCATGAGATCAGAGGGCAGAATGACTGGTCCTACAACCATCCAGGGATGTGTGACATGTATTCCAGGAAGCTGGGGGGGGATTCAGATTGAGGGGAAGTCATCTTTGTTAGAAAAGGACCAAGGAAGGGAGCATGAATGCCAAAAAAGATTGCAGAGTGAGAAGCTGACTGTAATTTTCGAGTGCAGGTCTGCTTTAAGTGTAGCTTACATAAATATATACAGGAAAAAAATGATTATAAAGTTGTAATCTTTCCTTATTGTAAACCATGTGAAATATAAAATCCTAACTAATTGGACCACCTTCACTGAATGCAGAAATAAAAGGGAAGTGCAGAGCTCAATTGAGGCCAGCCAAGAGCAGACCTGAAGGCCCGTACACACAATCAGAAAATCGGAAGTAAATTTTCATCCGTTGAACGATCAGACGATTTTTGGATTGTAAGTATTGTGTTTCGACAGCCAATTCCAAATTTTCGTATGACAAACTGGATGGGCAGGCTATAGAATTGTTGTCATATGTGAACACTGCATCTGATTGTCGTTTTAATTAGTACATTATTAGTTTTCGTCCAAAAAAAAAAAATCTTAAGAGCAAGACTATGCATGCTCGAAAAAAACGCATACAAAACAATTTAAAGCAGAGTGCCACAAAATTTCCAAAGTTCGTCTTAACATGCTGTCATTACCAAATGGAAATTATTATTATTTTTTTTTTTTGCTAAAGGGTTACCTTTTTAGCCTTTATGTGGCGTTTCCTGTCCTAGCCACCCTAGTGGGTATCTCCATCATATCTGGTGGTGCACTGTCTCCTGGAGGAAGCTAGGAATCAATAATCCCTGGAGTCATTGTGGCTAGCCGCCGCTAATTACTGCGATCTTCCGAAACCGGAAGTGACACGATGACGTGTGCTTTTGTTTATCGTCGTTGCCATCACAACGGGGCAGGCACTTCTGATGACTATGCCTGTTGTGATGGCAACGTCGGAAGCTTACGGCACTGCGCACAGTACATGCATGGGAACGGGCGGTGCATGCTGGTAGCTCAGCATGCACCGTATTCGGAACTGTCTGCTTATGAGCTTCACATGCCCACAGGCAAGATGACAACTGCTGAGAACATATTATTATATACGTTTTTTTATTTTTTTAAAGAAACCGGACATCGGGGGATATATTGAAAAAAAAAAAAGTGAGTGGTATATTTAAATTATATGAACTTCAGAATTGATAAAAAAAATAAATAAATTGATTTGACGTTGAAACTCCGCTTTAACACATTACACCGCTTATGAAGTTGAATTCGGTTGTACGAGAATTTTCGTAGGTTGAGTAACCTCTTCACTTTTTCATATGAGACTAGCATGCAACAAAAAACTGATGAAAACTTGTCTGATAATCTGATTGTTGTGTGTACTCAGCTTAAGTCTCCACAAGAACAATGAGGTGGCACAGTGGTGTAGCAGGTACCACTCTCGCCTAGCAGTAAAAAGGGTCGCTGGTTTGAACCCCAACCACGACACTACCTGCCTAGAGTTTTGCATGTTCTCCCTGTGCCTGCGTGAGTTTCCTCTGGGTACTCTGGTTTCCTCCCACACTCCAAAGACACACTGGTAGTTTAATCGGCTTATGTCCAAAATTGGCCCTAGTATATGCATGTGAGTTGGGGACCTTGGATTGTGGGCTTCTAGAGGGTAGGGACCGATGTGAGTGTGCGATGTATGTGTTGAGCGCTGCGTAAATTGACGACACTATATGAGTACTTTCTTTTTTATTTTTTTTATGGGGATAATTGTAGACACGCACCCATACTCACTGAGGTTGAACTGGATGTACTGGTGTTTTTATTCAACCTTCCGAACTATGTAACAATGAGTGTGGAGACACCTGCACATGTCTGCAGCTGATGACCATTACTTGTGTGACTGATGGGCTGGAAATCCACACTTGAGTTCAGTACTTCTCTTATCTCTAAATAGGGCCAGAAAAAAGAACTGTGAACCTTTTGATCAAACTAAAAAATATAAAGTAGGCGCTAATTGACTACATACATCCTAAAATTATCATGGGCTGGGTAATAAAGATTACACCCACTATAATAACTATTGTGCAATACCAAAAACAACAATGCACAAAAATTGCAGAAAAAAATTCCTGTGAACAAAACCTTGCGTTAATGCCAGTGTACTCGTAGTGATAACTCAAAATAATGTGATAATCACTATTGTGCGATAACAAAAACGCAAAAAAAAAATATAATCGAACCAAAAATTCCACAAAAAACCTGTGAAAAAAACGCCAAAATATTAATACCAGTGTTCTATCCATGATAGCTTAGTGCATATGCTGTACATATCAAAGATGAAGTGCTGTAAAAGTATGCGGGTTGACGTGCTTATTCAACTGTGACCATTTCCAAATCCATGCATTTTAATTAAATGACTCCAATCCACCAAGCATCCTTATGATTCCAAGAAAAAAACATGCTCCACCACCAATAATGCAAATGTTCATTCACCAGAACCCAAAGGCCCGTTGGACCACAAAGCATGTATAATGATTTTATACATTTTTTTTTTTTTTTATGGCATTGCACAATTTTATATGCACTAAGTTATCACTGATAGTACACTGACATTAATGAGTTTTTTTGTTAAAAGCATCTTTGTGGAATTTTTCTTTTTGCACATTCTCTATGTGCAAAAATTTGCATTTCCAACACCAGGCGTGCCCATTCTATCCTCCTAAAATGATCCCTGAACAGTCCAATCCTTACTTGAACTTTAAGGCAGGATTATGCCACAGTTATCCTAATTCATTATCGTACGGCAGGAGCTACTGTCTACCATTGTGACATTTCCCTTCTTTCTTACTTTTTTATTACATGTAGATAGCCCTGGTAGATAACTCCATGTGTGTAAAAGACTATTCTCGTTCCATCCATACATATTTCTGTTGCTTTAAAGTACTTACAATTGATTGATTAGGAGCTAGACAAGTCATAGCACGTACCAGCCACTCATTCTTGGCAAATTTATAGGATGAGTATTGCTTTAGAACATAAGATTGCTGATCCTAGTATGTGTGTGAGAGACAGGTACATTTTACCAGTATAGTATTTGTTTTCCATCTCTGCATCTTGAAATAATTAAGTGTTTAATTGGAAAAGTGTGTTTAAAGCTTATATAACTCTTTGTTACTACATTTTATGTTCATGTTTCTCCATGTTGTTGGATGTTCTGGATTGTTGCACTTGAGCAGCAGCCAGTATTTCTGTCCGGTTTGTTTACGAAGAAAATCAAAGGACGTGACTCAATCTTTTTACTGTAGTTTACTTATTATTATTTATACTATTTTTATGGGTTCCTGGTCTTGCAGAGTTGGCCTTTTCAATCAATACAGTTGTGATCAAGTTTGCACACGCGTTAAATATTGTTTGCTTCACAATCAAAAAAAAGGAAAAAACAGAAAAAGATAATGTGCATAACTATTCACCCCCTTAAAGTCAATACTTTATAGAGCCACCTTTTGAGGCTATCACAGCTCCAAGTCACTTTGGATAAGTCTCTATGAGCCACATCCTATCACTGGGGTTTTTGCCCATTCCTCCTTTGCAAAACTGCTCCAGCTCCTTCAGGTTGGATGGTTTGCGCTTGTGAACATCAATCTATAAATTTGACCACAGATTTTCTATTGGATTGAGGTCTGGGCTTTCATTTACATGTTTCCCTTTAAACCTCTCAAGTGTTGCTTTTACAGTGTTTTTATGGTCATTGTCTTGCTGGAAGGTGAACCTCCGTCCCTAGCCTCAAATCACACACAAAGTGGTACAGGTTTTGCTCAAGAATATTCCTGTATTTAGCACCATCCATCTTTCCCTCAACTCTGGCTAGTTTCCCACTCTGACTGCTGAAGAACATCCCCACAGCATGATGTTGCCACCACCATGCTTCACTGTGGGGGTGGTGTTCTATGGGTGATGTGATGTGTTGAGTTTGTGCCAGATATAGTGTTTTCTTTGATGGCCAAAAAGTTCAATTTTAGTCTCATCAGACCAGAGCACCTTCCTCTATACATTTTTGGAGTCTCCCACATGCCTTTTCGCAAACTCAAAACGTGCCATTTTGTTTTTTGGCTTTCTTCTGGCCACTCTGTCATAAAGCCCAACTCTATGGAGCATGCGGTTTATTGTCATCCTATGTACATTCTCCAGTCTCTGCTGTGGAACTCTGCAGCTCCTCCAGGATTACCTTAGGTCTCTATGCTGCCTCTCTGGTTAATGCCCTCCTTGCCCGGTCCAGAAGTTTTAGTGTGCGGCTGTCTCTTGGCAGGTTTGCTATTGTGCCGTGCTCTTTCCATTTGGTTATGATAGATTTGATGGTGCTCCTAGAGATCATCAAAGATTTGGATATTTTTTTTTATAACCTAACCCTGATTTGTACTTCTCAACATTGTCCCTTGTTTCGAGAGTTTCCTTGGTCTTCATGGCTGTGTTTGGTTAGTGGTGCCTTTTGCTTAGATGTTGCAGCCTCTGTGGCCTTTCAAAAAGGTGTGTGTATGTAATGATAGATCATGTGAAACTTGGATTGCTCACTAATTATGTGACTTCTGAGGGTAATTGGTTGCACCAGAGCTTTTTATGGGCTTCATAACAAAAGGGATGAATACATACGCACATGGCAATTATCATTTTTTTTTTTTTGTTCCTTAAAAATAGTTTTAGGTATATAGTTTTCTAATTTTACTTCACCAACTTAGACTGTTGTGTTCTGATCCATCCCATGTATTTCAGATTTTAAAAAAATTGAACTAAAGGCTGTAATGTAATGAAATGGGTAAAAAGCCAAGGTCGGTGAATGCTTTTTTTGCAAGGCAGTGTAAATAGTCAGTTTGTTAGCCCTCACGTAGATGCACTGAGCAGGCTATATGCTGAGCCACGGGGAGCAGAAAAGAACTGTCAAAAGACCTCCATAACAAGGTAATGGACTGTTCTAAAGATGGGAAAAGGCTATTCAAACCCTTGACTATGCCAGTCAGTACTGTTCAGTCGCTTATTAAGTGGAAAATTCTGTAGCCTCTTGATGCCAAGACAAGGTCAGGCAGACCAAGAAAGATTGCAGCCACAACTGCCAGAAGAATTGTTCGGGATACAAAGAAAAACCCACAGGTAACCTCATGAGAAATACGAGCTGTCTGGAGCACAATCGGTTGTTTAAGGAGCACAATTCAACCATACTTGAACAAAACTGAGCTGTTTTTTCCAGTTGCCAGAAACAAGCCTTTTCTGCACCAATGCCACAAAAAAGGCTATTTACAATATTCCTGACAACAACACCTTGACATGCCACTCAATTTTTGGCATACTGTTATCTGGAGTGCGAATTGAGTGGGGTGTAGGTTGCGCTATGGAGCCTTAAACTTGAATACTAATAAAAAAGTTGAATACTAATAAATAAAAAGTTAGGTAAGAGCAGCCTCTATTTATTTCCACCGAAATGGGTGGAAAGATGCTGAAAGGAAAAAGGAAATAGATGTGGCGCTGTACCTATTATTAATGCGGACCTCTGGGTGAGGGCTCTATTGTAAATAATTCTCAGTGTGCTGGCAATTGGATGGGGATAGCAAGGTACAAACATCAAATGTGCAATCACATACGCTATGCTATTTGCTAATGAACACCTGTGAGTGGAAGCACTTATTGCATATAATTCTCAGCGTGCTGGTTAATTAAACACAAAAAATTGAGACCATAATATGGAATGCTTATCCCTATACCATAAATAGCTATGACAATATATTGTTATTAATAAAGTGCAAGTGCAAATAAATCCACATGTGCCATAAAAGGTAAAGGTATACGATAAAATAAAGTAAATAGAAAAATAAAAAGACTAGATGTGATATCAGTGAATTACCCGTGGGTGTGATATTAATAATTGATCAATATTAGTGCTCTAAAAATATATTTAAGATGAATATCACGATAGTAGCACAATATAATAGCTAGTACTGTATAATAAATCGTACAATATAAGATGAAAAATAAAAATGAAATATGAAAAAATGGCATAAAATAAATAAAAAATTTAATAAAAATAAAAATTAAAATAAAAAAATGTGCAAAATTGCAAGTGAACCGTGAGCGGTTAAAGTTGTGAAACAAGTCTCTAATAAGTGACGGAATTTTCCGTAAGTGAAGGGGGGAGGTGATGGTTTCCAGTTGTGTTCCTTGTGTTCGGTGGCTACGTATATATTATTATGCTCTCACCGGAAAAAAGACCCCGTCCGGGGTGGATCAGCCTTCACAATATCAGCTATTGTGTCGCTCTCTGGCTTCCTTTAGATGTGATACTGGGGATCCCTCGTTTTTCCGTGAGTGCAGTGTGCCACGTTATATAAGGTAAAGAAGAGGCACATCCATAGTGTGATACCGTTTAAAACATTGTTTTTATTCACAAAATAGATTAAAACTACTTACAAACCAAAGGTTTAAAATTGCGGTTGTGCATACAACTTTAAAAGTCCCGCTCTGCTTTCTCCGCCTGAGCTCGAGGTGTACGTTGCCTGGCCACGCCCTACGCGTTTCGTCACACGGACGTCATCTGGAGCGCCATTTTTAAATTTTAAACCTTTGGTTTGTAAGTAGTTTTTTAATCTATTTTGTGAATAAAAACAATGTTTTAAACGGTATCACACTATGGATGTGCCTCTTCTTTACCTTATATAACGTGGCACACTGCACTCACGGAAAAACTAGGGATCCCCAGTATCACATCTGAAGGAAGCCAGAGAGCGACACAATAGCTGATATTGTGAAGGCTGATCCACCCCGGACGGGGTCTTTTTTCCGGTGAGAGCATAATAATATATACGTAGCCACCGAACACGAGGAACACAACTGGAAACCATCACCTCCCCCCTTCACTTACGGAAAATTCCGTCACTTATTAGAGACTTGTTTCACAACTTTAAACGCTCACGGTTCACTTGCAATTTTGCACATTTTTTTATTTTAATTTTAATTTTTATTTAATTTTTTATGCCATTTTTTCATATTTCATTTTTATTTTTCATCTTATATTGTACGATTTATTATACAGTACTAGCTATTATATTGTGCTACTATCGTGATATTCATCTTAAATATATTTTTAGAGCACTAATATTGATCAATTATTATCACACCCACGGGTAATTCACCGATATCACATCTAGTCTTTTTATTTTTCTATTTACTTTATTTTATCGTATACCTTTACCTTTTATGGCACATGTGGATTTATTTGCACTTGCACTTTATTAATAACAATATATTGTCATAGCTATTTATGGTATAGGGATAAGCATTCCATATTATGTTATCTGGAGTGACCAGACCAAAAAAAACAGCTTTATGGACACAACCATTGGTGCTATGTCAGAAGGGTCAACAGTGACAAGAATACCAGCCCCACTGAAGCATGGTGGGGGCTCACTGATGGGGGTTTTTTTTGTTTGTTTTTTGGGGGGGGGGGCGGCTCTACAGGCACGTGGAGTCCTGTGAAAATCGATGTAAAGATGAATGCAGAATGTCATCAGAAAATTAGTGGCAGACAATTTTCATTCTGCATGAAAGTTGTACGTGGAGTGCTCTTGGACTTTCCAGCATGACAATGACCCCAAACACAAGGCCAAGTGGACCCTCCAGTGGTTACAGCAGAAGTGGACCTTCTGGAGTCTCCTGACCTTCATACCATCAAGCCACTCTGGGGAGATCTCAAATGTGGCGTTCAAGCAAGACAACCAAAGACTTTGCATGAATCCCATAAGAAATATAAATAAAAAAAAAGTTTTGCCTGCTCACTCGTGTTTTCTTTAAAAATGGTACATACTGTATGCATTATCAATTTATCCAAGGATATGCAAAAGTTTGAGCGCAACTGTATGTGCAAAGGATCTGTAAATCTGTCCAGGCAGAGTTGTGATAACCTTGTCCTACAGCAAAGCCATATCATGACCCTACTTTTCTCAACTACAGTATAGCAACAAAACTCTGTCAAGTATTAACGAGTAAACAGTGAAGGAGCACCAATACATTGATAAGGTCATCCTCCATGCTCCCTCCTGTTTTACATTTGTTAGACTAACAGAGTCCATCAGGGTTCTACTGCTTTGGACTAAGGCCTGGTCCACACCTATGCATACATTTTTTTTATTAATTTTCTTGTGCATTTTCAGTTCTACAGAAACACACTACACTCCATTAACATGGATTCCTATGGATGTGGTTCACATATGTGCATTGTATGGAAAGGGCCAGGGATTTTTTCTGGTTCCATAGACTTCAATGGATCAAAAGCGTGTATAGTAAAATGCAAAATGCACCTGCAATATGCAAACTGGAACCTGCATAGGTGTGAATCAGGCCTGAAGTGCTGCTTCTCATTCTTTCAAGTTGACTGCTGCTCTGTAGAAGACCTATTCAGGTGTTTAAGCTGTATTTGCAAATACATTTCTTTATTAAATGCCCACTAGACACTTGCAGCTTGTAGGTTAAAGGATAACCTTTTTAATAACATGTTGCACCCATATTCAGTGTGCACTATGTTCCTAAAGCACCTGCCTGCACTCCAATCCTCTCTACACCTGCTGTCACAATTCAAATACAGCGCAGCCGTGCGGAGCTCCACCCAGATGGCCGTGCCATTCATTCAGTTTTCTGTGAATGAATAGACTACAAGTACCGTCCTCCATTGCAGCAGACGGCTTGTAGTTCTCAATGAACTGCAAGGGGGCACTGGTGAGTGCTCATGCCTGCTCATATATGGGCTGTACAGACAGACAGTTGTACTGACAGTATGTAGGATCCTGGCATTGTACTTCATGACTCTCGCGCAAAGTTTCTCAAAGTGTGATACCCATGGTGGTCTTATGCTCTCCCCACTCTGCTCCCGGCCAGCTTGGCTTTTCTAGATGACACCATCTAACCCGCAGGTTCCACCCTCTTCTTTTTAGGGCTCTTTTACATGGGGCAGATCAGTAATGATCCGCCCCGTGGATATCCGCTTGCTCAGTGGGGATCACTCCATGGATCCCCGCTGAACAGAAAGATGACAGGTCCGTCTCTGCACACTGCGCAGGGACAGACCTGTCAGAGCGCCGCTCTCCCTTATGGGAGATCGGATGACTGATGGAAAAGTAGGTTTTTCCTCTGTCACACTTTTTCTATGGAGCATCCGTTCAGGTCCGCCTGAAAAACTGACAGGTGGACCTGAACGGATCGGCCATGTGAAAGAGCCCTTACACCTCCTTTTTTTTCTTGACTGTGCCCTGTTTTTTTATTTTTTTTTTATTTATTCCCTCCACTATAGGATGACAATCCCAACCCTTTTTGTCTTACTATGTCTTGGGCCTCCGTGCCCAATTACTCATTGTCACTTCCGACACTAGATGCTGGATGCTTTTACTTTTTGCTGTGAAACTTTCGAAAATGTGTTTTTGTATTTACGTATGCTTTACGGTTTTACTCCCCTGCATGGGACTTTTTTTTTATATTCTATTTTTTTTGCCTCCTTTTTTTTTTTGGTTGCTCAAGTCTGTATCTTAATTTTGTTTTTACGCAATAACTATTGTACCAGAAAATTAACTTTTTTTTGGCTAATCACCATGACCGCTCTGACATGATGATGATTGCATGAGGTTTGTTGGTAGGCAAACCTCAACGACTCCAGCTGTCAAGATACTACTTTCCATATGTGGCACATGCCAAACATGCAAATTTTAATAATCCATACTGTATATATTTCTTCTATTAGGTTACATTTTTTTGTTCTTTTCACAGTCAAGTAAATCTGAGCAGAGTATTTACTAAAAAAGTGATTTCAAGTTAAAACCTTAGGGCCCTTTCACCACTCCATGTGGTTCATCAGGGAACTCGTGAGTAGATTAGATTCCCTGCTAAGTGTGTGTGTGTGTGTGTGTGTGTGTGTGTGTGTGTTTTTATTTTTATTTTTTTTATTTTTTTTGCTTCGGTACCCATTCAGCTTGTGTCCACATTTACACAGTGGTTAGTGGTGGGCCCATGACGGCTCTATGGGTGCATCAAGCTGCCTCTGATCTGTCACAAGTTTCTTTTACATCAGCCTGCCTATAGACCAACATGGAGTTTCTAATCAGGTCCTCCTGAAAAATGGACAGACATACCAAGTCCACGTGAAAGGACCTTTTTTATGTCCCTCTTTCTACATATACAGATTTCATCTACCATTTTTCTAGTACAGCTTAGAACTTAAAGGCAACAGCTTGCTTGACCCTTTGTACTTCTACTATTGTTTACAGAACAGTCCTAAAAAGTCTCCATAAAGCAAGTAAATGAGCATTTTATAGCAATTCACTGATGCAATGCAGAAGGCTTTAACTACAAAAATGTTTAACCATTTAAATAGTCTGTATTGGTCACATTATCTTGTTCAGCCTTGTTACAATCAAAGTAACACATCTGTTGCGTGCATCGACATAGCAGACTCTGCACCTTATCATTGTGAACACAATGCAGGCTTTTTATCCCTATAATGGAATAAATTGCAGCTTCCATTATGTCGTATAATAGGGTCATTCAAAATTTTACCACAAGAAAAGAGCAGCTAACCAATTCCAGCTGGAATCTCTCAAACTTGGTTTAGGGAAACAGGGAAATTAAAGTTGCCATTGCACAAAATAGTTAGCCGAGGCAAAGCGACTGTGAGCTGTTCTGGTGAGGATTTTATAGACTCACAGTACAGACTGCTTTATTAATGAACTTGAAGACTCTAGTCAAAGTTAAAGCAGAGTTCTAGGCAAACCACTAAATGGCTAAAAGTGCTTATATGGAAGTGATTCAACCTGCCAAAGCATTTTGTGTTCTTGACTGTTCAGTCCTAAGATACACACTGCTCTCCTAGACAACCGAGCCAGACTGGTGACTTACGTTTTCTCCTCTACAGTTCAGTTCAGTCTGGTATTTTTGCTACCAGCCAGGGAGTAGATAATACTCACTTTTCGAGCTGCCATATTCATTAAAATGGCTGATTGAAAGCCTTTCTAGGATAAGTGGATGTACCCATCCTGCTGCATTGGCTAAAGGCACAGATCCATTTTGGAGCTGATCTATAAAATGCCGTGGACCACCAATGATTGTGGGATTGTTTTGGAGTAGGGGGTTCTAAGTGACACTGATCATCGTTAATTGTGGGTTTGTGGCATAAAATTGTTCTCCAAAAAGGGGTTCATTTGTGAGGTGTTCATATTGTCCTGGTATTTTTCTTCAATATGTTTGCATTTTCGTCTGTTCTTTTTTTCAAAGGGGTCCTGTGAGGCTTTAAAACATGAATGAGGGAACATGGTTTGGGGACTTTTGCCGATGTTTTTTAATTTTTTTTTTTTTTTTTTTTTTTTTAATGAGCTATAATAGTGTCACAGGTAGCTATGTACTTGCCAACTGTGGAATTGAAGGTCTGGTGCTGGATTGACTTGTATTGCAGTCTGGGGAGATTCACTCCTAATTTTGGTCCTGGTGACCATTGCCACAGGAACACAATTTAAGCTTTATGGTATTACTGTTACAGGAGGTAAAGAGAAATCTTTCCTGCGTCGGTGACAGCTGTTCCAGGCCTCCGTTTGTAAGAATGTGAATCGCACATCTGTTATGAGGGGTTTCAGATTTAAGTGTCCATTTTTTTTTTTTTTTTTTTAGGATTTTATTATTTTAAAGACCTTCCAATTTTTAGCAATTCTAATGCTTCCTATTTGGCTTTAGCAGGTCCTTGGTTTGATTTAAATTGCCAGAGGGCTTCTTCAAACATTTTATATGTATAGCTACAATATTAATTGTAAGTTGATGAGGTCTTCAGTAGACCCTAGGCGTTGAAGATTCCAACTGTTTCGGCCTGCTCCCAGGTTTGGATCTCAGCGCACAACTGTAACTCGATTACATGTTAATGTGTCAGAATTCGAATCCACTTATTATTGACCCAAAATCCAAGGCAATCCAAACTTTAAAAAAAACTCAATAGATCGCTTGCGACCATTATGCAAGCCACACATTTTCTCAAGCCATGGAATTAGGCCTGCACATGAAATGGTCATAGTTGGCACCTTTCTCAGTTCATTGGATCAATAACTGCTCCTGTGTTTTGTATAATGGCTAATATTTAGGAGTCAGACTACAGTATGTAAAGCCAATACAAGGATCCTTTTTCAAGCATGTAGGCTTATAATATTCTACTGGAAGTCAACTGACTTACCCACACATTCAAAGTGGGTGAAGCAGATGGGAGAGACCCGCACACTGAAGTGATGTATTTGTTTGGTACAGGGGGTGCCCAGGCAAATTTGAAAAGCAATGATTTAATTGACAGAATTCTATTACGAGGTTGTGCATACCTTGGACTTAGATTAATGTATGATGAACCACAACATTCATACTTGAGCTTTTTTTAACTGTATCTGAATGTACCTACATGCCTGATGAACAGTGCTAATTAATTCTCTTATGTGTTTAATTATACAGAATATTTGCATATTTTGCATTGCATACTGTCTGCTTTTGGAATGCAATTTTGAAGTTCTCTCAATAAAATCTATCTTTTGAGATGAGTTTCAATAAACCCTAAGAATGAACTTCTATTTTTATGAATTTTGGTCTACCATGAAAAGCTCAGGGCTTCTAGTGTTGACATCTCCGGAGCCCACTCTGACTATTTACTGTTTTATGGAAAATGCAGTTTGGATTTGAACGAAACTACCTTGATTGGGTTTTACAGTTTTACTCTCTCTTAAACAAGACATTCCCTTTTGAGTGGTTTTGGCCTTTTTAAATAAACATCAGCAAAAAACGTTGTTTAATAAACTTTGCTTTTTTTAGTTTTATGGTCTGTTTTAGGATCAGGGCCGCACATCAAAGCCGTACGGTTTGTACCCTTATTGAACCTTAAGGCTCTAGTTCAGCTCTAAACACCTAAAATTATTTGAATTCTTGTCTAACTTTTTATTGCCAGAAATTGACACACATCCAAAGAGAGCCAAAAATGTCTTAAGTTTTAACAAGTCATTTCAATGGATGGGAGGCTGATTATTTTTTGAAGTGTGAAGCTTCAGGGCCAGCAGCACTCTACTGTAGCTAATGAGAGCTTCCAGCACAATTGAAACCCACTTAAGTGGCCTTTTTTAAAGGCTGCCTAGTTTAACTTGACTATATTACACTCACAGGCTCTAATTTGCTAAGATTTATTATCATCCAACGCTGAACACAACTGTCAAAGTTCAAAGCATATCTAACTTTGTAATGATATGAAAAGTAGGGTTTGTGACTTTTGATGTAATGAGACTGTAGTGTTTGTTCTTCAATTCTTCAGACGGTCAACTAAAGCATTTTGGATCAGTGATATAGCCAGGAATTTTGTTCACTAGGATGGTGTGTGTGTGTGTTTGTTTTTTGTTTTTTTTTTCTCTACTAGCACCCACAAATTGAAGAATATATTTTTGAATCTCACTTAACAATCTTGCCATAGTACTATTCTAAATACTGAAACTCATTGCCAGGGTGAGACTGCTTTTTGCCATATAACGTATACCAGATCCTATTTTTGTCTATGGAACCCTATCAAACCACTAAATACCAAAGCATACCCTATAGCAGGTCCCAAACCACCATCTTGATCCTCTTCAGCTGGGTGCCTCCTCTGGTTACAGCTCCAATTAATGTGAAAAGCATGTCCAGCAGCCAGTTTTTGTGAAGATTTTGCAGCCTTCTGAAAGATGTAATGTGAGTCTACCAGGAGACTGCAGGGCCAGGTACATGTCATTCTGGAATGGTGGGGCTGGAAAAAGTGTGATTTGTCATCAATTTTGCTTGGAAAGAGATTAAATGTTAACCAACTTAATTTAGAGAGGTAAGTTTCGCATTAAATATCAAGTACGTTTTTATTGGTTCTTGGGTTTGAATGCCACCAGAGGCACTCGCTGAGGATGCCAATAGTTTTTCTTTTATTTTTTTTGTATTTTATTGCCTCAGATTTATTTTTATAAAATGGCAGAAATGCTTTTCCCATGGGTTTTTAGGGTGTGGGCAGCTGTTGGGACTCATTCATCCTACAATGCTTGCTTTCAGTTATTTTTTGTTTCAAAATTTTTTATTGGCAACAAGTACAGAAATATCGACAGTTCAGCTTGTACGAGATAAAGGAAATGAGAACAAAATGTGCTTCAAAACAGAACAGGTTATGGTATAATAGTTTAGTATGGCGATACAGAGTAAGGAGTCCTGCAAACGGTCAGATAAAGGGCCCTGCACCACACCGAGCACCAAGAAAAGCGCAGTGCACAGCGGGTGAGGGCTCTGGCACATTTAGTAATCGGGGTAAATGGCATTTCAGTATGCAGGGAACATCATATCGGCTAAACCGTGGCTAGTATAGCCATATGTCATCTCAGTGGTTACGAAAAACCGCAAGAGAGTACAAAGAAACAAAGAAGCAGTAAAGAAAAAAGTGGGGAACTTTCAGTTATATTTTAATCGGACACAACCATTGGCAGAACTATTAGGCAGGCAGCTGAGCATACATATGCTATAAAAACAAAAGTATTGGGACACCTGCCTTTAAACACACGAACTTTAATTGCATCTCGGTCTTAGTCTGTAGTGTTTAATATTGAGTTGGCCCACGCTTTGCAGCTATAACAGCTTCAACTATTCTGGGAAGGCTGTCCACAAGGTTTGAGTGTGTCTATGGGAATGTTTGACCATTCTTCCAGAAGCGCATTTGTGCGATCGGGCACTGATATGGCTTGAATTCATCCCAAAGGTGTTCTATCGGGTTGAGGTCAGGTCTCATTAGTCAAGTTCCTCCACCCCAACCTCGCTCATCCATGTCTTTTATGGACCTTGCTTTGCGCACTGGCGCGTGGTCATGTTGGGACAGAAAGGGACCATCCCCAAACTGTTCCCTCAAAGTTGGGAGCCTGAAATTGTCCAAAATGTGCTTGGTATGCTGACGCCTTAAGAGTTCCCTAGAAGCAAGTTCCACAAAGACATGGATGAGCAAGTTTGGGGTGGAAGAAATTGACTGACCTCCACACAGTCCTGACCGCAACCCGATAGAACACCTTTGGGATGAATTTGAGTGGAGACTCGGAGTGGGGCCTTCGTCCAACATCAATATTGAACCCTACAGACTAAGACTGGGACGCCATTAAAGTTCATATGCGTGTAAAGGCAGGTATTCCAATAGGTTTGGTAATCTAGTGTATATGAAATACTATATAAATATATGCATACCCAAGCATTTCATCCAGAACTCTTCCAGTAGGGAAGAGTTAAATGCCTGTAACTTTTTAACTTTTATTTGCTTTTAATGTCCCATTTGGTTTTCTCATTAAAATATTCCCCATCTATTTCTATTCTGATGACAAGTAAAATTTTGGATCTCCCACTTTTCTGTCCCTGTGACAATGGCCTTCAGGACAAACATGCTTTAGACATTATTGGATCCACATTGATCTGTAATCTTATACATTTTTTTGTTTTTCTGTTTGTTTCTATGACAAATAGACCCAGACAGCAAAAAAGAAAAAAGAAACCTAAAGCGGTTTCATACTCGAATTAAAAACTACGTTTAACACACATTGAAAAGATTATTTACATTAATATTTACATTAAAATGATCTTTATGCGTGCATATAAAGATCATTAGACCACAGTTCCCCTTCAGGCCGTTCACATAAAATAGTCTGTTTGCTTTTCTTTTTAAATATATTTTTATATAAAACAATTTTCTGGGGCAAAACCTTTGCGTAAAATGTCATGTTTACATTTTCCTTTGCTCTTTACACATTTTACTTTCTGCTCACGCATTCCATATTTTATGGCTGTAAAGTGTTTATGTGCAAATAATAAAAGGTTTTCTTCCTATGATTTCTAATAGAAATGCAACCCTTGCTGTTCTTCCATTGTAGTATAATTACTATTGTGTAATAAAGACTGTGTTTGCTGTATAGGAGCCCCCCTTCATCTAATAAACAATAGAGGTGCCCCCAATACAGCAAACTCATTGACCAGAGAATGTTCTTATTTCCAAAAGTACCCGATCACATCCATAGTGGTACGTCCCCCGTCCCCCCCCCGTCCCCCCTTGTGTGGACAGACCTGCATGGATATAAAATCTGCATTTCCATGTGTATTGCAAAATGGATTTAAAGTATAAAAGTATATTTCAACCCTCACCTTGTAAAAACCTCTTAAGTTTAAAATAGACATGAAAGGAAAAACATTTGTGTGTATATGTATATGTGTATATATATATATATATATATATATATATATATATATATATATATACACACCTTCCCCCCCCCCCCCCCTTTTAATAAAATGATCACATTCCCTTTTGTTCTCAGCTGCATAAGGAGCTCAGGGAGGAGAAACTGCAGCACACTAAACTTACCAGTGAATGGCTGTGCAGGGAAGGGGGCGTGTCAGAAGAAGTGTGAACATTGGAGGAGAGTAGGCGGAGTTCCCAGCATAACCATAAAACTGAGTAAGCTGTCCTCTGATGCCTAGTGGGGTCAGTTTTTAACCACATGCCGACCAGGCCATAGCCGAAAGACTGCTACAGCATGGTCAGCTTATTTTGGGAGGGCGTTCATGGACCCGGTGCATCACGGTAAATGGGCGCTGATAGCGGCCGTTTACCACGTGATTGCTCCGTCAAATGATGGAACGATCGCTTGTAAATAAACCGACGCCACGTCTGGTTCCTCTCTCCCTCCCCATACCTATTGGTGCAGTGTAAGGGGAGAGATCAGGTGCAGCAGCGCTGTGGGCTGGATGTGTAGTGCCCACCTCACTTATCTGTGCCCGTTCCAGCCATCCATCCATGCTCAGAGATACTCATCCACCCATCCATGCTCAGACATGCTCGTCCATCCATACTCATCCATGCCCAGAAATATGCATCCATCCATCCCATCCATACTCAGAAATTATTCATCCATCCATCCATCCATGCTCAGCAATACTCATCCATTCATGCATCCATCCATGCTCGGCAATACTCGTCCATCCATGCTCGGCAATACTCGTCCATCCATGCTCGGCAATACTCGTCCATCCATGCTCGGCAATACTCGTCCATCCATGCTCGGCAATACTCGTCCATCCATGCTCGGCAATACTCAGCCATACCCAGCCATTCACATTCATAACTCAACCATGCTTGGCCATCCCCATCCACGGCTTATCCATGCCACATCAGTTCTCATCCATGCCACCTACAGTGCCTCAACATGTAATAGGTAGTCAAATTAGATTTGAAATGTATGCCTCTAGGACACCTGCTGGTGCTCCCTGCATGTTGGGCCTCTGTATGTGGCCACGCTGTGTGAAAGTCTCACACATGTGGTATCGCCATACTTGGGAGTAGCAGAATGTATTTTGGGGTTTAATGTGTGCTGTGCATATGCTGTGTGTGAGAAATAACCTGATAATATGACACTTTTGAGAAAAAAAGTTGATTTTGCAAAGAATTGTGAGGAAAAAATTACAACTGAAAAAAAAATCCCCCATGCCTTTTTCTAAATACCTTGGAATGTCTACTTTCCAAAAAGAGGTAATTTGGGGGGTATTTGTACTTGTTACTTGGCTTGTTGGGGTCTCAAGAAATGAGAGAGGCCCCCAGTACATCAGGTGTGATAAATTTTCTGTGATTTGCACCACCGCTTGTGGACTCTAACTTTCACAAAAGCCCCTTTCACACTGGGGCGGAGCGGCGTCGGTGGTAAAACAGCGTTATTTATTTTAGTGGTGGTATTTGGGCGCTAGCGGCCATGAAAGGGTTAAAACCACCGCAAAGTGCTGCTGCAGCAGCGCTTTGCCAGTGGTATAGCCGTGCTGCCCCATTGATTTCAATGGACAGGTGCAGTGGAGGAGTGCTATACACAATGCTCCCTCACCACCCCAAAGATGCTGCTAGCAGAACTCACCTAGGCGAGCAGAAGTGGGAGCAAGTACCAGTCATATCTAGGTACCCGCTCACTAAACATTTACAATGAGATGAGGAAACTGAGCGGAATTTCCCTTTTTTTTTTTTTTTTTTTTCAGGTGTATTTCCGCTTTAATACATTGCATTAAGGCAAAAATACCCCACTACCTGTCCTACCCTTCCCCATCACCAAAATACTTACCTGACCCCTCTCATGCTCCAGCGCTCTCTTGGCTGCAGCACCGCTTTCCTGGTCTCATGGGACCATTGAGTTACTAAGACTGGAGAGGGCAAAATCTGGTGCCGCTGTGCAGGGTGGCCAATAAACTTCTAACTTCAGCTTGTTCAATTAATCTTTGACAATAAAGCCTGAAAACTGATTGGTTTCTATGCAGAACTGCACCGGATCCTCCACTGACACATTTGGCACTTTTTGTGGGGGAGGGGCTACCTGTGTTTGACAGGTATCCGCCCCCGTATTCAAGTATCGCCACGGCGATATGAGTATTTCCAGACCCTCCTCCCTCCACTGCCTTCTTGGACACACGCGGGTCCCAGAACACAGCGGGCCATTCAGAAAGTGCAATGCGACTCGTGCATGCGCAGTAGGAAAACAGCTGTGAAGCCTGAAGGATTCATTGGCAGTGTCCCTTAGTGAAGATCCGGCACCTGCACCCAAAACCGATTAACAAATCAGCTCGGGGTCCCGACATCGTGGGATCCCTGGTCAGGTAAGTGTCCTTTTTATATTAAGTGAGCAGCTACAGTATTCGTAACTGACTTTTTTTGCCCAGACTTGAGCTCCTCTTTAGTCTATAATTTTTAGATAAATTCTACTGTAGGGTCTTTGTCATTTTAACCTAAGGTGTTTGTGTGTTTTTATTCTATATTCCACTGGCTTTCTAACGTTGGCTGAGTCTACATTGGGGAGCTTCAACTACTAGACTAGGGTAAGCCAACCCATAGAAGGCGATGGAGCTCAGTTTAAAGGAGTAGTGTGAGAACAAAAAATAACCATAAAGTGCGTACCTGCTGCATTGTCAGTCTGATGCTACAAGCTGCCTCCTGCTGGCTTTAAGCTCTAGAATAGAATGATCATATGACTGCTGATCGCTCAGTTTTCAGGTCTGCTCTGTTCTTTGGCCCTCCAGCATGCACTGGAGCACTGAACAGGAGAGGGGGCAGGAGAGGCTGGCTCAGGCTGTCAGCGGCGAGCCAGTTGTGCCTGTAAGGTATCTGGGTGGATCCTGACATTATTGTCTGAATCCTCCAGGGTCTGAATTGGCACTGTGACGGCTCTGACTCTGGGTCACAAGAGGGCACAATGAAGTACACTCCTGTGACCCACGTGAGAAGTATGACCTATGAAGTCTTTTTAAATGTGTCACATTAAGCTGCTAGAAGCTGCAGCAACAGTTTGTCTGGTGTGAAGTCTGCATTGTTTATTATTATTATTATTATTTATACACAATTTATATAGCGCCAACAGTTTACGCATCGCTTTACATTTTTTTTATTTTTTTTTTATTTTTTTTTGTTTATAGCAATTGTTAGAAAGAGAGAGAGAGGGGCTTTATTTGTTTTTTGATGCTTTTAGTTCTGCTTTAAAGCAGAAATGAACTGCAAGGGGGTGTGGGGGCACTTGTTATAACTTGCCGACTTACCTCTTAAGGTTGCTATTGACGGTTTGAATTTCAGCCGACGACCGCTAGATCATTTTAAATTTGAGTGATGGGTGGCCCTGTTGTCACCTCCCCCTTATTCTTCTTTTTTTTTTTTTTTTCTGAAGGAACAAGAAAATCATTGGCTGAACAGTGACTGCATTCGATCACATGCAACAATTTTTTTATTCTGACAGCCGCAGGTGTCAGCTTTCAGAATACATTATCTAGCGGGGGTGATTCCTGCTGGCATGGATGGCGGAATCTAAAAGCTTTACTTTGCTCTCCTCCAGTGATAATGGATCCATGCTCTTCACCGCTGCCCTGCTTCTCCTGTCCAGCCTCCAGATTGGGGTCTTTTTTTTTTTCTTTTTTTTTTCTTTGGCCGTTGGACACCTAATGTTGATGCAAATGACACACAAACATATTGGAATTGCATTATCCCCTGTACCTAGCACTATTTTCTGTGTCTTACAAATCCCAGAAATCTACACTGCACTCTGCATATGTCACAGACCATGTACATAATAACAAAAAAATGACTATATATTTTAAAAACAAAATTCTTCCTTTTCAAAAAAAAATAAAAAATCTATACAAAAGAGTTTCTATGCAAGAATCACCTCGGATTCACACATTTCTCCCATTAGTTCCAATTAGAAAAAAAAGTGCTCATCTTTGGTGAACAAAACATTTTATAAAAAGACAAGAAAATATCTCCTACAAGAGAAATTATTCAAAGGCATTTTTTTTTCTGTACTTAAGTACCACTTTTTTATTATTTTTTTTTTTTTTAATTTACATATTTATTTAGGCTTAGTATAATTTGAAATGCTACTAGTTGCCTCCTGCTATGTACAAAGCTGTTGGTCCAGCTGCCACCAGTGTTAAATCCCACACATGAAATGGATGTGGTCACACGTCTGGAATAATTATATCTTTTGGCCAACAGCAGTATAGACCTAGAGGTGACTATAAAGTCTCAGGGATATCTGCATCAACCTGGGCCACATTACAATTAGGCTAAGCTATGTTGAGTGTTTAAAGCCATATACACCAATCAAAATTATGATGATCCACCATATAAAGGGGAAAAAAAATTTGGGGCCCTAACTCATACAGAAATTTGCACAAGAATAATTTTTTACAAAAATTTGTATAATACAATAAAAGAGAATAACAGTGCCTTTAGAAGACTAAATCAAATTCACTAAAAAGCCTGACGGGTGCAAGAAGGATGCTATGTTGGTGGAGAAGATTACAGTTTATTCACGTGTAATCTGTGGATTTGATCATTCACGAGACCCAATTTACTTTTTTTTTTTGCAAAAGGTCATGCACTCTATGAATCGCATCCTCGGTAGGTTATTAAATTATTTGGTGTTTATATCCCAATCTTCCAGTCCACCATAAAACCTCTTTAAGGTCTTTCACAATTTACACCAAAAATCAAGGATCTATATTTTAACCACTTAAGGACCATGCCTCTTTCTGAGATTTGGTTTGTAAAAACAGTTTTGTTTTTGCTAGAAAATTATTTGGAACCCCCCCAAAAAAAAATAAAAAAAAAAATATATATATATATATATATATATATATATATATATATATATATATATATATATATATATATATATATATATATATATATATATATATATATATATATATATATATATATATATAAATATAAATTTTCTAACACCCTAGAGAATAAAATGGCGGTCGTTGCAATACTTTCTGTCACACCATATTTGCGCACCATTCTTACAAGTGCACTTTTTGGGGAAAAATGCACTTTTTTAAATTAAAGACAAAAACGGTAAAGATAGCCCAATTTTTTTTTTGTTAATAAAAAAATAAAAAATAAAATAAAAAAATTACAAACAAAAAAAAAATGGGCTATTTTTACAGTTTTTGTCTTTAATTTAAAAAAGTGCATTTTTCCCCAAAGAGTGCACTTGTAAGAATGCTATATATATATATATATATTAATATTGTGGGCATTTATGGCTGTGACACCTTTCTATCTGAACCAGCATTAACTTTTTCACCAGTTTGAGCCTTAGTAGCTTTTTTAGTTGATTAAACTACACGGGCCTGTCTTTGCTCCCCATGTGCATCAATGAGCCTTGGCCACCCATGCGCCTGTCACTGGTACTGGTTCTCTGGTTTCCTTCCTTGGACCACTTTTGGTAGGTCTTGACCACTGCAGGCTGGGAACGTCCCACAAGAGCTGCAGTTTTGGAGATGCTCAGTCCCAGTCCAGCCTTTACAATTTGGCCCTTATCAAAGTCACTCAAATCCTTACATTTGCTCATTTTATTCTGCTTTCAACACATCAACTTCAGGGACAACATGTTCACTTGCTGCCTAACATATCCCACCCACTTTCAGAAACCATGTTGACTAGATTTACATTACCTGTCAGTGGTCATAATGTTATGGCTGACCGGTGTATATTAGTGGCTACCATAGGCATGAAATTCTATATGACCCTCACAGCCAAGGGTATGAGAGGTAATTGTATTCCTTACCAATCGGTTTTCTCCCATTACATTCTGTATTAACATAACCACTTGAGAACTAGCCTGTAGTACCCCACCCCTTCACTACCAGGCCATTTTTCAGTGCTTTTATAGTTTGACTCACAATTACTGTCATGGAACACTGTACCTAAAAGAATTGTATCACCTCTTTAAAGCGGGAGTCCGCCGGGACTCCGCATTTTTTTTTTTTTTTTAAAGTCAGCAGCTACAAATACTGCAGCTGCTGACTTTTAAAATAGTGACACTTACCTGTCCAGCGCGCCCGCGATGTCGGCACCCGAAGCCGATCTCTAGATCGACACTCGAGTGCTGCCGCCGCCATCTTGGGTATGGGAATCAGGAAATGGAGCCTTTCGGCTTCATTTCCCGGTTCCCTACTGCGCATGCGCGAGCCGCGCTGCGCAATGAGGACGGTCCCCGCTGCCTCTGGGATCTGTGTGTTTCCCAGCAGGCAGCGGGGCACTTGCGGAAGGGGGCGGGCACTTGCGGAAAGGGGCGTAATGTACGCCCCTTTCCGCAGAGAGCTAGCCCGGAAGTGGGTGCAGTTACCTGGATTATCCAGGTAACTGCACCCCCCCTCCCCCCTGAAAGGTGCCAATTGTGGCGCCGGAGGGGGGGAGGAATCCGATGAGCGGAAGGTCCATTTTAGGGTGGACCTCCGCTTTAAGCCTGGGTGTTCTTTTGGTCGTGCTTATTAACATTCTTTTTTTTTTTTTTCTTTTTTTTTTACTATATAAAGGAAAAAAGACTCAAATGTTTTTTATGGTAAAACAAAAACCAAAAAACTTTCACTTGGTTTATTATTTTGTGGGTTTAGTGACACTATCAATAAATTGTGTATTACATTCTGTTCATACTCATTTAGTCACTATGGGATTCATTTTCTTTCTGTATTCTGCAAAAAAACTGGTTGATCCTGCTGTCCTCTATCACCACCTTCTGTCCCCAATTCAACTAGGGACTTTGCAGCTGTGATGGCAACTTTGCACATGCTCAGTTTTCAGTGAGTTTCTATGCTGAGCATTTCCTCCCTATTACATCTGAGCAGCCCATGTGACTAGAGAGTCACACATGTGGGTGTATACACGGTGATCAATCCAGACCACTCCCTCCCTCCCTCCCTCCTCCATGCCCACTAAATAGCTAAACACAGGGGGTGTGATGATATGTAGATTAATGGAGGCTTCACCTCCATTTTTATGTTTATTTTTATTTTATTTTTTTTTTCTAACCTCTTCCCGCCCGACCTATAGCAGAATGACATCTGGGATGTGGTTCAGTTATCCAGACTGGGCGTCATTATGTCCAGCAGGATAACAAGCCAGCACGTGCCTGCGTCTGACACACACACTGCAATTCCGATCTAGGTAACGAGCCTCTGACAGAAGCTCTTTACCACGTGATCGACTGTGTCCAATCACAGCTGATCAGTGAACAGGAAAAGCCGTGTATTGGCCTTTCCTTTATCGTGTCTGACAGAGCTGATTGGCTGCTCTCCTGACAGGGGGAGGGGGGTCTGCACTGATGATGATGATTATCGGTGCAGCCTCCACCTGAAGATGACCACCAGGGATGCAAATCAGTGCTCATCAGTAATGCCTGCCAGTACCACCTATCAGTGCCCATCAGTGGTACCCATAAGTGCAACCTTTCGTTGCCGCCTATCGGTGCCCATCAGTACCACCTATCATCATTGCCCGTCAGTGCAGCCTCATCAGTGCTCATCAGTGAAGGAGAAAACTAACTTATTTCCAAAATTTTATAACAAACCAAGAAAAACACTTATTTTTTATTTTTCAAACTTTTCGGTCTTTTATTTATTTAGCAAAAAATAAAATCTCCATTGATGAACAAATACCACCAAAAAGTTTGGGTACAGTGTTGAATGCCTGTTCAATTACCATTTAAAAGGCGCTGAAAGATGAAAATTGACTGGGGCAGTGGGGGGGAGTGCCCCCCACTATTGAAGCGGTTAAAGACAACAGCAGAGGATTAGAAGCTCCTCCTGCCTATGTTCCCCTGCAGACAGACTAGGAAAGAGATGAGTCGCGTGACAGCTGTATATCAATTAAGAAAAAAAGTAGTGTGTGTGTGTATTATTAAAATGAGAGCCATAATCCACATAAAGATATAGAAGGGGCAATTTAAATTAAACAGTGTGTTTTAGTATCCCTTTAATCTCTTTTTCTATTATAAAACCTATAAAATAAAAATGCCAGAATGGTAGGAATGCCCCCTTTTTTGTAAAGTAGACCCCACCAAGGTAACCCAATTTTTCTGCTATAACTTTCTGTAAATGAATAAACATGTTGGTATTGGAGAAAGTTTAAAAAGTTATTTTTTTTGCCCCCTTTTTGAGCTGTTCTATCTACCAAACGGACACCTAGTAGGTTTACTAAGGCAAATGTAAAGCACATGACAAATGTGAAAGCTCTCATTAATCTTTACATGTCTTCAGTTTTTAGAGAAATACGAATACCTTCTTTTTAACACCTTTCATATTTTCCTAAAAGAAACCATGTTTTCTTCAGTCAGACTGCTAGCATATTGTGAGCTCCGGTATGTGGGTGCACCTTGGCTGCACTAGTGGTTCTTGCCACATGATAATGAGATCCAGTAACTCCTGTATTTTGGCTAATGCCGGTTCAAGCTGTCAGCACTTGGTTAATGGGATTGCTTTTATGTCTAGTTTTTATTAAAGGTTTACATACTGTAGGACTTTTTTTGAAAGGTTTGCATGAGATGCAAGGGGCCCCTATACACATTGCACTATGATCCTGGACGTCTACCTATACCAACAGCTAAAGCCACAATTCTTTATCTCCCTCCTCTGTATATATATATTTTTTTAAACCTTTCTTTTTTCTTTTTTCTTCTTTTTTTTCTTTTTTCTTCTTTTTTTTCTCTCTTTTTCTCTCTTTTTCTCTCTTTTTCTCTCTTTTTCTCTCTTTCCTCTTTCTCCACCTGACACTCAGGGTTTTCTTACTCCTTCTATTCTGTCCTCAGTCCATGTAATGAAATTCTTCCATAAGCTCTGAACAGCTTGATGAGCTGCCCCCAGGGAATGGGTCCATGACACCCTGGGCTCAGAGGCAGTGGGTTGAATGTTGCTGGGTGTCATTCAAGCCAGAAAAGGAACCAGTGATTGGGCCATGGAGAACGAAGGGAAAGCACCAAGAACATTGCTTGTATTACAGCTGGTTCTTTTATGTTTGAGTGTATTACTGTCTCTATACTATTACTGGGTTTTTCGATGACTGGGCCCCTTTAAAGTGAACTTCTACTCAGTTTTAAAATATTATGCCTCATGCACAGTCGTCATCAAAAATTGCACTTTCAAGGGCATTTGAGGTAGGGTTTTTTTTTCTGCCTTTTGGGCCTGGTTCACGCCTATGCAATTTGCAGTTTGCATATTTCAGGAGCATTTTTTTTTTTTTTTTTTAATCCATTGAAGTCTATGGAACCAAAAACCCAGAAAAGTCCCATAGGCAGCTATGTTAAATGGATTGTAGTGTTTCTGCAAAACTGAAAACGCACAAAAAAAAATGCATAGGTGTAAACCAGGCCTAGGGCTGGATTCACATCTATGCATTTTTAGTGCTTTTTGCATATTTGCACTACAGTCCATTAATCATGGTTTCCTATGGAACGTGTCATGTAGTGCATAATGCAAAAAGCACAAAAAATGCATAGATGTAAATCCAGCCTTAGGCTGGATTCACACCTATGCATTTTTAGTCCTTTTTGCATTTTGCAGATTTGCACTACAGTCCATTTAGCATGGTTTGCTATGGAACACGTCCTGTAGTGCAAATCTGCAAAATGCAAAAAGCACAAAAAATGTACAGGTGTGAATCCAGCCCAAATACTCCTCTGTTAGCCTATATGTTCATTCACACATGGGTATTTGGAAGCAGAAATAAAGCCCAGGGCCAGCTTGTTTAGGAAAGACGCATTTCAGCACAATTGCATCTAAACGTGCTGAAGTGCTAGGTGCGGTTAGGCCTGATTCACACTTATGCAGGGTGCAGTTTGCATATTGCAGGTGCATTTTGCATTTTTCAATACACGCTTTTGATTCATTGAAGTCTATGGAACCAAAAACCAGCAAAAATTCCCTGGCCCTTTCCATAAAATGCACAGATGTGAAATGCTTCCATAGGAAACCATGTTAAATGGACTGTAGCCTGTTTCTGAAAAACTGAAAACGCACTAATAATGCATGGGTGTGAACCAGGCCTTTTTGTCTGAGTATGCATTCATTCCAATAGCCAGAATCAGGCCAATGGAATACATGACTGCCCAAGCACTTGATCTGCCTAACAAAACCTGCCTAAAGCCGCGTTTAATGCTCCATTTTCCTCCATGTATGCGTGAGGCATTTTAAAAGTAAGAAATGCCACAAAGTGCCTACTAATTCCTAAAAATCACCAGAAAAGTTTCCTGACTTCCTTTCGCTGATTAAATTGCCTTTATCACTTGTGTCTATACATTTTATAAATGTAGTATGACCAGTAAAGGCATTTTTAATGGAATGGCGGGAAGCATATTGAAGTTGTCTTTGTTCAGTTTGCTGTTACACTACTGTAATTATTATTATTTTTTTAACACTCTAACAGAAGCTGTTGTCAAAGTTCAAAAACAGGCCTTGGTCAATAAAGTTCAGCAAATGTAATTAAATTTTTTCCCTGTAGAAACATTAGCCCTGTTAACTTCCATTGCCACATGGTTGGGATTTTTTTCCCCATCTACCTTTTGATTCCCACTGTGCTCTGAGGCCCCTTTGATATACAGTGGGACTGGTTTTTCTTTTCTCTTACATAGTTGTGTTTTTCTTGCCACCTCCATGGGGTAGAAGAGTTTTTGAAGTGGGCACTAGAAGTCGGCATTTGATAAATGAGCTGTTGTCCTGTTTACAGTAACATCTGCTACATAAATGGCTGATGGGTTTTAAAGTGGAATTCCAGCCACATTCTAACTAAGGCAAAAGCTACTCCCACTTCCATTTTAAGACTGTTCTATCTACCCAGTAAAAGAAAAGATGCCTAGAATTGCCTATTCTGAAGCTGTTCCGGTCCAGTCACATAATCGGGTCCCAGAGCTGCCTTCAGTGTAGAGGCAGCAACAATGGCTAAAGAGCCTGGTTGATTCCATCACTCATAGACTTACTATGGGGCACCCGTTGTTGGCTGTGCCTTCTCTACACTGGAGTTGGAAGCTGGTCATGTGATGGGCCCAGAGCAACTTCACATTAATGTATAGACAAAGTCGAAAAAGTATAGACATCTTTTCTTTTTTACAGGGTAGATAGAATAGTCTTTAGAATGAAGGTGGGTGTAGATTTAGCCTTCGTTTAGACCACAGCCTTCTTTAATATTGACTGGACCCTGGACAAACATTTTCTTGGGCTCTCTCAGCCATGCAATTTCACTCTCCATATGCTTTGAGTCCTATAATAAATAGCAGCTAAACTCAAAATCACTTTACTGAATCAGATCAGGCCAGTGGTTACAGTGTATCATTACCGCTCACTGACTGGCTGCTAGAGGTTACAGCACACATTATGGCTCACTTTTTATTTTCTAGAGGTTACAGCACATGACTTCTGCTTGTTTGGTTGCTAGAAATTACTGTACATCAATACTGCTCACTGATTCCTATGGTTACTGCATATCCTTACCACTAAATTGGTTGCAAGAGGTTAGTGCACAGCATTACTGCTCACTGGTTGCTAAAGGTTACAGCACAGCTTACTGCCTGCACACCAGGGACTGGGGAGGTGAGGGGACCCATCGATAGACAACTCCTAGGGATCCTAGAACTCCTGGGATCAGTGGCAATGCTGGGGGGGTTGATGGGATCAGTGACAGTTTTGGGGGGATGGGATTAGTTAGGAGGCACTACACTTGACAAATTCTGAATCGTGTAGAGCAAACCTGGAAATCTTTGGCAAGTGTGTAATGGGGAATAAGGGGGAATTTGCACTGACCACTATGTAACAGGGAATTTTATGCCACCCACCAATAGAAGAGGGATTTCTACACTGACACCAATGTAATAAGAGCATTTACACCAACCACCAGTGTAAGGGGGAATTTACACTGACAACCATTGTCAAGGAGATTTGTACTAACCACCAATGTAAGGTGACACCTCTACACTGACCACCAATGTTAGGGGAGTTTTACACTGACCACCAGTGTAAGGACAATTCAGCACTTGCCTCCAATGTAAAGGGAAATGTACACTGATCACCAATGTTATGAAGAATTTACACTGACAGCCAATGTAATGGAGGATTTTACATCAACAGCCAAAAAGGGGATTTCTACACTGGCCACAAACGTAAGGGGGATTTACACTCGCCACCAATTTAAAGGGGGTTTCTACATGGACCGCCAGTATAAGGGAGGATTCAAAACAGACCACAAATGCAAGTTTGGATTTTATTTTAACGATTACCAATATAAAAATTTCTACACTGGCCACCAATATAATGGGGATTTACACTGACCACTAATGTAACAGGACCATTCACAGTAACCACCAATCTAAAGAGGGATTTACACTGACCACCAATGTAAGGGGGACCCTCACACTGGCCACTAGTGTGAATGAAAGGATTGTACATAAAGCCCCAATGTAAAGAGAATATTTACACTGAGACATTTAGCCTGCGTTCACATTTGTGTGTGTCGAACGCATGCAAAATCGCTTTCTTGACACCACAGAAACGTGCTGCCCTTTAGCAGATACACAGAAGTGCCATTAATTGTTCATTACACTCTCATGCATCAGCTGAGATGTGTGCATTCATATGCACTAATATTCAGGGTGCTATGGCACCATGTTCTTTTGAAAAAGGGTTCCACCTCCAATTTGCTTACCTTTTGCTTAACAGGCTGATGTTAGGCTTAATGACTATAGTTGTAGGCAGGACTTTCAAGCATGCTCCTCTACCTCCCCAGTGGGCAGCATTCAGCAGAAGTGATGGTAGATATGACCATGATATACATTTGAATGCCTTCTCTATTACATATGAATCCCATCACAATTTACATATCAATACAGGTTATTTACATGTATACACAGGGTCTGCAGGTGAGTCATCTGTATATGGCAATAGGGCAGAGCTGGGGAGCAGCAACATAACTTTACACTGAGATATTGGGACACTGCACGGGACTAAAACTTCATGAGACAAGACAATTTAAACAGGGATAGTTGGCAAGTAAGAGGTAAGAGGCTGCTTTGGGCTACACAACAATGATGGGGCCCAGGGCAGCTGCCCATTTTGCCCTGCCTTAAAAATGGTCCTGGTTTAGACCCTGGGATTACTGGCCTAACAATCCCTATTGTACTCCTGCCCATCCATTGCATTTCAATTTAGTATTTTATCAACCTGAGAAATAGAAAATCAAAGGTATACTTGAATACCCGAAGGAGGCATTTGGCTACAGCATTACATAAATTTCCTCTTTCTTTCTGTGACTAAATTTCCCATGATACCTGGCCACAAGCTGGCATTATAATAATTTTGCCCATGACTCTTTCCACGTGAGGTTACGTAACCACAACAGAGCGGAGAACCCTACAGGATCAATAACGGGACTGATCCCCATGCAGATATTGAGCTGCAAAACATGTACAGTCACAGACCAGAATTAATGATAACCGTGCAAGGAAAATGAGCGGATAAATAGTTGCATCACACATCTTTTATTTTAATAATTGTTTGAATAGCATTTGTAATGACTGCAAGATTACTAAAACTTTTGTATAAAATGGTATCCCCTGCTTTCCTTTTTCTATATCTACTCCCTTTATTTTTTTTTTTATACTTTCCCTTCTTTTTACTATTAACATTCTAAAACCTGGCTGGTGCTCCCTTGTTTTACATATGCTCCTTTTTTTGCTGTTATGTTTTTTTTTATATTGCCTTTATTGAATGGGATCCATATCTGCTTTTCATTTTGGTTCTGTACTTTTGTAATCGGTCCACTAGACCTGCATATGTTTTGGATTTCATGGTGCTATGTTGTACTGTAAGCCTCCTTATTGGTTGTCTATTATTGCACTCTGTACCATGGTGTATTTCTACTTTTATATTATATGAAAGTGTTGTATGCCACCTTGTTGATAATTTGTAAAAAAAAAAAAAAAAAAAAAAGGTCTTCCGCATTTGCTTTTGGTCTAATGTGTGCTTCTAACCACAGGTATATGCAGGGATATCCAAAAATAGATACACTTTTGTATGCGGTTGCAATCAACCTGCTGTAACTGCACTGTCGTTTTTGATATATCTAAACCCAAAACCAGAACCAAACTGTAATATATTACAGGCATATATGAGGCATAGCATGCCCGTCATACACCCTGAATTCCAGACCACCGATATGGAGAACTGATAAGTATATTATTATGGACATACCCATTATGTTCTGGCTGTTTATGGATGTATGGGAAATAATAGATATAGATAATAGTGTAGCAGCCATAACCCTTACAGGGTGGCCTTGACTAAAGTCCTTTTTAAAAGGTTTTATTTTGCAGTGATAACATCCAATAACACAGAGGGCATGGGTGAAGAACTCAAGCACCTTGAACTGCAGGTCTAGTAAAGTCTCTAATTCCACCCAGAGAGTAGCCACTCGCAGCTGGGTACTTCAAGGCTGAACAGATCTCTAGTCAGAGATCATGGCAGTCAGCACATTGACTCAAAACTTGAAGCAATTCTATGAACGTCTACAAGTTGTAACTAAGGGTGAACAGGAACCTTTTTCCTCAGTACCTGGAACGTTCTCTGTCTCATCAATGGTACTGGAAAAAAACTTGAATTCGTCAATGTCCTTCCCAACTCAGTAACCGGGCACTTCCCAGGATGCCACTTGTCGGCCCTCCTCCAAAGAGTCCTCCCCCGGTCACTTTCACGAACTGTGGCGTCTCTCCAAGCCGAGAGCAGACCCGGACACCTTGAAACCTTCCTCAGTTACTGCGCCTTGGCCCAGCAGGTTCTGAGACTCAGGAACAGACGGATCCCTACCCCAGACCAGGCAGGTCTATTGGGGGCCTCTAACAGGAACATGTTGCGGGATGTTGAATACCCCGTGACCGGGACCCTTCACGGGGCTACCCCGGTCCTGGAACCAGAACAGACCACACAGGCCTCACAAACTCCCCTCCCTAAACACGTGACCCACACATCTTAAGTACTGCTTCCCAGACTCCCCAGTGGGGCCCGGCACTCCCACTGATTGGTTCCGAGAAGGTTGATACTCAAAACGTCCAACCAGGCCTGGTTTTGGCCTGTCATGTGCACCTTACTGCTCATATGACCAGGTAGAACTTCCAACACAGCCTGGCCAAAGTGATGTCAAGGCCAACCTACGTAATTAACTCTCAGAACCCCTACTGTTCTGAAGCAAATACTAAATTTACATGTGTATGACGTTTTGCCCAATATGTCATCCGTTACAATAGATATAGCTAGAATAGATAATTCTGCCTGAGTAGGTGTCCTTGGACTCTTGACTGCTATATGTACAGGATTTGTAGCTCCATTTATGTCTTCTGAAAATGCATTGCTACCTGTGTAAGGGAGAATGCTTAAGGCCCTAAGGTGGACTATATGGCAGTTATCCGTTGACTTGATACAATGTGGAATACTTGTGTTGGCCATATCTCCTCCTTTGAACCACAAACTGGATGTCTATATGCTCGAACATTGATTCTTGAATTGTCTATAGAACGCAGGGATTGGATGCCTAGATGTTATAATATTGGACTCTCAAATTGCCTATAGATCATTACCTTGTATTATGGAGGAATTCCCTTGTATTTGAGGCTCTTCTTCTCCAAGTGGCAACTATGAGGGAGTTTGAGTGGGGTCTTTCACAAGCATCATCGAGTGAAGGACTGTGAATGTCAATTGGCCTATATTTCCCCTCTGGACCACATCACTGCCACAGTGGAATATCATTGTACACATTCAGTGGTTTGTACCATTAGTTATTGCATTGACAGTGTATCCTGACAGTGGGACAACCACATGGAAATACACCTGCTCCCATAGCAGCCTAATTAGTCCCTGTTTTGATAGTATACCCTTATGGGTTTTGGTTGCTCTGGAGATATATGTATATATATTAGTTTACATTATATAAATTTTGACTCTGATAGTATGACAAATTATTGGGAATATGACAGGTGGAGTTTTTTTAATTGTGTCTTTATTTGTTGGTTATGTGCTTATAATAAGTATGAATAAAGATACCAGTCAGGGATTGGTTCAGTCATTTTATGGACATGTGTCAATTAATATCCTTTTACTACTGAGATAGGTGGGGAAGGTTGAGACAAAGTCCCCCTCTTTTGTTTTTCACTGCATTTTTTGGCTTTCAGCTCCCATCCCATAGTAATTGTTTGGTTGGATTTGGTAGGATACTCCTCCTCCTTTTTTTTGATTTTTGTTTATTACAGTGTACCAATCATAAGATGTGTTGGCTGTATTCCTTTTATCCCCCCTTTTTAAAAAAAAAAAAAAAAGCACATTTTTGGTATATTTTAACTCGTGTGGGTCAGTTTAACAAAACAAAAGCTAATTGAGCCTGGAATTGGGCTGCAATTGGGTAAAGTAAACCAATTATTAAATAAAATGCTCTTTATTCACTCAAGAATGCAGCACTGAAGCCCTACATTTGTGCGATTGGGAGTAGGTAATGAAAACATATAGGGACATACTTATAATGTATATCTCTTTAGTCTCTGCAGCAGCACAGAAAGTAGAATAGGAGTAAAAATCAATATCTTTATTGGTATGGAGATTCAGAGAGAAACTATCTTCTAAAATGGATTTCTGCTTTGTATATACATGATGTCATCATAAAGGTTTAAATACATTTAGAGCAAATAACGCCAGGAGCTTGCTGCCTACAGTATGTGACGAATGCCTATTGGAAATTCTGAACATGGAAATGTATATGCACAACTGGGTATTGTGGATAATCATGTGACACCATAGATGACAGCTAGAGAGCGTTTGCATATGTATTGCGATATGAAACTTAATATAGAAGATGAACTGTTCTAGGCTCTTCATTTAAAGCGCTTTACATTACAGCCTCTTACACAGTTATGTAATCTCTGATTTAAAAGGGAACTCGTATGTCCCACAGAAGTGGGGGAGAAGAGGACATGACTAAATTCTGTTCCTATTTGCCCTGTTTGCAGGGAATCTTTGAATTGCTAGTCTGATGTCATCTGGAAAATAAGTGTTTTTTTTACATCTTCTGCAGCCTGCATAAACTGGCTCACTTGGTGCCCTGTTGAACCCTTGCTATTTATTACTGTAATTCGATTATTGGCATACGTATGCAGGTTGAAACTTGTTAGCTCTAGCTAGTTAGCGGTTGACCTGGGCTGGAAGAAAGGGTTAACCATTGTTATCTCAGTTCCTGGGCTTTTTGGTCCTAGCTAGCCCACTTGTGCTATAAAAAGGGGGAAGGCTAAGATCCAGGTGCCCTTGGTAGCAACTTTTGGTTAGTTCAGTTCCTGCTCATGGTTGGAGGTATTGGGACTCCTGCGCCTTGCAGTCCCACTAAAGGCACTGGGACTTTCGGAGACATCCAAGCCATGGAGAATGCTAAGATGGGCTCTCGCCTCATTGAGGTATGCCTGAGCAGCTACCCTACAGTCGTTTATGGAGAAGGACGTTGTTCATATTGAACGTTTATGCCACACTTGTTCGGTAAGGTTACATTAACTGTTTTAAGGCTGTTCTGAAGTTCTTCAAAAGGGTGCATGTTGGTTTTGGCGTATCAAAGGAACCTGAATCTGTAAAGCACTTCGGGGCATGCAGTAACACCACTGCAAAATGGTTAACTTACAAGACAAGGAAGAGGAGTGTAGTTGCTTAGCGTAACCAAGTACAAGTTAAAGACACAAAGCAACCAGTCATTAGGCGTGGTACCTGGTAAGATGACAGATCATCTGGTAGCGAGGGGGTGGTTGTCTGGCTCCATCCCTAGTGGTCAGTTTCTAATATCCGGATACAAACTCATGTTAGAGATCTATGGCCTTGTCACAAGGTTCGGAAAGAAAGCAGTTAAGTGCATGAGGTCCATGCTAGGTGCATGGTGGGACCCCATTCTGTGAGGTAACAGAGGTACGCTTGACTGGTGGAGTGGGTGCAGACGCGACATGTCCCTCCTAATGCAACATATAAGTTAGTGTGTAGTGGCATGGGACAAGACACTTTTCAGAGGAATATTGCACTTTTACTGCACACAGTGAAGTCTCATCTTGAAGTCTGTGAATTGCCTTTATGTTAGATTTTTTTCATGACCGAAGTCACTGCCTGGTCCCGGTAGTTAAGTGCTCTCCGTGCAAAAGTTACCCCATGCATATATGCAATAATATATGAGCTATTCCACTTTTTGCACCAGGTGCTACAGCAAGGACTTGAATACCCTGCTCTGGAAAGGAGAGTCTGACTGTCTAGTGGTCTGACACAAACCCCGAACACTGCCCCAATCAATGGTAATCTTGATCCCTCAGCTTAATTAAACAGATGTGCAAATTCGAAAGTGATAACTAATCAGTTGTTTTTTCCACTGATGGCAGTTACTTAAAGGTTTTTTTTGTTTCTCTGCATTACTGCGCTTTGGACATTGAGATTGTACCACTAAATCTCAATCTATTCTACACCATTCAGACAGATGGCTAAGAGAAAAAAAAGTCCTTGACCAATAGTATGGAACATGCAGCCCCACTGGGACTTGCACAACTGAATGTAGCCTATACAGCTGCTTCCCATCGTGCTATGGTGAGAAATCTGGCATGGGGAGATGGAAAGGATGAGCCTGGTTGCCGTGGGACAAGCGAGAGCCTGGTTGCTGTGGGAGAGGAAAAGGGAGTGCTTAGTTAACATGCAAGATCTATAGAAAGGATAATGGTGGTGGTGAAGGGCATCACACCATTAAGCTGTATCTCAGTGTCATGGTTAGGAATCTGGGATGGGGAGATGGAACGGATGAGCCTGGTTGCCATTGGAGAGCCTGGTTGCTGATGTAGAGTGAAAGCCTAGTTGCCAAGGAAGAGAAAGGGGGAGAGAGGTTGGTTAACATAAAAGATGTAAAGGAAGAAAATGGTGGTGATGGGCATCACACTATTTGAATATATTCTTCCTTGACACACATTAATAAGATTCTGGTGGCTGGGTGTTTAAAGCCCACCATTCGTGCCGCCATAAATATATGCGTTACGTGGTCGGCAGGAGGTTAAAATCCATATGTTCAGTTCCACATTGTATTTCAATTATTTCTAGCCTACTCCTATTAATCTGAATAATCTTGAAGTTTGTAAATTTTCTTTGACCATCCCTACTACCCCCACACAACAGATCTGCTGAGAGGAGGAGTTTCAGGAGGTGGAGTCACTAGGTGCGAGGATGCATGCCTAGGCTACATTCACACCGGTGATTAAGGAGGTCGGTGCAAATTGTAGGGGCACTTACACAGCAGCTAAGTGCAGCAATGATCATTGCTTGAAGCATGCTGTGTTTGGCCAACAGCGATCACCACAGGTAATCGCTGGCTGTGCAGAGAACTGCAGATAGATGTGGCTGCCAGTGACCTGTTATTACAGTGAACATGGCCAAGGCTGAACTTAACCTCTGAGAGCCACAGCAGGAATCAAGATTCCTGCCACTACAATTTGCACCGGACTTGACCTTAGGTGTAAATGTGTCCTTACAGCTGTGGACAGCCCCGGCTCCTTTCAGCCTGTCATTAAGTTGTACAAGCGGAGGCACTACCGCTGATGCTAACACCTGGGACCTTGCCTGTAGGTATCCACAGTACACTTTGCTGCTCCATAGACTAGACTATTTAGGAATGTGAGTTGGGCCAAAAAAAAAATATGGGCAACACTTCAACAACCCATTCTGTATCTGTGGTGTTTGATAAAACTAAGAAATGGGCTCTTAGTAATTCTTCACATGAACCAGTTCTGTAGTATACCAAATTATGGTAAATCCAGGCCCAAGTCACTAAATACTGCAAAAGTTAATTCCAAGAAACACAGAAAAATAAATCCAAGGATTATAGAGGTCAACATTGTTAAATTCAAAGTAATATGTTTTTATTTCCATGTATACCCTTTGACTCTTCTCTGTGCTTTTACTGCCAATGCTGACTTTTTTGACTGAACAGCAAATGTTCCTTATATACAAGAACACAGCTCCCCTTGTGAGCTGTTCCTCTTATAAGTAGAAGCCTTTTCTTTCCGGTGAAGTGTGCTCTTACCGAGTGTTAAGTGTATTTGGAAACATAACAGGCAAATGTAAACCAACCACTGCAGAAATAATGAGCCTTTTAGCGGACGTCTTCAAATTTAAAGGATGATTGCCATTTAATTTATTTTCATTCTTATGTGGAGTTTGGAGTAATTGTCCCATGTTGCTGTCATTTCTCAATGGGTTGAGACCAAACTAGTAGCACTTGACATGAAAGGGCAGTTGACACTGTGCAGCAGTGTGTAATCCCGACAGGGAGCATGAACATAAACACAGGACACGGCCTGGATGACGGAACGTTTTTCATCTGATACGGGAACTTCTATTACTCTTATGCTGCAGCCTTTTGTGTTGTTTAAAGAATTCCTTATGAAGTCCAAAGATCTTGCTTCAAGTTTTTAGATGTTTGTGATAGTTGCTAAGTATTTTAAAACTTTCAGCAAGGGTAAATAAGACTTTTAGACAATGCATTAAATGAGGATGACTGAGGAGGTATTGCTTCCATTCGTCATATGCTTGAAGATGTTTGCTGCCTTGTGCCTCATGGTCTAGGTCAGTGATGGTCAGTGATGGCGAACCTTGGCACCCTGGAGGTTTTTGGAACTACATTTCCCATGATGCTCAACTACACTGCAGAGTGCAAGAGCAAAAAAAAAAAAAGGTGTGAGGTTCCCCCCCCCCCATTCACACCAGCAGGCTCTTCTGGTATGGATCTTGAGGGGGAACCCCATGCCAAAATATAATAAAAAATGGCGCCCCCCCAATCCATACCAGACCCTTATCCAAGCATGCTGCATGCTCAGGCGCTCGCTCCCCCCCCCCCTTTCCTGGCCTGAGTTTAACAGGCTGCCGGCAGAGGGTTGGACAGTATCTGTGCCTTCCAAATCTATCTATACACCAGAGCCTCATGAACCAGTGCTAAATGCCCAGTGTGCATTGGGCCTACGGGGTACTGCTCTCATGTGTTAACAGCAGACACCACAAAATGTCTTTCATTACACATTTTTTAATCAGAAAATCCATTCTCCGTCTCTCATTGAATGAGTGGGTTGCAGGGTCATAGTTGCTAACATTTTTTAGCAAAAATTTCATGGACACCATAGATGTGCATTAACTCAAATAGGGTTTATGCTGTGATCCTGGGACACAGCATTGGTGGCACAGAGGGTCAAGATATGAGATTGTCTTGGCAAATCCAGGACAGTTGGCATCTATGCATTGAACTGTGGAAGAACGGGTGATGGGGCTTATCCATCGAGGCTATTGGGTCCCATTGGAACAAAGTGGAGCTACTTTCAGTGAGACACTTAAAGAGAAGGGCCTAACTTGTAATGTGTATAGCTATTTATTAATTGGGATGGCTGCATTTGGCAGCTGTGTAACCTGGTTGCAGAAATATGCTTGCAATTTATGTTGTATGCCCAAAAGCGCCCATGTGCATGAGTCCAAGAAACAATGTACCAGGTGTCAGCACCTTTATAATTACACTCTCCATGCAACACTATTAATGAGCGTTTCAAAAAAATGGACCTTATAAAAATTGAAATCCCAGGATAAAAGGAAAATCCCATTGAATCCAGTTTATTTTTATTTTTTTTATCGAACTAGCACACACAAATTTGTCTTTTATTGAGCATCTATTTAATCCCCTGCACAACAATGCTCTTACTGGGAGAATGGGTGCAAAGACTATGAGCTATGAGCCAATTGTGTTTTTTTTTTTTTTTTTTTACTTTACACTGGCTGAGGGACCGATTAGTGTGCTGTTGCTACTTCAGTGTCCAATCAGAGGCTAAGGGGTGTATCCTGGACCAGTCTGTACACCTATACTCAGTGTAACCTTTAGTGAGATGCAGGGCATATCTGTGCTGTCTGACAGGGAATCCTATATCTGCTTGAACTGTGTATTTGTTGCTGGTTGTTCACCTTTGTCGTTGTTCTATTAAGTATAACATGATGATGATTTTGTTTGTTTTTTTCTGTTTTGTTTTGCACAGAGCACCCCTGAACCTCCTTTTCTAGGGTCCTCTGTCGTTGCACCTGCCCCCCCCCAAATAAGTGCCCCATAGAAAGCTGCTTTCTATGGGGGCACTCGTGTGGGCTCACTCCCTCGTAACAGAATTTGATTGACCGAAACTCCCACTTCTATCTATCTGCCCAGTTAGGAGGCAAAAAGTGGGGAGAGCCCCCTGCTTTCATGCACAGTACTGGATCGATTTCGGACTCAGGTAAGTATAAGTGGGGGTGAGAGGGGATCCTGTGACACAGGCTGTGTTGTTTTTTGTTTTTTTTTCCCATCTAACTTTTGGAAAGTAAAACCTTTTTTTTCTGCCAGTAAATACCTTCTACGGCCCACTTCCTGTTTCTGGACAGTTTGTCAGGAAGGGAGTGGGAATGAATCATAAGAGGGCCAATGAAAGCTGCAGAGCTGGAAGTGTGTCTGTGTAAATCCAGGAAGTGAACAGGCAGCAGCTTCAGTTGCCCACAGTTAAAATGGATGCAGCCAGACTTAGTGGGGGGAGATTTCTGCAGAATATATGGCAAGTACAGAATCACAGTGTATATATAACATAATATGCAAAGTGATTGGAGGAAAGCTTCAGAATGGCAAAGATTGTTTTTATTACAAATTATGTGAGCATACTGCAGTTCCTCTTTAAAACCTTTTAGGTTTTAGAACCTCTTTACTCCATTATTATACTAAAAGGTGGAAAATTGGCAAGTAAATTTTATGAGCAACTTTGCAAATTCATTATTTTATTTTTTTATTACATTTAGAAAAATGTTTACAAAATGAAGTGTATGAGGTTTATTTTTCTAGTTCGTGAAATGTAAACTTCTTGTGTGGCTTTGTAAACTGATTTGTGGATATCTTATTTTACAGCCAGCTATGGAACAAATCCAATCTGCAAAGGTTGTCTGACATGTTCAAGAGACAATGGCTGCATCCGCTGCCAACCCAAACTGTTTTTCTTTCTGCGAAGAGAAGGGATGAGACAGTACGGAGAGTGTTTACATTCCTGTCCTCCCGGATACTACGGACTAAGAGCACCTGACATGAACAGATGTTCCAGTAAGTCATTGTATTATATATGATTCTATTTTATCTGACCCTAAAATGCAATCATACTGGAATGCTGGTGTCCACAACCCTTTGGTTTACTGTGTGCGGTGTTTTGTCCTGCGGTAGAGTCTTGTGCTGTCGAATGGATTGAGCTGTAATGTGTGTGTCCAAATTTTACCCCAAAACCCTTCCATCCCACAAGCATGTCCAAGCATGGTTTTATTATTTTACCTACTGTAGAGCACAATTTACTTTTTATGACCTCCCATTGACCATTTATCAGGGCTTGTAAAATTGTCTGGGATTTTGCTGGCAAGTTCGTTCCTGTTGACTTAAGTCGGCCATAGATGGATTGAATCTCGGCTGGTTCAGCAGTGACCAGCCTACCGACAAACCCTGTATGGGCAAGCTGATTGTACCCAATCTTGAGTACTTGGGTATAACCAGCTTGTCCGTTTTTGCTTACATTCCATGACTGCCAGCGTCTATAATCGTGTTCTGCCGGGCAAGAAGGTGCTGCGGGAGGCCTTCTGCCTAACAGCACTGAATGTGTTGATGGGGGGAATCCAAGCAATTTATTTTATTTTTTCCTTTCCTTTCCTTTTTTTATTTTTTTTTTATTTATTTTTTTCAAACAAATTTCACCAAGGAAAATTAGTATTGAGTTTCCAAATTTGCAAAATAAAATATTGCCAAAAAAGAAATCAGTTATTTCTCAGTGAAATAAAATTTGCTAAATCACTCTGGTCATTCCTATTGGTAAAGCAGATAACTTCTTTATTACTGAGCGGGCTAAACACTCGATCACAAATTCTATAAACCAATGTTTCTTAATAGCCCTGCCATGGACTGCTGCCAAGCTTCAGACTTCCTCCTGCTGGGTCCCAACTTGATATATTTTTTTTAAGTGTGCCAGTTCTGTGTCGGCTTGACAGCTACAGCTGTCACATTCTCTGCTGTGCTATTTGATTACAAACTTTGTGACCAACTTTTTTGGGGGGGGGGGGGGGGTGCCTCCCTCACAGGTTGCTTTACTGAGTTTGTGAAAAAAGCATGGTGGTGCAGAAACCTTGAGCTGTAGCTGTCAAGCCATGGTGGGGGAGCAGTCAGTGCTTGTAAAAGAGAGATACACTGCCCATGGGGGAGGTAAGATGCGCAAAGTACTGCACCATCCATACTTCACATCTGATGCTTGGTGTGACTTAGGACACCGAGTGTAAGGGGGCACACTGAGCACCATGCAAGGATGTAAGGGGACACAGTCACCACCAATGTAATGTAGGGCAGGAATATACAATTAGCGGACCTCCAGCTGTTGCAAAACTACAAGTCCCATCATGCCTCTGCTTCTGGGTGCCATGCTTGTGGCTGTGAAAATCTTGCTATGCCTCATGGGACTTGTAGTTCTGCAACAGCTGGAGGTCCACTAATTGCATATCCCTAATGTAGAGGAACACACTGACCACCAATGCAAGGGGGGTACATGGTCACCAGTGTAAGGGCACACGCTGACCCGCAATGCAAGTGGAGCACTGACCACTGTTGGAGTACACATTGACCATGGGTGAATGCTGATTGCCAGTGTAAGGGGGCATACTGTGTATTTACCATCTGTATAAGCCCTTGTACACGCGGTCGGACATTCCGTCGGAAAATGTCCGATTGGACCGCGTTGTCGCATGATCCGACCGTGTGTGGGCTTCATCTGACTTTTTCCGTCGGAATGTCCGACCAACAAAGTTTGAGAGCTGGATATAAAAAAAATTCCAGCAACATAATCCGATCGGACTTTGTCCGATCGTTTGTAGAGAATTCCGATCGGACAAAGTGCCACGCGTGCTCAGATCAAATTCCTAGACCAACGCTATTGGCTACTAGCCTGAACGTAGTCCTGTCATAACGAAATAACGTCATCATGTTACAAACGATTGGATTTTCCGTCAACTTTGTCCGACCGTGTGTATGCAACACCAGTTTCGGATAAAATCCGTCGGAAATAATCCGACGGATTTTGTTGTTGGAATGTCCAACCGTGTGTACAAGGGCTAAGAAGGTATGATGAGTGAAGGTAGCACACTTACCACCAACACGGGGGGGGGGCACTTACTTTTCACCAATGCCTTCTGACTGTTGCACAGAATACAGTATATTGTACATTACATAGCCCTTCACTTTATGCTCTGTATAATCATATTCTATCATAATCCTAGAATTAATGCGTATAAATCATATTTTTACTGTTGGGAATGGAAGCTTTTTGAAAGACTTTACCAGGTCCTATTCTCACAAAGGTTTGGAACCACTACGATTTAGTAAAACTTCCCCATAAAATGCATGTGGTTGTTAGAAGTATAAATACAAGGATATCCCTTTAGAATTTTTGTACCTATAATTTTAAATTTCTGTCGCAAGAGATTTGCATTATTATTTTTTTAAAGAGATGGACAGGATCTCTTTGAACATTTTTATGCACCAATTTCATTGCTAGCTAGCATAAAATATGTAGAATAAAGTCAGTGTATGTTGACTCATGGCCTTGTTCCTTGATATGCAATCAAATTCTAAGATAAATTCACTCTGACTGCTTAAGGGCTTCTATAGAGAGAATAAGTTTCCTTAGATTATATAACATAAAAGGCTATATGATCTTTGGGATTTTTTCCCACCATCATAGGATGATACTCGTCACATGATCAACAATCTGTATACAGAGTAGAGACTATACAGTGGGTAGCCTAACAGACAATATTTAGCCTTTCATGATAATCTAAAGTCCTCTCTATACTGCTTTAACAGAACTTTTATTATTCTTTAATATATGTTAACTCTCTTAAAAGGCTCCCCACCCCCCAAAGTATCACAATACATGGCATGCTTACAAGGGGCACTCCAGGGTGATGTTTTGTGGAAAGCTCTAATTTTACCACATAAATCAGACACATTCTTCAAATCTATATTCCAACACATTGGATTGTCACTTTTAAAAATTCCCTTGTTTGTTGGATTATGCCTTTGATCACAATGCACACACTTCATGTCCTTCGTTTATTACGGTAATTCTTTTGTGACCATTTGTCGTAGATACCTAGACCAATTTTAGTAACATCAGTATGTGACCATAATTTGAAAATGGACATAAAAAGAGAGATATAATTATAATCTGTGCTCATAAGTTTACATACCCTGGCAGAATTTATGATTTCTTTTTTCAGAGAATATAATAACACAAACTTTTCCTTCACTCATGGTTAGTGTTTGGCTGAATCAATCAACTGTGTTTTTATGCTTTTTTTAAATCGTAATGGCAACAGAAACTACCAAAATTACCCTGATCAAAATGTAACATACCCCAGTTCTTAATAAAGTGTATTTCCCCCTTTAAAAGCAATGACAGCTTGACGTTTTTTGTGGTATTTGTGGATGAGGCTCTTTATCATCTCAGATGGCAAAGCTGCCCATTCCTCTTGGCAAAAAGCCTCCAGTTCCTATAAATTCTTGGGCTGTCTTGCATGAACTGCATGTTTGAGATCTCCTCACAGTGGTTCAATCATATTAAGGTAAGGAGATGGAGATGGCCACTCTAGAACCTTCACTTTTTACTCTGCTGTAGCCAATGACAGGTCGACATGGCCTTGTGTTTTGGATCATTGTCATGTTGAAATGTCTAAGTACGTCCCATGCGAAGCTTCCTGGCTGATGAATGCAAATGTTCCTCCAGTATTTTTTGATAACATACTGCATTCATCTTGCCAACAATTTTGACCAAATTTCCTGTGCCTTTTGTAGCTCACACATCCTCAGAACCTCAGCAATCCACCTCCGTACCTTTCATCATAGGCCTTGTTGACTTCTCTCCAAATGTAGCGTTTATGGTTGTGGCCAAAAAGCTACATTTTGGTCTCGTCACTCCAAATGACTTTGTGCCAGAAGGTTTGAGGCTTGTCTCTGTGCTGTTTGGCGTATTGTAAGTGGGATACTTTGTGGCATTTGCATAGTAATGGCTTTCTTCTGGCGTCTTGACCATGCAGCCCATCCTTCTTCAAGTGCCTCCTTATTGTGCATCTTGAAACAGCTACACCACATGTTTTCAGAGAGTCCTGTATTTCACCTGAAGTTATTTTGGGGTTTTTATTTGCATCCCGAACAATTTTCCTGGCAGTTGTGACTGAAATTTTAGTTGGTCTACCTGACCGTAGTTTGGTTTCAACAGAACCCTTCATTTTCCACTTCTTCGTTAGAGTTTGAACACTGCTGATTGGCATTCTCAATTCCTTGGATATCTTTTTATATCCCTTTCTTGTTTTTATCCAGTTCAACTATCTTTTCTTGCAGATCCTTTGACAATAATTTTGCTTTCCCCATGACTCCGAATCCAGAAACGTCAGTGCAGCACTGGATGAAAGATGCAAGGGTCTGTCAGGAGTCCAGAAACTTTTATATACACACACACACTAGTTACAAGCAAACAGATCACAGGTGAGGATGGTTACCGGTTAATAGCCATTCAAACCCCTTTGTGTCAATTTGTGTGCATGTTACCAGGCCAAAATCACCAGGGTATATAAACTTTTGATCGGGGTCATTGGGGTCGTTTCTGTTGCCATTATGATTTAAAGAGTAAACACAGTTGATTTGTAATAAGTCTGGCGTATGGGCAGGTAAGTGAAGGAGATGCTTAGTTTAATTTTTTTTTTTTTTTTTTTTTTTTTTTTTTTAAGAAAAGTATTTTTTTCTTGAGTGCAAGGTGAGCACACAAAAATAAAAAACTCTGACAGCTGTGAATCTCAGGAACAACTGTTTACAAACAGCCATGTGATTTCAACATCACATGATCAAGAACAATTGATCAACTTCTGATCTCCAGTCTGCCTGGGCAGCTATGAGTGGAAGCATGCTACTCATTCCGGAGTACAATGTTGATTAAAGAGACCCTTAAAGCATATATTTTAAATGCTTACTTGCAGGGTTTTCCTGTCCATAAATGTATTGACTGCGATGTGATTTTTGACCTTGCTAGAAAATGTAACTGGTCAGTAGCCCTCTTTCTCCTTGCATGTTTTAGCCCTCTCCTCTTCTGGGAGTGTCTATATACTCTCTGTGCTGGCCAAGCTCCAGTGCCCCTATTCTCACCTTCCTAGAACTATAGAGCACAAGTAGGCAACCCTGTAAAGGTGGAAAGGGAAGAAGGGACAAGGAGGGACATCAACAGAGGGAGAAAGGTAAGCAAAGTTCCTTCTTTCAGTTACTGTTGTTGCCAACCCTTCACCTCAGCTTCCTCCTTTACATCAAAAGGCCCCCACTATACATGAGTCTTCATATCAAAAGACCCTTTTCACAGCTCCTCCCCCTTTTTATATCAGGGGTGGCCTGGCAGAGTTGCAGTCCATCTGTCACGTGGCTGTGATTGATGGGTAGATCGCAATGATCGATTGCTGGCCCCTGTTATAGGGTGTTGCTTGAGTGACACCACTAAATCTGCTGTGGCTGCTGACATTACATCCTAGGTAAATAACATGCATAATTTTATAAAATAAATGCTTCAATGACAGGGTCTCTTTATTGGCCCTTGAATAGTTCTTTTATAAAGTATAGAGGTTAGAAACACATTTTTCAGCTGCCCAAATGCATGCCTTGCAAAAAGACTGAACATTTACCATTCAATGCTTACCTATTTATCACTGCTCTGTTCTAGACTATTGTCCCTCAAAATTCACTGGGAAGCTGACACTTCTGAGAGTGTCAATCTTCTGTGTTCCCCAACACAGCCCTCACTGGTTCCACCTGTTCGTCTACATGTCTTTACAGGTCACTCTATATCAATATATAGAGGTCAGAAGAAGGAACCACTGAATGCTCAGATCATCACTCCTAAAAGTATTGGTTTCCCAGAAGACCTGGGGGACTAGTCCTCTAGGATCGAGTGGTGTAGGTGACACAGGCAACAGGGAAGGTAAGTATTTCCATGTTTTTTTTAATGTTTTTTTGCAGGGTAGGCATAGGGTCATTTTAATGTGTGCAGTTGCACTTTCACAGTGTACATTGGGTAAAGGTGGCCCTTAAGGACCAGAGTTTAGCATTGATGCTCTAAATACGGTTTTACTCTAAAACGGTTTTAAAAAGTATTAGTCGACTTTTGCCAAATTTCCCAGACAGCGTAATAAAAAAATTTCTTTATGTCACTTTGCTTCAATCATCTTAACCGATCCTCTTTGATGTGACTGCAAGTCTGGCATAGTTCACTAATCCTGCCTTTGTTGAGCATTGCGCCGCAGCACATCATTTATGTAATTTTCTTGTAAAGTGTCTGTATTTTTTAGGCATTTTAATTCAGGTTATCATTTGGTTTGACCTTTGAACAAACTGTTGCTGATTATTTGTGTCAAAGTTTGTAAATCCAAACTTGAATCGTAATCATTGGTCTTTCGGTTTGCCGCAGTGGAGCTGGAAAATGAGAATGGCAATAAAAAAAAACGAATTGCAATGCAAAGCAGCTCGCCAAATTGAATATTATTTTAATTACCATTTACCTATCCCACATTCTGCAGTCTCTGTATTTAGTAGCATCGTCTACTGCATTAGCCATTGATTTAATGCAAAAAGTTTAGTTGATGATCTTTTATTGGCTAATTAAATTGTTAAAGGTGCAAGCCTTCAGAACACACAGGGTTCCTTCTTCAGGCAATATTTTCATTTGAGTTTCTAAACTTTTTAAGTATATTGGTATTCTATAAATTTTTGTTCCCCTAAATATTACAAAGGAATACTGTATGCAGAGCTGGACACCCAATGCCACTTGTACACATATTGCCTAGAGCCCTGAGGTCCAACCTGCAGTCCAAGGGGTATTTGTTTTGAAGACCCCTGTAGTCAGTAGTAGGAGTATTGATATATGTAAAACTATATCTGTAGTGCACTCAAGCAATCTCTCTTCTGGAACAGGTCTCCAGCCATACCTGTACCATGCATACAATCTGGCAGTCTACTATACATTACATGTACTAAATATTCTGTGCAGAGTTTTGGTGATATCAGAGGGCACATCTGAAGCCTCACAAGTTGATGACTACTGGTCTAAGTCTAAGGAAATTGTTAGGACCACAATGAATGGATAAGGCTGGAAAAATAGTTTATTTTTTGTCACCAGTAAACTTCACAGACCCAAAAAGGTTACACTACCCTATTACACTCCCTCAAGTGCTTGATCAGCTTTTTTAATATAAGGGAAGGTGCTTGGTGGGACTTGACTACAAAATCTGTCTCATAGGGAAGAATGTACAGCTTTAAAGGACCTGCTTCTTGGTCCAGCTGATCAAAACCACACTTTTATGGCTTTCATTGCTTTGCCTTTTTTTTATTGCAATTTCAATTGTTTAGTCAAATTGCCAGATTTAGGGCCTTAAGCATCAACAGGTTCTAACAAATGAAATGATTCTCCGCAAGCACCAGTCAAATTCAAGGTTTAAGGCTGTGTCTGAAGCTGATTAGCGGATGAGAATCGTCTCCAATTCTTAGTAATACTAAGTTGATGCATAAGAACCATGGTTTCAGTGTGTGTGAACAAAACATTGGTATCACATTCTGTCCAGTGACTTGATGTGACCTACTAAATAAATACATTTTTAAACAAAGCCTCCTTTGCTGCTCAAAAGTCATAGATCTGTGCCCAAAGGGTTGCTGATTTGACTTTGATTGCTTTTATATATATATATATATGAGTGAATGTGTATGTATGAAAAAAAATCCTCTATAAAATTGGAAAAAGCCTTGGGGAGTTTGCAAATGGTTATTTCAGAAGTTCTATATTTCTCAGACACAATGAGACCAGAATGATTTATGCAATAGACCAAAAGTGCGAGGATCGCGCTGTATGAAATGAGTTCCAAATGCACACGGCTGTAACTCCATATGTCTGCTGATAGTTTGCATTGATGCTGAATATAGTGTTACAGAAATGAGCCACAAATTCCCCATAATGTACCTGATTTATAATGTGTGCGCCCATTGTTCCTCCAGGTAGAGTATGTGTTGTGGCAGAACGCTTTTCTATTTTTGCTGACCTATTTCCAATCTACTAAGAGGATAATGTGGATATATTTTATTGAAGGAAGAACTTGGCTAAGCCCTATTTATAACTTAAGTGGTCATTTAACAGACCAGTATTGGAAATACAACTCCCCTTTTATTTTATTTATTTATTTATTTATTTTGAAGGGGGAAAACCTGTTTATGTTCATAAACAGTGGGACCAGTCAAAACTTAAGATCTGTGTTCAACAAATATGACAAACAAGAGGGGCAACCAATGATGGTGTTAGGAGGCCTATCATGGCTAATGCTGCCACCTAATGCACTTGAAGCAGAACAGCAGACAGAAATGAAAGTCAATAAATGGTTACGTATTCATAAAAAATGGGGACACTAGTTCTGGTGACAACCAGGGATTCCCTCACTTTGGAGGGATTTCCTCTTGCTTCCTATTTTGGCTATGGGACAGGAAGTTAAGGAAAATCTCTGCTGTGGGACACAGATGGCAAAAAAAAAAGTTAGAGCTTTCCCTTACCCTGTCCAAAATGGGGGGGGGGGGGGGGGGGGTTGTAAAAAAGTGTTTTACTTTCTAGTTCTACTAAATTCTATAGATTTGTCATGCTGTTCGCTAGGGCTGGGTCGTACACCCCCCCGTTCGGTTCACACCAGAACATGTGAACAGGCAAAACATTTGTGCGAACACCGTTAGTCTATGGGGCACGAATATGAAAAATCAAAATTGCTAATTTTAAAGGCTTATATGCAAGGTATTGTCTTATGAGTTCTGCCCCAGGGGACATGTATCAATGCAAACAAAGTTTTAAAACCATCAGTTTTTTTTGGGAGCAGTGGTTTTAATAATTAAAGTGAAACAATAAAAGTGTGTAATATTCCTTTAAATTTCATACGGGGGGGGGGTTGTCTATAGTATGCCTGTAAAGTGGCGCATGTGTTCTGTGTTTAGAACAGTCTAACAGTAAAATTACATTTCAAAAGGGGAAAAAAAAGTAATTTAAAACTACTCGCGGCTATAATGAATTGTCGGTTCGGCAATTCTACACATAAAAGTTCATTTATAGAAATGGCACAGGGGAACTCCAAACCAAAATTTAAAAAAAAACATGTGGGGGTCTCCCCAAATTCCATACCAGGCCATTCAGGTCTGGTATAGATATCAAGGGAACCCCACGCCAAAATAAAAAAAATGGTGTGGGGTCTCCCCAAAAATCCATACCAGACCCTTATCCAAGCACGCAACCTGGCAGGCCGCAGAAAAAGAAGGGGGTTGAAAGCGCCCTTGCTGAACCGTACCAGGCCACATGCCCTCAAAATTGGGAGGGTGCTTTGGGGTAGTCCCCCAAAGCAACCTTGTACCTTGAGGGGCCTCATCCCCACAACCCTTGCCAGGTGGTTGTGGGGGTCTGCGGAGGGCTTATTGGAATCTGGAAGCCCCCTTTAACAAGGGGTCCCCCAGATCCGGCCCCCCTGTGTGAATTGATAACTACCAGCTGAACGGGATACAAATGTACCCCTACCATTTCACAAAGTGTCAAAAATGTTAAAGACAAGAGACAGTTTTTGACAATCTTCTTTCTTCTGGTCTTCCTTCGTTTCTCCTCCTCCTCCTCCTCCTCCTGTGATGCTTCTGTTCAGCTGGTAGTTCTTATATAACGAAGGACGGGGCCACCCGGTGACCCCACCCCCCCCTCTGACGCACGGGGGCTTCCTACATAATCGGGTGACCCTGCCCCGTCTGACAACACAGGGAAAGCCATAGGGAAGTCCCCGGTGGCCCCACCCTCCATTATATAAGAACTGTCAGCTGAACAGAAGCCTCACACAGTTGAAGATGCCGGACGAGAAGGCTAGAGGAAGAAGAACACCGAAGGAAGACCAGAAGAAAGAAGATGGGGGAAAAAAAATGAATAAAGGAGTTGTCAAAAAAGTCTTGTGTGTGTGTGTGTGTGTGTGTGTGTGTGTGTGTTTTTTTTTTTTTTTTTTTTTTTTACATTTTTGACACTTTTTGTGTGTGAAATGGTAGGGGTACATTTGTACTCTATTACCAATTCAAACGGGGAGTGTGGGATCTGGGGGTGCCCTTGTTAAAGGGGGCTTCCATATTCCAATAAGCACCCCACCCACAGACCCCCACAACTACCGGGCAAGGGTTGTGGGGATGAGGCCCTTCTCTCCATCAACATGGGGACAAGGGTGCTTTGGGGGGCTGCCCCAAAGCACCCTCCCAATGTTGAGGGCATGTGGCCTGGTACGGTTCAGGAGGGAGGGCAGCTCTTTCGTCCCCCCTTTTCCTGTGGCCTGCCAGGTTTTGTGCTCGGATAAGAGTCTGGTATGGATTTGTGGAGGGACCCCATGCCATATTTTATTTTTATTTTTGGCACGGGGTTCCCCTTAATATCCATACCAGACCTGAGTGGCCTAGTATGGAATTTGGGGGGATCCCCACACGTTTTTTAATTTTGGTTCGGGGTTCCCCTGTGGAGAAATCCCATTCCGTTTCTGTCAATGAACTTTTGTGTATTGCCGGACTGACAATTCATTGTAGCTGCGAGGAGTTTTAAATGATTTTTTTTTCCTTTAGAAAGGTCATCTTGCTGTCAGACTGTTCTAAACACGGGAAACATGCACCACTTTACAGGCATACTATAGACACCCCCCAGGTATGAAATTTAAAGGAATATTACACTTTTATTGTTTCACTTAATCATCATCAAAATCGCTGATCCCAAAAAACGGCAGTTTTTTGCATTGATACATGTCCCCTGGGACAGGACTCAAATCCCCAAACACTTTTTATGACACTAAATTGCATATTAACCTTTAAAATTAGCACTTTTGATTTCTCCCATAGACATTTAAAGGGTGTTCAACAGCTTTCAAATTTGCTGCGAACACCCCAAATTGTTTTCTATTCGGCGAACAGGTGAACAGCCAATGTTCGACTCAAACTCGTGTTCAACCTGAACATAAAGCCCATCTCTACTGTTGGCCTTCTGAACCATGCTGATATGACTCCTAGTTGCCTGTTTCAATATGCCATTGCTATTGTGGATTTCTTGCACAATTCTGACTTCTACTCTAGGCTGACATTCTCATCTGGCATTAGATCCTTGTCGTTCCTCATACTGTTTTTTTTTTTTTGGTTCCAAAAATTAAGCTCTTGATCCCTCCTGGATACAGCCAGCAATTCTTTGCTCCCAATTACAGGGATAGGACATGACATTGGGGTGGTGTTCCTTTGACAAAGGACTTTAGAGGGTTTTTTTAACTTACTTGAGAATCTATGATGCAAGATTTGAACTTTTTAGATCTGTTAATGAAGGCATGGTTGGGATCTCTGTAGGAGTAACCAGCACGACTAAGGAACCAGTGGAATGACTTCATATGCCTGCGAGGCTTGCCCTTTACTATAATTTGGGTCTGTGGGCAACACAACTGTTAGGACAGTGTTTCTCAACTGGTTCTGGCCAGCTCAGTAGATTGCTTTAAAAAAAGGCCTGGATTCTTTCCTAAATGTGCATATATTTGGGTACTGACATTTATAGGTAAAGTTGGTCCAGGGAAAATCCAATTGCCTCTCGGGGGGGGATCAGGAAGGAATTTTTTTTTTCCATTGCTGCAGAAAATTTGAATATTCTTTGCTGGAGTGTTTCGCCTTCCTCTGGATCAACTGTGGGTGAAGGATTATGTATATGGGATTGTATGATAATAAATATATATTTATATTATCATACAATCCCATATACATAATATTGTATGTGTGTGTGTGTGTGTGTGTGTGTGTGTGTGTGTGTGTATATATATATAATTGTATTGTATTTTTTTTGCACTAGATGGACTTGTGTCTTTTTTTTCAACCTGACTTTGTAACTATATGTAACCTTTTTTTCAGGCAGCCTTTAAAAATTATGGACAGTCTTGAGGCAACCTATTCTAATAGTTTTTATATAATGCAGCAACATCCACACAAGTAGGACACCCAACGCAAATACACTTTTGCACACTGTTACGGACTAGTATTCTAATGTTTCTCTTCTCCCTCAGTTTTTCTCCATCACTCAGCTAATGTGACCCCCAACTCTGATGGAGAGGGGCAGGGGAGGGTCAAAGAAGGATGCTATGCAGATGACTGACATCTTCCTTATCAACTAATGCCATTGGTCATTGGGATGCCAGCAGCTAGAAGGTTGTAATGGCGCACAATGAAAACCTGTAGTTTTGTGTAACTAAAAGGCAGGCTTCATCCACACGCCAGCTTGTATACAATTTTTTTGGCAATTTTTAGGCATTTTGCTAAGGCACCCCTGACGAAACCTGAAGGAGCCCTGGTTGAAAAATGCTGTTAGGACCTTCCTAATCTATTTAAAAAAAAAAAAAAGTTGAAAATATTTTTAATTAAACATGTTTTCTCC